>NW_024352785.1:11599321-11779653 GCF_902729225.1 Pteropus medius | reverse complement strand
AAAAAAGAAAGAAAAAGAAAAAAACAGTCTGTGATGATGATGCCCCAGAACAAAACTAACTCCTAAACAGAACAGAACTGCTTCTTCTAGGTCCACCATGAAGGCCACCCCTGAACTTGTCAGAGTTAGTATGTGGCCTCTTTTTCATCCATGTATACATGAAATGACACACCTCATGTTGCAAACTTAGAGTGTATATAATGACCACATGTTTCTGCTATCATAAGAATTTTTTATTTAGGTTTTTGAAGAGAAAATCTTGTGGTTAAGAGCGTGGTCTACAGAGCCAAATTGCTTAGATTCAAATTTTGATTCTGCCAGTTACTAGATCTATGAACTTTGTCTAGTTACTAAACTTCTTTGTGACCCGGTTTCCACATTTGTAAAGTAGATATGATAAAATTAGTAGATGTCAAATATGTAGAAAAAAATCTGCCCTCTAATGATAGCTACATATTTAGTATTATTTCTAGGTTTGATACATTCCTTGAAATCAAATTATGAAATGAATTGGCAAAAGAACTTGCTCTGCCATAGAGCAATACTAAAATTGAAGTTTATGATATTAAGAATTTATCATGAAATAAATTGTAGTTCTCACCAATATCATGTTATATTATTGAAGACCCAGCAGCCATAAACTTCTAGTCATTACAAACATAGAATAAAATCTAAGTTTCATAAAATAGGGATATATAGATATTTAATATATATCACAGATGAAATATATAATCAATGTACCTTCAGTACCATACCTTAATACAATACATTAAAGTACCATAAATATACATACACATAATACATATGACTGATCTATATCATAACACTGATCTAAAGTTAATATACTATTGATCCATTGAGTTAAATAACATTTAATTAATGCTTTTGTGGTCCCCTTTAATTTAGAAGAGTTTTTGTACAATTCATTTCAACTTAGCAAATATAAATGAATGTTTATGATTTGGTAGTTGTATTACTAGGCACTAGGGATATAGAAATAAATAAGATCTAGCCTCTTAATGACCTCACAACCTAAGGGAGAAAAAAAGATATACATCATAATACAATTTTTTAATTATAACTATAAGCAATTATTTAATTCTTATATCTAGAAAATAAGAACTGTTGGAATACTGAGCAAGGATCAATAACTTTTGACTTCCTAAAACATAAAGTACATGAGAATTTGAAATAACTGTGGCTTTTTCAGCTCTCAATAACATTCTTTAAAAGAAGCATGACTTTCCTTTTTGCCATTTGTCCTATGCAGTTTGAAAATATGACATTTCTTCATTGATCAAATATAAAATACTAACTATTGTACTGTGTGCTAGTTATATCTATAAGAGGTATCAGGGCTGAAAAAGTAAAAATAGAAATAAAACAAATTATGGTCTATGGCCTCAAAGAATCCACAGTGTATGAACAAGAAAGATAACTCTTTGCAATGAATTTTGATGTACCTGTGACAGAGGAAATGCTCAGGTGGCTATGAAAGTGCCATTTAGACCATGCCATGGCTCACTACTGTTTTTTTTTTTAAATATGGGAGTGATTGTAAATATATTTATTATCCTTTTTTTTTTAATTTCAGTAACTCTCTATTCCTGTTCATCACTCTCTTTAGTTTCTATTGAATTATTCATCTTTTCCTAGTGCTTTCCAAGGTTTTCATCTTGATGGCATTGTGGTATCATTAAAGGATTTATTAAGGGAGATACAAATAGTGGTCTATGGGTGGACATGGCTTTTTTTGTAATTTATCATTATTTTATCATGTTTCTTATAGTCCAAATGCATGATTGTTCCTAAAATAATATTAAATTAGGCAATACAGAGGTATTGAGTAAGAAACAAAGTCCTCTCCTGTCCTGTCTGGCAGTCTCACTCTCTAGATGTAAGCACTTTTACATTTTTTGTGGTGTTTTTTCCTCCAAGAATTTTTATAATCACAATCAAAAATATATACAGGGATATAAATATATAAAGCCAAATTGTAACTTTTTAGTAGCAACAGAGTCATTTCATTTGATAGCATTTTCTGTTAAATGAAATGTCTTAGAAGTTTTCTATGTTATCATTACACATAGATTTATCTCATTCATCCCAGTTTTTTTTATGCTACTTATAAACATTAATGATTTGTACATGTAATATGAACATGTTTGTTAGTATTTATAGAATGGATGTTTGGAAGTGAAATTGCTGGCTCAAAGAATATGTACATTTAAAATTTTATTAGATACCACTAAAATCTCTTTCAAAATGAGTACCAATTTACACTCCCAACAAAAATATATGAGGATTCTTCTTTCTATTCATACTTACAACGTATTGTCTATATTAAACTTTCCAACTTTTTCTAAACTGTGAGATAAAAATTGGTATCACAAATTTTTGATCTTCTTTTCCTTAAATATGTTGGTTATTTTAAGTCGTGTGTGTGTGTGTGTGTGTGTGTGTGTGGTGGCGCTACACATGCATGCGCGAAAATAAATTGCCTGTTTATCTCTTTAACCCATTTTTTTTCTGGCACTATTCATAGTTATTACAATGTTATTGACTATTTTCCATATTCTGTATTTTACATCCTCATGACTGTTTTACAACTACCAACTAGTACTGCCTAATCACTTCACTTTTTATACCCAGTCTCCCAACTTCTCTCCCATCTGGCAACCATCAGTTAGTTAGTTCTCTGTATCTATGAGTCTGTTTCTGTTTTATCTGTTTATTTTGTTCTTTAAATTCTACATATAAGTGAAATCATCTGGTATTTGTCTTTCTCTGTCTGACTTATTTCACTTAGCATAATACCCTTCAGTTTTATCTACGTTGTCGCAAATAGTAAGATTTCTTTCATTTTTTATAGCCGAATAATATTCCTCTGTGTGTGTGTGTGTGTGTGTGTGTGTGTGTGTACTTGCATATGAATTGCCTGTTCATATCTTTAACCTACTTTTTTTAAAATTGGGTTATCTTATTTTAAACTTATTTGTGTATATTAATGATTATCCATTTCAATAGCCTGAGGTCATTCAAAAATCCATAGATAATTTAGGGGATGGAATTAGGTTTTGTCAATATTGTTTTTCAGATAAGGAGATTTAGAGATAGAGAACTTTGGTAAGAAATAGTAGGGAAGGCCACACAAGTTCATGGCTAAAGGTAATGGCAACATTCTTTCACCAGATAATTAATGTAAACTCATTTAGTCAAGAACATCTTTTTTAAAAATAATGAAATTGAACCTCATTTTTCCTTTAGAGCTCAATGGAATACTCTTTTTCATTTTTTGAGTGCTTTATTATTTAGGTTTTAGACTTTATTCTTCACATTTGAAATATTTATTCTTCACATGCCGAAATATACAAGATCAGCATAACACATCAGATATTTAAAGTTATTGCTTAGGCTTGTGACACTCGAACATTTGAATATTTGAATAGATCACTTTTATATATCCTGGTCTTGGATAAATCTCTCTTCCAAAATGAAATTCCACATCTTTCAAATTTGTTAAAGTAGTTAATTCAAAGCTATTAGCAACTTTCAGTAAAAAATATTATGCTTGTTCTAATTTGTTCATTAGACATGTTTCCTTTGGAAAATATTGAACAGTATAAACTATTTTTGAGACAATAAAAATTATGTAAGTATAAATATTATACATAATGATATTATATAAAGACAGATATAGATGTATTAAAGTTATGAATAATTCTAGAATATTTGGCAGAGATGAATTTAGACTGAGAATTTCAGTACAAGTAACCTAATTAGAAATAACCTTTACAAAACATTTTTAGAAATTAAAATGTTGTCTTGTGAGATATTTAGCTTGACTTAATGCTTCGCAGAGCAGCTATTTTAGAGACAGACCTCCATTGATTAATATGATCCTCTTTTGAAGATACCAAATATGCACATTGATTTTTAAGTTCTCAGAAGAAATTTAATAAAATCTAGTACATAAATCTCCTTATGAAGATATTTGGAGATATTTGGAGATATTTCTGGTCTACTATTGATAAATTTATCTTAACTTGCTACTCAAGTAATGATGATAGGTTTGATAAATACATTCACATGATCAAAATACAATTCCCTTTAATGGAATAAATCATCAGATTTCTGCAAGGGTATCAGTATTTTTGAAGAGATGAGATCATATAACAAATACAGTTTTTCAGTATTTTAATGACAGTGTGCATTTTATTTTTAATATTTCACTGAAAAGAGAAATATTTTAATGTAAATGTAGAAAAGTGAAGACTGTTTTCTCCCTATTTCTGGTATAAAATTCATGCTATCTTATGAAAAACAATATATGCCTTCTTTGAGCTGACTCATGCAGAAAACATTATGATGATTTATATCAATAGATGAAGATAATTCATTGGAGTCTTGATTATTAATTGAATTACTGAGGATCCTTCTAATCAAAACAAAACAAAAAAATACCACTCTTCAACTATCACTGATTACAGTCTGGAAATTATTTTCATTATGATTTGTTTTTATTAGTTAATGCAATACAAAAAGTTATCTTGAGTTTGGAGGAGCATGTAATTTCAAGGCCAAACATTATTTCTGGCACGTATTCTGTGAATGTTATTTGGTTAGAAGGTGATGTAGCATAGAGAGACGGGGCAAAGGAATATGATACTTTAAATGTACATCTCAAACTTTAATATATTTATGAATTACCTGGGGATAAGGTCTAGCGGGGTGGAGACCAAGATTCTTTAATTATAATGACCGTCCAGGAAGATATTGATGCTGGTGGGTTGTGGACTACAATTTGAGTAGCAAAGGTTTGGAGCCATACTATGCATTCTAACACTTGCCCAAATGGAAACACGGATAAATTAGACTGTGCCTTCATTTTCTAATCTGTAAAATGGGATAACGATAAATTTAACTCATAGGGTTATTTTGAGGAGTGCAGAGTAAGTACGCAAAAAAACCTCTTAATAATCCCTGTCCAGTAGTAAAAATTTTTGAAACATCATTTTAATTTTTATTCCTAATTGAATGATAATACATTTTGACAGGGAAACAGAAATCATTCTCATAGATTTAATTTTGTTTAAATGTAAAGATCTAAGAAATGATCTAAGAAAAGTTTTTTTGTTTTACAGTCCTAAGAGTTCAGGTTGATTAAGTGACAGAGGTAACAGTATTTTTTAGTCTCCTGGTAAATATTCTGGTGATTTTTTGCCATGACGCCATTATCCCCTGTAACTGACCTTTTAATTAAAAGTGTCTTAAATGTTTTTGAGAAATTTATACTTCAAAGTAAAGCTACCACAAAGATGAGTAAAAGCAAAGAAATAAAAATTACTCAAAGGCAAATCATACTTTTTGTCAGCTAAGAGTATTCCAGGTTTCCTGCAAAGTGATATAATAGCAATTCACTGTTCTATATTATTTTCTACAAAAATGATATAGTACTACCCGCAATATCTCTCCCACTGAATTTTCTTTGAGTAAAATGGAGAACTGAAAAAAAAATATAGAATAGATGATATTTAACTTCAGTATCCTACAGCCCATGTATTGTTGGTCTTTGTTGAAAAGAATGTTGTTGAACATCAGTGCATGGGATGATAGGACAAGTGGATTAGGACAAACATGACTCCTCTGCAGCCAGTGTATGCTACTCTGGCTCTGAGATATATCATGCCACTATTGGAAAAAGCATTTTTATTTAAGTGCCTGAATAAACCTAAAGACCATAAAGAACAAAAGCTACTTCTTATTTTTCCTCACCTATTTATAATGAAAATTGGTGTTCGCTCTCCAGAAGAAGTACTGTCTTCCTATTTTAAGTATTTTTCTCTTGTATAGCCTGGATAACTGGATAATGATTAAACAGTTAATAAATAACTACCATGGGTTATGTACTATATTAGGCATTGAGGAAGCTGCAGATATAGAAAAAGCAAAGTTTAGCATTCAAGGAAGTCATAAAGTCATGATCTAGAATAGAGTATAAAGCTGCTCACATACAGCTACAGTCCAAGGTATAATGCAACAAATATTACAAATGAAGAATCACTTATCTTCTGAGAAGGGAGACATTCCTGTCAGTGGACTCTTCTTGAAGGAAGTGATATGTAAGCTCTGCCTGGAAAATTAGAGAGAATGTTAATCTATAAGCAGAGAGGGGCTTATCACATGGAGTAAGTGCAAAAGAGCAAATCCTGGGAAAGCTCTGGCCACACAGACATTCAAATTTGGCCTCCATTAAAGTCATATAATTGATAACGGTAGGAGAAGAGGGTATTTTATGGCTAGGTCATAAGGGACTTTTCTTGTGCTAAAGAATTTGGACTGTTTTTCTTCTAATGGACATGGAAAGACCCTGAAGGTTTTTTAGGCAGAAAAGCGACATATCAGAATTGGGCTTCCTGAGCATGCCATGAAGAACTGGTGGATCCAGCACAAAGATTAGTGAAAATACAAGAGGGAAATTCAAGATAATCTGTGGCTGTGGGCCTCTTCCAGCTAGATGATATGTCAGAAGGCGGAGACTATATAACCCTTAGTTACTATATAAATCTTCTTTTCATGTAACCTTGATGTCATATATGTTAAACTCTATGATTAAAATCTATTTTCCACACATGTCAGCAGAATAAATATGTAGTCATGGAAGCTGTGGTGAGAGCACCATCTGAAAAACAGCTTTGCTTTATTCTGAATCCAGACAGAAGCTTAACTCTTGGTAAAATCTAAAGAATAAAGAACATTGGCTTTGACACAACACATTATTTTTCTAATGATAACAACTAGAAAAAAAATTTTAATCAAAACTGATGGAAGCCAGAGGGGAGATGGAAAACAAAATAGTGAAAAGATTATAAGATTTAAGAAACAATTAGTACTTTAAAAGGCTAACATTTTTTTTTGTTTTTTTTTCTCACCTATTATTAAACTAAATTATAGAACATCTTTCTGTACTTTCTAAAAAAAAAAGATTTGTGCTATATTTGAGATCAGAGATACTATCAATGAAATATGTATTATCAAAAAACAATTTGGGGATGCCTTCTAATTAGTGCTCAAAACAGTTCTGTCTTATGATTGTTATTAACTTTGTATTTACAGATGAAGAAATAATCTCAGAGTAATAAAATAATTTCCCCATATTTACACAAATAGAAAATAGCAGTCGAAGGTCAAACCAAGATCTATTGGTTCTAAATCCCATCTTAAATTGTTCACTAATGTTGCCTCAATTTTCATTAACCTATTTCACAAAAGAATCACAAACAAGGGTTATCTCAATCATTGAATTTGAAGTAAGGTTACCCATGTTTATGTTTGGGCTGTGCTCTTGAACAAACTTGTGTGATCATGTATGAATTGTTAATTACTTTTGGACTTCATATGGTCATGGTATTTGTTACCTGCCTTGTGGCTGTTGGTAGAACAATGGGAAAACTCGATATGATCCACCTTGCAATCTCAAAGCAATGTATAAATTATGCTTAATAGTTTATCAATACTTCATACCAAAGCTTAATTAACATTTTATTAAGGATTAATGATGACAGTAATAATGTTGATTAGGCTTTATGAAGCTTATATTTTTGTCTTAGTATGTTTCTGTTGGTTCGTGTGTTTAAATTAACGTAGTTATTTCTATCTGTCCAAAATATATACAGTGTCAATTTAGAAGCAGAAAACCAACTGTAAATGGTACATAATAAGCAGTTTGGAATAATGGTAGACATTTGGTTTTAAGTCCCACAGGCCTGGTATAATTTTCAGCCTCGATACCCCCAGCTATATAAATTTAGTTAAATTACTTAACTTGAAATGTTTCCCTATTTACAAATGAGGATGTTAAAATATGTATTTAAAATTATTGTGAGCATCTGAGATCGTGTACATAAAGCACCTGGCATAGTGAGTGCCCGGTGAAAGGCAGTTACTACTGTAGTTGTTAGACTAATTTTTCATTTGATTTCCTTGAGTAGATGAAACTTCACAATGACACGACAAAGGAGATAGCCTTGGCAAAGAGTATTTTATTTTCCTTTTGAAAATTTAATAACAACAACAAAGTGATCACCAGGGCCAAAAAATCACAAAGTCCACACTCTCAGGTCATTACTTAGTCCTTACTCTCTGTCAGTTGTGGGGAACATTAAATTATATACGGGCAAGAAAATGGGCAGTGTGCTCATGTGGTTGAGGTTCTTATTCCAAAACAATCTTACAGTTAGGTACACAGATGATAAGATATTTTGTGCTCGTTATATATTAAACTCAGATGTCCTTAGAAAGTTTGTATATCAGTTAATTTATAATCCATAAGATTCATACTCTCTCAAAAATAATAGGAAAGGAGGTAATAATAAAACTATACAAAAGATTATTTTAGTGATTTCTCGGATAGGGACTCAAAATCATGAAATATGTAGTCTGATGCAGACTACTCAATTTTATTCTGGCCTTTTCTCTACAAGCTGTATGAGATTAGGTAACTTGACTTTAAATTTCAGCTTCTGCATCAGGTTAACAAAATAAAAATTAAATTAAAAGGTATTAACAGTTGCCTCTTAAAGTTGTAGAGGATAATAAGAACATGTATGTAAAGTGCATTATACAATGCCCAGCACATAGTAAGCATCCCAACATGCCATTATTTCTACTGTGGTCGGGAATATCAATCATAACAACAGTCCCTAACCTTTTGGGCACTAGGGACAGGTGCTCCTATGAGAATCTAATGCCTGATGATCTGAGGTAGAGCTGAGGCAGAGATGCTAGCACTGGGGAGCAGTTTCAAATACAAATGAAGCTTTGCTTGCTCGCCCACCCATTCACGTCTTGCTGTGAGGCCCAGTTCCTAACAGGCCATGGACTGGTACTGGTCCGTAGCCCAGGGGTTGGGGACCTTTGCCATAGACGACGCTGGGCACTGGGCATTGGCCCTGACTTGAATCTTCCTTTGCGTACAATATAGGCATTGACTTATTTGCTTGCCAATTTTTAAATCTTTCTAAAATAGATCAGAATTCATTTGGCCATTTGAAATTTCTGGTTCTTTGATTACAAACTGGTGTCAGTTTTCTATTTCTGTGTGTAAATGCCTCAGTTTGTTTTTAGTACTAAATTTAGAATATTTCACTAACTGAAGGCAATTTCCAACAGCAAGATCAACTTAGCTTTTGAAATGGACCCCTAAGTTTTTACCTCTGGTTTCTCTGCATGCCACAGTGCACACTTCCATGGGCAAATCTCATTTTCCCTTGAAAATTTGTAGGCATAAATTTCCAAGCCTCTTTTAAAATTTTGCTTCATTATGCCTAATCCTTTTTGGAATCATACTAAACTATTTGCTTCAATAATCTCCTTCAGTAACTAGTTCCATGGGCTAACTTGGTTTTATGCAGAGAAGCATTTCTTTTTATCTATTTTTAATTTCTTGCTTTTTAATACTATCATATCTTCCTAAAATGGAGTATCTAATTTATATTCTCTGTACCACTCATTTATTTTATAATAAACCTGTGTGTGATTGAAATAACATATGCATATATTAATATCTGAATTACTTCTTAATATTGAAATTCTATCAAAATATTAAGAAAATATGAAAATAGCATAAATAGTCTACAATTTATTTATAAATTGGACATTAAAGGCTCATTTGTAAGCTTGTCATTTGGAATATGGAATGGAATTTCCATAATAATTTAAGAAATAGTGATTAGAACATAGTTTAATTCAATTAGATATATATTTATGAAGCACATACTATGTATCAAGCTCTATTTACTATCGTGGACATGATCTCTGATCTCATGAACTCTATAATATACTTGATAATAACGGCAACAACCAAAACAGCTACTATTTACTGAGAATTTACACTAAATACTACACTAAAAATCATATATAAAAATTTTATTTATCCTTCACAAGTGCCCAATGAAGTAGATGTAATTGTTATACTCATTTTATTAACGAAGAACCTAGGCTTGCAGATATTTACTGTCTTTCCTAAATTCAGAAAGCCTAAAAGTGGCAGAGTCACTTGAAACCAGGCCTGCCACACCTCAAAATTCATGTTCATATCCATTAGGTGATTGTTTGTCTTATGTTCCCACTTTTAAGCAACACTATTGGCTAGACAGATATACGTAGACAAACTAAGTACCTAATCACTATGTACAGTATTGCTTTTCTTCAGTATCATTTAGAATGTCAGTAATATGTCTGCTCAACATTTCTAAAAGTTAGCAGGGGCTCCTACCAATCTTAGGCTTAAAAATAAGCCCTGCTGGTCTCAGTACCAGCAATGATAGTAAGAGTGGGCATGCCAGTGGAAGGAAGTAGAAAGCTGTTAAGGTCTCACTTAAGGTCAGCTCCTGAAAGAAGGTTTGCCCTCCATATATAAATGGATGAAGAGTCCGGGACGCAAATATGGATTCACTCAACCTCTTAGTCTATGTATACCTTCTTAGGTTGCTATTTTAGGAAGGAAATTGTAAATGGGAGGAAATTTAAGGAAAGAAACAGCTAATTAATGAAAGAAGTAAATTGACAGAAATTTTGAGACCATGGTATAAATGTATTAATAAAACAGCAAACCTTAAAGCAAAATAAAAACTGCCCTAAAAATATCTCCAAAGTCAGATGGATTTGTATTTTTTATTGAGAAGATATTTCCACTGCAAGTGAAAATCTCATGGCTTTCTAATTTTGACTCAGGTTCAAGATGTTTAAAGGTGCAGGGATTAAGAAATACAAATTGGTATCTACAAAATAGTCATGGGGATGTAGAGTACAGCATAGGGAGCATGATCAGTGGTGTTGTGGTCACTGCGTGGTGTTGGGTAGGGGCTGGGTTTGTCGGGATGATCACTTTGTGGGTTGTATAGATGTCTGGTCACCGGAAACTAACATAGTGTTGCATGACAACTGTAATTGAAAAATTTAAAAAATATTAAAAAAATAAAATAATAAAGAGGACAAGACAAATATGATGGGCTAGATTCCAAGAGATTAAATTAATATTCACATATATATGATTGCACGGAAAATGGATTAAGAGTAATTTAAACCTCTGTGCTGGAACCTTCATGGGTTAAATAGGATGGAAGAGTTTATGAAGCAAACCTTGATGCCTGCATACATTTTAAACTGGCAGAACAAATCTGAATGTTTTCCTTTTGGGGAGTAAATAGGCTTAATTTGTGGCCCCTTTTATTTATCTCTAGATTATACAATTTTATGATTCTGTCATTAGAAATTGTCTGAATAATTACTAAAGCATAAAAGCTGCATCATGATTAAAACATTAAATATAGAGGATGTTTATCAGAAAATTATCCAGATTTCTTTGAATTTATAATTCCAGAAGAGTAGATTCCTTCTGAGATTACCTCCTGGGGAGAGCATGACTATCTCATCATAATAAAAGTCTTCCTCCTATGTTTACAAATTTAACTGATGTGGTTTTCAGAAAATCAGACAACTCAGAAGTTTTGAGAAAGACAAAAGTAAATGATGTTTGTAAAATGTCTTAAACTATTTTAACTATTTTTTCTTAAGATAAATGTCTGAATTTGAAGTAGTTATACACATTTTTATTGTTGTTGTTGTTGTTGTTGTTATAATGCTTTTCATGTATCTAACAAAATATCTCAAAAGACCAAATTAATAAGAAAGTACTTTTTAAAATGAATAAATTATTTGGCAAAAGTATTTAAACATTGAAAACCTGAGTCCATACCAGTAGTTAGTCTCTATGAAATTGTTTCAGATATTTTAAAACTCATGGGATTATAAAACTGGACAATTCTGGAGATTATTCTAAACTGCTTATTTTTACAAATGAGAAAACAGACACAGAATTTATGACTTACCCATATGATATAAATCGGCAAAACCGTTACAAAAGTCAATCTTTACAAATCTCAATTTATTGTTCTTTCTGATTTTTTTCTTTCCTTATGGTTATTCAATATAATTTTCCTTAAATGAAAAAAAAAAAAACTTTTGCATTTGCTCTTCATTTATAAGAGATACTAAATAGGGAACATACAGAGTAAACATTTTAAAAATATGGTAATAAAGTTATGTACATATACTTTTTTTTATTGTTATGTATGATGACACATAGTATTACTAAATGAGAAAATGACTGGCTTTGTGTAGATGGTCTGCCCCTATATTCTTTTCTGTGCATATCTATTCTCTGTGCAGAAGTAATGAAAAAGATCAAGCCTAATTTTAATGTTTCCAGAGATTCTCTGATGGCTACCTGGTTGTCTGAGGTATCTTCTTAAAGCTAGCAAGTTTACAATATAAACTAGTAATAACAGAAAACATTCATAACCATGCTAACTCAATAGGAAAATAAAAAGAAGGAATAGGTTATCTAAATGCAGATAAAAGGAATTGGCCCTGTCTCTGTGGAGAGGCAGAGCATACTTCAAAAGTTGTTTTAGAACCAGCTAGTCTGATGACTAAGCCTACTGACCAGTTCTCAGCAGAAGACTTGGGAGAGAACCTCTGCAGACATCCAGAGCTCTTTCTGTGTGTAGCCCTCTCCTCTCCTGTACTGTGTCTTGACATTTCTAGGTGACTGAGAATTCCTGCACTTCTAACTCAGCATCCTAAATGCAAGAGGACGCTCTGGTTCTTGGGTTTCCTCTCTCTGTGTTATGAGATAGAAATAACTCCACACAATTCGATGGAGCCAGTTGGAGGGCTCAGCTTGTTTGTATTTTATGCTGCCTCATGTACAATGTCTGAAAATCATGATTGCATAGTTTTGTCAGCTTTTTTTTTTTTTTTTTCATTGTATCAGGTGAGAGAATAATTCGTCTCAGTTACTCTATTTTGGCTGACAGAACAAGAAGAGTGTCTACTAGTTCTTTGGACTTAGACCTGGCTAAGTCTTGGACATGAAATGTTTTCCTCATTCCTTCACCACATAATTCTCATTACTCTCACCAACCACAAAATAGCAATAGTGACAAGTATCCATCTTTATTTTCTCACCCATAAATCTTACTCATTCAGCCTTTCAGTGGTGAGTAGCTATTTTATTTGCCTTGCCAGTTCATCTTGCGAAGTGTTATTTATATTCATTAGGTATTTTTAACATAATATTTTAACTTTCAGTTACAGTATAGAACATATTCATTACAGTAAATATAGCGAGAAAGGCTGAAATAAGGACTATACAGAACCCTAAGTCTGGAGGTATGAGGTATTGCAACATAGAAAGAAGAGGTATTCTTCTTAGAAAACTGGTCAGAACATAGAGAAACTGTTTGCAGTGTAAGTGGACTATTTGGAAACAACCAATCATACAACACAACTGATATTCCAGGCCTAATATGATTTAAGATTCTTTAGGATGTGTCATTTTTTAAAAAAGTCCTATATCCGTCTATTTGCTTGAAAATTCTATCCCACAGGCCCAAACCACTGTGTTGAATTAGAGTTTCCCTACCTTCCCTAGCAGTAAATTCAGGTGAACATTTACTAGGTTTAAGTCTTTATTTTTCCTTTATCAACTCAAAATACAATTTGTATCTAATGTTCTCTCATCGCATTCTAAACAAGATTTTTATTTATCTCTTATATATATACATGTATATATACTTTCATGTGTTTGATTACTGAATAATAAGGTAATTAGTGTCTTTTTTATGAGTTTCAGGTATTCAATACATTGGTCAGACATTTACAAACTTTATGAAGTGATCCCCTCAATTATTCCAACACCCATCTGGCTCTATACATAGTCATTACAATAATATTGACTGTATTCTCTACCCTGTACTCTACATCCCTGTGATTGTTTTGTAACTACTAATATGTACTTCATCCTTTCAGGTTTTTCACTCTGCCCCGCAGCACTTCTTTTGTGTGGCAATCAGCAGTTTATCTGTATCTGTGAGCCTGTTTTTATTTAGTTTGCTCATATCTTTTGTTTTTTAGATAAATGAAATCGGGTGGTATTTACCTTTCTCTGTCTGACTTATTTCACTCAGCATAATATCCTCTGGATCCATCTATGTCATTGAAAATGGTAAGATTTCATTTTTTCATCATTGAATAATATTCCGTTGTATATATGTACCATCTCTTTATCGAATCATCTCTTGATGGGCACTTAGGTTGATTCCATATCTATTCATTTCTTCCAAATTGTCCAATCTGTTGACATAAAAATTCTTGTAGTATTTTCTTATAAACCTTGGTATTTTTGTGAAGTTCATAGTTCTCCTCTTTCATCTCTGATTTTATTCGTGTCTCTCTGTTTTTTTTCCTTAATGAGTCTGGTTAAAGGTTTATCAATTTTGTTTATCTTTTCAAAGAACTAGCTCTTGATTTCATTGATATTTTGTATTGTTTTTCCAGTTTCATATCATTATGGTCAAAGACACTTGATATGATTTCAGTCTTTTTAATTTTATTGAGACTTGTTTTGTGACCTAATATGTGGTCTATTCTGGAAAATCTTCCATGTGCACTTGAGAATGTATATTCTGTTGCTTTGAGACGAAATGCTCTGAAAATATCAATTAAATCCATCTGGTCTAGTGTGTCATTTAACACTGCTGTTTCCTTGTTGATTTTCAGTCTGGAAGATTTGTCCACTGGTGTCAATGGGGTGTCGAAGTCTCCTCCTGTGAGTGTATTATTGTCCACCTCTCCCTTTATGTTGGTCGATAATTGCTTTATATATGTAGGTGCTCCTATGTTTGATGTGTATATGTTTACTAGAATTATTTCTTCTTGTTGTATTGGTACCTTTACTGTTATGTAATGTCCTTCTTTGTTTCTTATTATAGCCTTTGTTTTATGTCTGATATAAATATTGCTACCCCATCTTTTTTTTTTTTCATTTCCATTTGCATGAAATATTATTTTCCATCCCTTTATTTTCAGTCTATGTGTGTCATTTGATCTGAAGTGGGTCTCTTGAAGACAATGTATGTATGGGTTGTGTTTCTTATTCATTCAGCTACTTTATGTCTTTTGATTGAAGTATTTAATCCAATTACATTTAAAGTGATTATCGATAGGTATTATTTCCATTTTATTATTTGTATTTATGTTTTCCCCCCCTTCTTTTTACAGAAGTCTCCTTAACATTTCTTATAATTCTGGTTTATTGGTGATGAATTCCTTTAGCTTTTTCCTGTCCAGGAAGCTCTATCTCATCTTCCATTTTAATTGATAGCCTTGCTTAATAGAGTGTTCTTGGTCATAGGTTCTTTTTTCCCATCACTTTGAATATTTCTTACCAGCCCCTTCAGACCTGCAAAGTTTCTGTTGAAAAGTCGGCTGACATACTTATAGGAGTACCCTTATAAGTAACTAGTTGCCTTTATTTTGCTGCTTTTAAGATTCTCTCTTTGTCTTTAATCTTTGGTATTTTAATGATGTTGTGTCTTGGCATGGGTCTGTTTAGATTCCTCTTGTTTGGAATTCTCTATACTTCCAGGACTTGTCCATTTTCTTTACCATACTAGGGAAATTTTCTGTCATCATTTCTTCAAATAGATTCTCAATCCTTTGCACTCTTCTCTTTTTGGGACTCTTATAATATGTATGTTGCTATGTTTAATATTGTCCTAGTGGTCTCAAATTTTCCTCATTTTTATTTATTTAATTTATTTATTTATGCTGTTCTAATTCGATGTTTTCTGCTACCTTGTCTTCCAACTCAGTGATTCCATACTCTGCTTCATCTAATCTACTGATCTACTGTTGATTCCTTCTAGTGTATTCTTTATTTAAATTATTGTATTCTTTTAATGGTTTCTATGTACTTTTTTTATACTCACTATCTCTTCGTTGAAGTTCTCACTAAGATCATCTATTCTCCCACTAAGTTCATTGAGCATCCTTATAACCCGTGTTTTGAACTCTGTCTCTGGTAGGTTGCTTGCCTCCATTTTGTTTAAATATTTTTCTGGAGTTTTCTCCTGTTGTTTCATTTGTGGCTTGTTTCTTTTCTTATTTTAGTTGCCTCTCTATGTTGATTAATGTGTTTTAAGATTGTTACTTCTTCCAGCCTTGGCCAGATGGCCTTATGTAATAGGTGTCCTGTGTGGCCCAGAGGCATAGTTTCCGTTATAGCTCTGGGCCTATTCCTTGTTTGGGTTGTGTGTGTTCTTTTGTTGTACTAATCCTTGATTGCTGTTAGCAGGTCAGGAATAGGATTGACTTTCCGGCTGACAGACTGTGGGGATTGGCCACACCTACAGGGTATGAGTTGCTGTGTGGGGGCTTACCCCTTGAAGTGGAATTAACCCCAGCAGGCTTATGTACCTGTTGAGACCATCCTTTGGGTGTGCTGCTTATGGGGCTAGTAAGGTCGTGTTCTTTTGTGGTCTGATGTCAGCCTCTGGTTGTGGGTTGTGTTGATGGGTCTTTGGCCCCTTGGCAGGGACTCCCAAGTAGGACAAGGTCAGCCAATGTCTTTGATTGCTCAGGGCTACCTGGTAAGAGTTACAAAGTGATCCGTGGATGATGCTGCCTATGCTAGATATGGAGGCAAGTACAGAAGACAGTGCTGCAAGCCGAGGTATGGTTACCCCCAGTACCGAGCCTAGGGTGGCTTAGTATAGGACCAGTGAACCTCAAGGCCTGGGCTGCCTGCCAGCTGCCTATAGGACTCCACAGCTGAAAGAGCCTTCGGTTGATATGCGAGCTTGGTGGTGCAGTTACCTGGAGAGTCACAGGGGTAAAGCTAGCAGATTTCACCTGGCAGTGCAAAGTCAGTTTTCATGCCAGCGTTGAATCTGTGGCTTCCTGTAAAAGACTCAGATCTCAAGAAGGCCAGCCACTGCCTTCCTCGGGCCTGCAGACACCTGAAATCTCTTTAAGAAATACTATAGCTCAGACAGGGCTTGTGGCTTTTCTCCTGGGATGCATGGGCAGTGCACAGGCTGCTCCAGGTGAGGGATATTATTTGCTGTCAAATCTGTAGCCCAGGGAAAGCACGGGGTGCAGCTTGCTGCCAGGCAGCTAGCCAGCTGCAGGCAATTTGTAGGTTGGGTGGTGCAGAATCTCAGAGAGACATGGGGTGGAGTGAGCCAATCCCATCAGGCCAATGAAGATTCAGAATTGCTGCCAGTGCTAAGCCCATAGTCTCCCACAAAAGTCACAGATCACAGCAAGGCCAGCGGCCTGCAGCCTCAGGCCTGCAGACTCTAGCAATCTGCCCAGGAAACACTGCAGCTTAGGCTGCTGGTACCAACAGCCTCCCATCAAAAGTCTCCCTCCAAAAACGTGGCCCATGGGAGCTGAGGGCTACTGCCTGTCCACAAATATGAGGACTGGGGAAGGTGCAGGGTGGGGTTGGCTGCCTGGAAACGAGCTTGCTGTGAGCAATTTGTGAGCTGGGTGGGTGGAGTCCCAGGGAGACACAGGGTGGAACGACAATCTCATGGGCCAATGCAGCTTCAGAATTGGCCACGCGGAGGGAGGGTTCAACCCAGGCAAGCATACACCTATCCGTAGACGGCCCCAGAGAGGGGATCGATAGAAGAACAATAGTAGCTGTCCCTCCAGCATTCACCCCAGTGCCACACGCCTCAGTCTTTCTTCATATGTCTCTTGTGCCTCTTGAGATGCTGACCCTCTGCTGGAGCCCAGGGTGAGTGTCTGTGAGCAAGTGAGTCTATGCGTAGGCCCTTTAAGGTTGGCCTCTGGGTCTTCAGATTCCTTCTATCTCACCCAGATGGCCACAATCCCCACCAATTTTTACTGTCAGATTTTGTGAGAACTCCTCTTCCTAGAACTGGACCCCTGGGCTGAGGAGCCCCTGCATGGGGCTGAGTCCCCTCGTTCCTTCAGGAGACCTTCTGCAGCTGTGCTTTCTCTTGCTGCTCAGCTGCCACGCACAGGTGCGGAATTCTTGCTTCGCATCGCTGCTCCTCCTATGTCTTGATGTAGCCTCTTCTTTATATCTACAGTTGTATGTGTTATGACCATCTAGACTTCAAGTGATTCTCCAAGTTGTTTTACAATTTGGTTGTGATGTTAATGTGGTCATGGGAGGAGGCGAACTCGGCTTCCACAGAGCCCACCATCTTGACTGGAAGCTGGTAATTAGTGTCTTAAATGTGTTACACGATGAAAGAATTCTCAGTGAGTCATTATGAAGATGTTTACAGTGTTTAAATGGTATTTGGGAAAAATTATTTGGGGTTTTGAAATAGACTGAAAATGAATTGTTTTTCACATTTAAAATAATAGAACAAAGCTCCTGTTTTTTAAAAATTTGATATTCAATCTGTTTTCAGGATTGAGTTGATTTCAATAAGGAATATATGTTATTATTAGCAAATTGAATTAAACAATGTAAACGATGTAACCATGGCTAGTTAAGTTTCATGCCATGAATGAAAAAATGACTCAATAATAGTAAATACAGTACTATAAAGAGTGAGTTAATTAAAAAATTACTCATTTTATCACCAGCTCAGTTACTGAATTTTTATTTTTCCAATGGTTTTTAAGTTGGTTTTGTGATGGAGTTTTTGTATAATAGTGAAAATATCTGAGATTATCTTTCCTACCCTCTATAATTTTTTATATTATTTTCGAAGCTTGTCAAATATATTAGCTATTTCTTCAGCGGAAGGGCTGAATAAGAGTGCCAGAACAGGGCTAAGTAATAGTGATGACATTGGAGGTTGATATCTTGTTCCTGACTAAAGAAATATGAATATGCTGTATATGATAAAGTTACACTTCAAATAAATGGGAGAATACAAGGATTATTTTTTACATACAATTGAGAAATGATATTATTTTCTATATATCTTTCTCAAAACAACAAGTAAATTTCAGATGAAGTAAAGTTTTAATTGTAAAGATACAATTCATAAAATTGTTATAAGAAAATAAGAATGAATTATTCATTAGAATAAAGTAGGCTTCTTAATATAAACCACCAAGAATCTATACAGAAAAAGATTAAGTAAGTTTACTACTTGAACATTTACAACTTTTATAATGACAAAAGTAACCTAGAAAAAGTTAAATGATACATCATATTTTGTAAAAAAATTAATACAGTGAAAATTTCAGGCAAAAGGCAAATTCATTTGATTTACAAAGATATCATGCAAGTTAATGAGAGAAAGATGAAAAATTCTATAGAAAAAAGTGGATAAGGTATATTCTTGGCTATTTCACAGAGTAAAAAATGAAAATGTTAATAAGTACATTTAAAACTCAATCTGATAATTGAATGTAAATCAAAATAATGAATAATATTTTAACTTATCAGATTAGCAGCTATTTAAAGATTTTGATGCTATTCAGTGTTGATAATATATGGGGAAAAAGTAACTCTTATTTCACAAAAGAAGCATGCTTATATAATATATAGAAGTGATATACTTTGCAGCATTATTTTCATAGTAAGAAGCTAGAAAATATTAAATGTCTTAGCTGGGTAGTCATTTAAAAATATAACTATACATTTTAACTGTTAAACAGAATGAGTTAAATCTACATGTTTTGATATGGAAATACGGGATTCTTTTGATGCATATAAACAAGTAAATATTATATATGCCTATATATATGCTCTACCAGAAGGATAAATAAACAAAAACGTGATTACCTTTGAAGAAATGTACAGAGGCGACTAGATGTGGGAATGGAAAAGAAGGGTATTTGCATTTCGTATCAAAGCCTTTTGTATGTATTTTTAAAATTATTTAATGCAACATACATTTTAATGTCAGTAGGGGTTTGTTGAGTAATAGGATTAAGATTTTTTTGTTTACCTCTGTATAATATTCTTTAATAGCTGAATAAAAGTATAAAGATTAAAGTAAAAGTTAGCTATCTCAAATATTTTTTTTTCTTGAGTAGATAATCTGACAAGCATTTTCCTTCAAGCAATACTCTAGGGTGATTTTTTTTCTAGGTATTTTAAATATCAGAATTGTAAATTAAGCCATTTATTGAACAATCTGTGCTTGAAGTGATATTAAACTTGAAACAGAATTATTTTCCTCCCATCTCTCTTTCAAATAACGCATTTATGCATATCAAATCATCATTTCCCATTCCTAAACCATTATACAGTTTTCCAGTTATTTTCATTTAATTAAAAGCACAAGTAGGTCCACTTTAAACCTCTGATCTCTTCTTCCCCACTCTGCCTTGACTTTGGTAGAGGGTCCTTGGTGTGGACAGCTAGCTCTTCTAATCTTCCCCCTTCCTTTCCTGGTGTTGAAGCAGGAAGGATGCATTAGAGAAAAGAAAAAAAAAATTTTTTTCCCCTGAACTGGGCATGAAAATGCACCATTACTTTGGGGTAGCCACATCAAATAGTCCCTGGAGAACATGTGTAAATTTTCTGGAAGTTCCTTCAGAAGCCTCTTCATTGCCAAGTTTCCTAGGATGAGATCTAATGTCAATTCTTTCAACCCATTTTGCTGGTGGGATGAGAAGTAGTGAGCATGTAAACCCTGGCTGGCCACACCACATTCGATTCTTCTGACTAGGCTCTTACTTTCATTCCCTCCTTCCTTGTGTTGCTTTCTTTCAGTAATGAGGACAGGGGGTGTTGGTCATGTAAACAGAAGCAGTTACCCAATTAGTTGGCCTCTGATAATGTGTAGGAAGAAAAGGCGCTGGCTCCTATTGGGCCCTATTCCAGGACAATAGAAAGATTACCATCCAGTCTTATTTTCTACCAAATGCTCTCTAAACACACTAAAATACCCTAAGAGCTGGTGAATTTTTGATGCTAGGAATCTGTCAATTTTATCTCAGATCTCTTGTTAGATTTAAGATCTGAAAGATATTACTAACTTGATATTGCAAATACTTATTCTGTGCCTATAAGAGGGGAAATGATAAGAGAGAAATGGAAGAGATAAAATAGAATAAAATCCTAAAAAGTATTTTATTTCACAAAAATGAGTTTGGATTTTGCCCTGTCAGTAATGAGAAGCCTCTGAACATTTTACACTGGATAATAATAATGAGCTTTATCATTTGGAATTTATTCTGGCTGCTATAGAATGGTTGAGCTGCTTCAATGTGGTAGACTCACACTTAAGTGGGAGTTTATTTCTAAATGTAATAAATAAGTCCAAAAATATTGAAGTTTGTCGGAAATATCTTGAAAATCAACTAGGAAAGTGACAGTTTGAGATTAACATACTATCTCTAAGTAGATTGATATACAACACAGAGTGTTTCCTCCAGTTGGAATATGTCTGCTGTGTCCTTGGTTAAATGGTTGGTTAGCTCTTGTATTTAGGAGTTTAGACTATTAATTAGGAATATTATGGCAGCAAGAAACTCAAAGAGGCAAGGGACATAGGAACTGAGACCTGTGAAGGAACCAGCCCGTGCATGTCTCTCTTCTCTTGCTGACTCTGAGGCAAACATTTATGAAGCAAAATAGTGGGTAGAATCGCCTATACTATTTAAATATTTTTTCTCTATTTTAGCTGAACAAGCAAAATTTAATTATGCAAAAGTTAATATTTATATAATACAGCTCCATTGTAATCTAGATGGAAATAAGGAACCCTGATGGGGATGAAGCAAAGTCAAAATGTACATGGAGTTTTAGGAAAGAGAAAGTCACAAGATTTGGAAAATGATAGAATTTCAAGGAGACGCAAAGATGTCCAAGATATCAGTCTGGGAAACTGACAAAATAACATCGTAATTTATTTTAATAGTAAAAACTTTAGGAAATGCAGATTTGGGGAGGAGATTATTATTTTCATTTTAGATATAGAATAGTTCCCTATATGTATTTTTTTAAAACCCTATATGTATTTGTATAAAGCTCTGGACACAAATCTAAGTTGAAAAGGGGAATTTGGAAGTCATCAGCCTAAGTGAGCAGTGGCTATAAATCAGGGTTTCTCAACTTTCTTGACCTTCTGTCTAGAATAAATTTTTGTTGTGGATTGCTCTCCCATGCATTGTAGAGTGCTTACAGCAACCCTGGCATTTTCTCTCTAGATGTCTATAGCACCTCTCTAGTTGTGATAGCCAAAATTGTCTCTAAACTTTATGAGCTGTCCCCCTGGAGGGCTGATAGAGAACCACTGGCATAGAGGACATAACCAAGACAGAGTTAGATAGAAAATTTACTAGAATGGAGAATAATTACATCGACATTTATTGGATTGGCAGAAGTACCCCTCAAAAGGGTACTTAGGAGGTCTGCTCTAAACCAAGGAGGAAAGCCAGTGGGACATGGAATCATAGAATCAGGAGAAAGTATTTCAAGAAAGAAGTGGTAGATTTTATCAAAAGCTGTAAAAATAAAATAAGATGAACATAGTTTTCTGTTGCTGCTATAACAAATAAATACAAACTTGGTGACTTAAAACAACAGGTATTTGTTTTCTTAATTTCTGAAGATCAAAAGTCTGATGAAGGGGTCACTGAGCTAAAGTCAAGGAATCAGCCCAGTTGTATTCCTTTTTGGAGCCTCTAGGGGAGAACCTTTCTTTTTGTACTTTCTAGTTTCTAAAAGCTGCCCACATTCCTCGGCTTGTGGTCCCTTTCCTGTTTCTCCAAAGCCAGCAATATTGCATCTCCCCGAACCTTCTTCCTTTAACCGATCCCATATCTCTGTTTCTGACCATAGCTAGGAAAAGTTCTTTGTTTTAAGGATTCATGTGATTAGATTGGCTCACCTGGATAATCCAGGCTACTCTATCTCACTATTCTAATAATTTAATTCTAATAATTATAGGGGTTCAGAACAGGCCTCTACCCAAATGTGTCAGTAGAGCATGTGAATTATTTTGAACTGAAGTCAATCAAGACCCTGCAGGCCCATGACAAACTTTAACCTCTCCCTTAAAAAAATTAAATTAGGGGCCTTGTCTATAATAAGAATTATCACCAGAAATAACTTTTTATGACTTATCTATAGAGAAGGATAAACTTCTAATTACTAAATATCTGTTTTTATTGTCCTGCAATGAACTTCCTCCCCTCTGAAGCCTCAAGATGCCTTACCTCATCCTTAGCTCAGAATGCCATATGTACTTCATTTTCCCGTTCTGTCACCAAACTGCTCATATATCTGACTCATTGTACATGTTAAATTTGGTTATTTTTCTTATTAATTTGTCTCATGTAGATTTAATTATTAGACCAGCTTAAAGCAGTCTAGGAGGGTAGAGGAAAGTTTCTTCCCACAATCTAGGTATCAGGTTCTGGGAATAGAAAGAACATGGACATTTTGGGAGGGGATTGATTTTTGCCTACCACAATGAACTAATGAAAAGCCTTTAGGTTTTGCAATGAGAATCACATTTAACCTTGTTGAGAGTATTTCAGTGGCATGGTGGAACACAAGGCAGATTGTGTTAAAAAAAATGTAGTAACTGAGGCATAAGAACCATATCTGATCCCCGATCATGCTTTTCTTGTTCTAGTTTTAAATGGAATTATGTTACTTTCTACCACAAATTATGTTTCCTGTGTTTCATTTTCTAGATAACCTCTATGTTAAGGAAGATTTCTTGTAATCCTAATTTTACTAGGAACTTTTAACATGAATAAGGTTCTTATGCAGAGTCAAGTCATTGCCTTTGAAACCAGAGGGCGACCAAGTCCAGGGCTTGTGCTGCCTGTGCTGCTCAGCCAATAATAGATTGACATAGGAGTTGGGATGTTTAGAATAAGCGTTTGTTGTCAGAGCACCAGTGATTACAGAGTACAGGTTAACACCTTCGAAACTGCCTTGCCTTCTCAGTCTGGCTTAGGGAATTTAAGGGAAAATCTGGGCATTTTTTCCAGGGGCTCTATGACCTTTCAGAGTGTGGGGGTTGAGGGGGGCTGTTGTGCTTCACAGAGCCGTTCCTCTATCAGCGTGGTCTTCCAGTGGCATTAGCAACTCAGGAACAAAGATGGGAGTAGTCTGGAAAGAATGCTAGACCAGGAAGATTGTGATCAATAAGTACGAGGGCAGTAATCCTGTTTCAGGACAACTTTCTATGGCAGGGGACTTTCCAAGGTCTGGATCAAGCCACTGAGGACAATCTGTTGTTAGAGTATAGGGCAAGGAAAAGTGAAGCCGGAGATGAAATGAGGCGTCTCCTGTGGGGGTCCCACCAGGCCCTTCTGCACCTTATCCACTGATAAGGGTTTCTAGAAATTTAAAATCATCCTTCTCTTTCTGATACAGAGAGGGAAAACCCCTTACAAATGAAAATTCCCTTTAAAAATGTAAGTATTTCTTATAAAACGTAACTTCTACTAATTTTTTAGACCTTCTTAAAAATAACCAGCTCAAAATAATCAATATGCTGAAGAAGCCTATTTTGGGGTGGTATATTTTGTTCCCGTTCACTTGGCACCATAAACATTTTATATTGTTTCTTCAAAGGAGGAATTTCATTCTGAAAATACTGAGCAGACTTAGTAGGTCACAGTCATATTAAATTCAGAAATGTTTAAGGCACTTCATTTCTAAGAGTGAATTTAATTTTTTTTTTCATTTAGCCTATTACACAGATCTTATTTTCTAAACTAGATGCTGTTTTCAAATTATTGTTGTTCTTAGTGTTAACTCAAATGTCATATTTATTTTATATTAGCGGAACTGTTTAGAACCATAACTGCTTAAATTTGTAAAATTTTTTATTCTTCTTGCCTTTTTCTGGCTATATATATATATATACTGCAGTATATATATATATATATACTGCTGATTGAAACAGTATCCACTTGTAAACACATGTTACAAAATCAATGAGTTTCAACTTGAAGCCTGAGATCCTTGGACACTATAAACATTTTTGAATAATCAAACTATACAACCTATTTTATTATAGTAAGTCTCAAATTTTTGGCCAGTTTTGTCCATATTGATGATTTTCTTCAGTTGTTCTCAAGGTAAGTGATTAGAAACCTATGTGATAAATTGTTGGTGATGTTTTCTAAGCTCTTCTGGAAATAAGGTGATCAATGGCCTAGGACTGTAACTTTCCCAGAACCAAGGGGTTCCCAGGATGTAGGATTTTCAGTTTTAAAACTAGACAATCCTGGACACACTCAGAAATTGGTCATCGTATCTGAAAGCCAAACTAGATCTAACATTTGGATTGTCTTTCTCTAGCCGGAATTCAGTGTGTCACACAATTTGTCATTTATTTTTTTTTACTAATAAATGTGGTAGTATTACCAGGGGGTGAAAATACCCTTTTTGAAGACCCCTAGTAGGATTCTTTTCCTACTTGGTGTCACAAAGCCAGTCACAGACTGAAGAGGGCTTTTATTTAATAGCCAGAGAATGGAGAAGTGGGATCATAGCTCTCAAATCAACTTCTTTTCCCTTAGTTGTCCAGAGGTGGCTAAAATAGGACAGTAGAAGTGAAGGGGAGGTTAAGGTGTATAGGTAGGAGAAATATTCATGGATTTTCTGGGGAAAGGTGCAGCAGCTTTCTCAGAGTCAAGATTACACCTTTTTTTTTTTTTTTTTTCCTATTTATGGTCTCTTCTGGCCATTGTCATGGTAACTGCCAACTGTCCTGGTGCTGGTAGGTGTGTTATTTAACATGAAGATTATGTTTAAATGAACTTTAAGATCTTTTAGAAGTCATTTTGATAGTCATCTTGATTTCAGCTAGTCTTGAAATTTCGGCTGGCCTCCCTGTTCTCAGAGATGAGTTAGAGCAGGGGGAGAGGTTCAGCCAGACCCTGCAGGCTTGTCACAGGTAACAGGAGTTCCCTTCACATGTACTTGCTTACAAGTTCGACCTCAAATTTTTGCAAAATGTGCATTTTATTGGGGTAATTAAAAAAAAAAAAAAAAAGCAGCCAGTTCGGAGAAGTAGTATTGCTCTATAAAACTCTATGAGCACCGTTAAAAAGAAGAAAACAGGCCCCAAATGGACTCATGATAAGCCTACGTTACCAAACCAAGACTTAATTTAATTAACAGTTCCCATCCCTTCTAGAAATGAAATCTTAAACCAGTAAATCAGGAATGATCAGATCAGCACTAGTTAGGTAATCTCCCTGATTGACCCCTGCCATCCACTGAAGGAGAGCAGAATATGCCAGCCCCAAATGTACCATTTTGGCATGTGGATTATTTTGAGCGGAAGGTAATCAAGGTCCAGTAGACTCAATAAAAGCTTCTACTTCTGTCTTAACTGCCTAAAATAAAAATTAAGTAGGGGGCCTGGCCCAGAAAGAGAACTATTACCAGAGATAAATTTTTATCTGAAAGACTTACCTGCAAGGCAGGGCAAACATCTAATTACAAAACATCTGCTTTTCTTATCTTCTTATAAATTGCGCTCCTCCCCTCTGAAACTCCAGGTCCCTATCCTGTTCCTTAGCTCAGGATGGCATATAAGCCTCAATTGTCTGACTGCCTTGGAGCCTCATATTTTTATGGGCCTTCTGTACATACAAAATTATTATTTTTTTCTCCTGGTAATCTCTTAAGCCAATCTAATTATTATACCAGCCAAAGAACCTAGAATAGTAGAAGGACAGTTTTTCCGCTCTCACATCCCTAAAGAGAAGTGACCTTGCCATATCCAGTCTGCTTTTTGCCTATTTGTTCCCATTCCTTCCTGCCTATAAAGGCTTTCATTTTCTATAGCTCCTCAGCGCTGCTAGATTAAATGTTGCCTGATTCATGAATCATTGAATAAATAGATAAGATCTTTAAGATGCCAGTTTAATTTTTTTTTTTTAACAGTACTTATATGCATGAACAGTTACAGGGAAAGGCATCTCAAAAAGTCTGAAAATAATTTGAAGTTGCAGTTCATGAAACTCTTGCTCTAGGTCTGAAATCAAATGTCAAGATACTTCACCAGGTTTATCTGACACAAAATAGTGAATAAATATATGATTTGGGGGAATTAGAGAAATGGAGTATTATCTGAGTATTGCAAATACATATCAAAAGTAATACTCTTTTTCCTTAAAGTTTTTTTCACACAATTATGTTAATTCCCTGATCTGGACTTTAATAATACACTAAATTAGAATATAGCACAGGTGGTTGTGGAGATAAGTATTTTAGTGTAAATTTTCAAGGGCATTACTTTTAATACATTAAAATTACCTCAGCTTCTTTGCCTAATATCCCGCATTTGATGTCACAGGAATAGTAAAAGTACAAAATTGGCAGAACAAAAAGGAGCAAATAAGAAAGTAGACATTTTTTACAAAGTAAATGTTGGTCAAATTCTTTTACCTCAGAAGTAAATTTTTAAAAATCTAAAGCACAGGAAAAGGAGCATATTCAAAGATAAAAAGTAAAATCCATTCAGTGATTTCAGTCCATGGAAAATAAAAAAAAAAACTATTACACAGAGCACGGTACCTCTGTTATACAACAGGTGTATTTCTGGGCACCGTGCTCTAGAAAGAAAAACTTTGCAAACATGGACAAATATCACAGAGAAATAGGATAAACTATTAGAAATAAGCCAAGGGTGATATTTTAAAACGTCTTTCTTTTCTCCCATGGTAATTAAAGCAAAGAGTAACTACAGTTTTTGGAAAAAATGTCAGGATGATAATGTCATGTTTTTGTGAAAATATAATCTGTGTGGACATGGTCTATGATTTCCCAAGAGGGATTCATGACTTTTGAGGAGAATGTTTCAAACAAAATTACTCTCTGATATGAATGATTAAGGAAGGTAAGAAGATCAGTGACAAAGCATGTGTACAGAGAGATTAAAATCAGAGGAGAGGGCTCTTGATAATTTCAGGCTCCAGTGACAGGCCTTCAAAAACCTTCAAGGGGTTGATTGAGCTCTAAGAGCAGGCAGCCATGCAGAGTTGTGGTTAGTTTTCTTTGTAAAGGACACAATAGAAACTGCTGTCACCAAGTGACTTATCTAAATTTCACCTGTTTTCCCAGAAGGTGGTAAAAGAATGGGAGGGGAATCATCAGGGCTGCCCTTCTCTCCTCTCTTTCATCCGGCAGGGCAGGGAGCAAGGCAGCTGAAGTAGCTTCAGAGACTCACATTGTATAATAAACCTTCCTTGACTTGTGGATTCGTCTACAAAGTAAGTTGGATATATACTGACTGGATGGTAAGGGTAACTCATTTTTCTAATTATAAATCAAAGCCCTTTAGATTCCTTCCCTTAATCAACATTTATGTAACAGTTTAAATGTTTATGCGTATTTCCCCCTTTCACCTGCCAATTTGTAAAAAAGCAGTCAAATTAACAAATGGTAGGCCAAGGGCAATGTAGGGAGAAGACCTTGCATATTTTTTTTTAAACTGGCTTATTCTACCCCTAAATTTGGAGAGCCTCACAATATAAGGGCTATTTTATCAAAATCCAGAGAGTATTTCTGAAATTTTCTTGAAAGCCCAATTTTTCTTCCTTTTTTATATTGATTTGTTTATAGCACTGCCAAATACATTGATTTATCCTCTCACCTACTGTCAAAGCAGCCCAGTTGTGATGTTGAACATGTGTCTTTTTAGGTAATCTATCATGAAATGGCTCAACAATGCCAAGTTTCTTTAAACCCCTTTCTGAATATGTTTTCTTACTCAAAAGCAACCACTTTGTGGAGTGATCCCTATACCTGGTGGATCGAGAATCAATAACTGAGGCCTATCTCACACAGTGGGACCTATAAATTAGTATAGTAGTTCATCAATGCAGGCTCTGTCAAAAATATAGATAGATAGATAGATAGATAGATAGATAGATGATAGATAGATAGATAGATAGATAGATAAAGAAGGAAGGAAGGAAGGAAGGAAGGAAAAAAAGAGCTGTTAGCAAAATTACACCCTTCCATATTTGTACCCAACAAGCAAATAATCATCTGCACACTGAATCTGTAATAGGAAGTGAAATAAATATAGCCTTCTATTAAAATCCTTAGCACGTAGAAGGAAAAGAAAGCACTCATTTGAGTTGAACACATTTTATTTAACAATGAAGATCTAAATTCCAATTTCATCTTCACTGTCATGAGCACTACCTATTTTTATATATAATAGATATTATTCTTGTACAATGTATATACTCCTTACAGTATAAGAACTGGTGAGCTAACACATCTGAGGCTGTAGGTCAGTTCTCAGAGATTCTGAAATGAAAATTTGTTTGTAGAAAGTTTACTAGAGAATGTCTCAGGAAGGGAAGAAAGCTGGGTCATGCAGGGGAAGAAGTTGGACTCCCATGCAGTAATACCAAAGCCTCAGCCTACCCCATGAGCAGCTTGATGCTTGGATTGCGGGTCCGAGTTGTTCAGATTTGGGGTCAGATCTTCATATCCTTGATCAGTCACTGTGTGCAGGATGCTCTGGGAAAGCATCATGACTTTGGCTAAGGTGACTCTTCAAGTACTAGAGAGAGCTTAGGCTTTGAAATTTTGGTTGAGAGCACTCCCAGCAGCTGAGAGAGTGAACCTATAAATCCTCAAGGGGGATCCGGGTTGCATGGTCCAGTGTCTACAATGTCTGCTAAATGACAGCTTTAACAATCCAGTGTAAGCATCCAGACAGATACAGGAATAAAAAATAAAGTTCAGGAGAAAGTCAAGTACCTAATTGTTGTATTTCTTCCCAAAATAAATGGTGGTGTATCTCCTTGAACAGGGATGCTTCACTGTTGAATTCTTGATTATTTCAGTTCTTTAGGTGAGATGAGGGTGATCCAACCCCACGTAGGTATATCACCAATTTTTGCCTGATGGTTTAACTAATAGGCTGAGAAATTTTCAATAGCATCCTCAGGCACAAAGAACATATTTAGGCTCAGAGAATGGGCGACCATTGATCTGCTCTCTGGGATTTTGTTGTTCAAAGAATATTCTAGAAATAGGTGAGTTGCCATGGACCACAAAAATATGGTTAGAAGCAGAGAGGCCATTAGTGCCTTTTGCACTATATTAAGCTGGACATAATAAGTAAAGAAAGACAATTTGTGAATATAAGAACAGGTTACCAGAGTTAGAAGGGTTGACATAAATTTGTTGAATTATAGGTAACTGGTGCTTTAGAAGAAAAGTTCTATTACAGGGAGCAAAACTCTGCTCAAAAGAAAGACATGAGGGGAAAAAAGGTAGTCAGGAGTGATGTGGGGTGAGATGTAAACCTAGGTCTTCTCTACCTCGGCACTATTGATATTTTGGGCTGGATAACATTTTGTTGTAGCTTGCACCTTGTAGGATATTTAGCAGCATCCCTGGGCCTTACCACTAGGTATCAATAGCAACTCTGCTCAAATCATGATGTTCAAAAATGTCTCCAGTCATTGCTAGATGTTCCCTAAGAGGTAAAATTGTCCCATCCCCCACTACCATTCCCCATCAAGAACAACTGATCCATAAGAAATATACTCTGGAATAGCCGAGAATATTAGAATATGTGTTGTTAAAGTGATCTTAGAGAGAAATTGTATTTTTATTACAATTTTTTTAAAGTCTTTTTTGTTGTTAATGTAGGACAATGTTCTTCACTTGATATTTATTATTCTCTAAGTCAAGGTAGCTATGTGCAGTAGAAACAGTGTAATTGGAAAAGATGGAAATTGGGTGTAGAAAGAATGAAAAGCATAATAGAGGAAGTAGTTGGCTGTTTAATGTAATCCTCAGGAAATTTTAAAAGTATTTCAGGAGTAATTTATCACTGGAAGTATCTAATAGTTATATTTTTAAAGGCATATACAGCGATCACCTTTCTTGAACTACATGAAAAGAGCTCAATCACTTCATTCTTCATCTCAATTTTTAATAGAAGTTTTGAATGGTGTGCATATGTAAGAAGTCCTTTTCTCATTTTCCAAATATGTGAGTTGAAGAAAATGCATATCAATGTTACCTGATTCTAAGCGGCTATATATCTTGTTGCGTGAGACACTAATACAACATGACGTTAATGTTAGATAATACAATGGACATTTCAATTATGCCATAACTTTTTCTCCCCCTCCCAGGGACAGCTTCATCAGATTGTTTAGGTTTATAATGCTATATGAGCTTTATTAAGCAGAAGCGTCCTGTTTTCTTTCATACGCTTAGAAAATAAATATTGTGCCAGATCTATCTGTTCCCACAGCTGTGTTTGTAAATGTCAGAGCAAGACATGTTATTTTGGAATCCATTATCATTCATGAAAATAAGTTGTATTTTTATAGTTATGAGAAAGGGACAGAAAGCTAAAAAAAAAAAAATTCACAATTATTCTAGAACCTAAAGCGATAATAAAAAGAATCTATTTTTGCCTAGTTATTATGAAAACTCTGCTTTCAAATTCCTTATCTTTGTTGGTGTTATGTCAGTTTTTGAAACTCTGAGTAGATTTATATTAAAGAAGTTTTCTTTTAGTCAATAGAAATATTAAATGTAGTGTGGATTGCATGCAGCTTAATTCTTTGCAGATCCTGCTCCTCTTCCCTCACATACAAAATGACCATTAATTCCATCAACTGAAGGCAGCATTGCTGCCCATATGTAAGTTACTATATAACTAGAGAGAGAAACAAGAATGTAGTATTTTAAGAAATAAACATGAGCCTTCCCATTAGTTAATGGCTTCCCTCCTCAGCTCCCGATTTTCCAAAGTTGACTAGCCACCCCTCCAATCGGTCTGCTTTCCACTGTACATAAAATGGCTCTAGGGTGGCCCTGTCTTTCAGTAGTTCATATCTGTGTTGAGAGAAAATTCTTCATGGCTCTTTTGTGTTCCTGCATGTCTTTTGAGCAGAGGCACTCTCTGCCTTTGTTCTAGACTATGTTTTTAAGGAAGTTTCTGTAGGAAAGCAGTTTTGGAAAGAAGAGAGGGTTTCTGACTCCAGAGCAAAGGGTAGTTTGTGCAGTATAGTAAGAATAATATCTCCATCTGGGATAAAGATTGTACAGATTACTGCTCATTATAAAAGTGTTGCGTTCTTTAAGCCCAGGGTCTCTCTTTTGCAATGTACCCCATAGCCTGTGAAAGTGTCACTTAGTCCTCGTTATATTACCCTGTGTCACTGGGGTTTGGGGTATTAGTGAAACGCTGATTCTCTGGCTATAACTATTTCTGTGGCTAATAAATCATCTTTTGTCTCTGACTCAGGAGTCTTATGTCTCCTGTTAGTATCCATGAAATTAGGGCGGCACAAGTTGTTAGCTTGAAAGTAAGTCGAAGTCTCAGACCCTTCACAGTTCTTGACATTCTGGTCCTTGGAAAGTGTTTGTCCAAACTTCCTTACCTGTCAGGGGGCTTGTAGTTAGTTCTCAACACTGATCTCTTGTCTTTCTTCCATGATGCCTCTTTTTATTCAGATTATTCAGGCATGTGTCAGCTCACAGTCAAATGTGATTTCAAACTCAAGGGAAACACCTCAAACTTTCCCAGATGGTCCCATCCAAACCTCTTCTTTCTTGTGTTGTGCAGAAGGGAACAGCACCCAATCTCCTTAAGGGGGATTGTATTATGGAAGCAGCTCTTCAAATAATCTTTTCAAAAATGGTTTTTTCTTCTCCAATCTCTCAATCTTTTTGTATTTTTAATCTGAATGAGGATACCTAAGAAGGGCCCAAGGATAATAAAATTAGTTTCTGAAAATCTTCAATGAAAATGTGCCTTTCGAAATGGACCTTCACTATTATATTTGTTATCTGTCACATTAGGGCCTTCATAGAAATGGAAGCAAGAAAACTCTCATTTTAAGGTTCTTTTTATATATAATTTTTAAAATACAGAAACTAATATACATTATTTATTAAAATATTTCTAAGTAAATGATTAAAACAGGCATGGAAAATATAAATACTAAATTGAGGCAAATGCAAATGCCCAGACATGGGCAGAGAGCAAGTGAAATGGGATGAAAAAAGAGAAAACTGATATCTTCAACTACATTTGTAAGAGTAGGGGCAGATTTGGGGATAAATGATAAAACATAAAAATGTGACATAGAATAGGACTGAATGTTAAATACATGGTATTTGCTATCTTAATCTCTGCACATTATGAAATCCTTGACAGATTTTGTCAGTAAATAATAAGAAAAGTTTATGGTGCTATATTTGCTTTGGTATATTAGTATTACTATTTGTTTTCCTAATACTTGAATGACAATCCGTCTGGTTATATAGTTTAAGGAGTTCATTTTATTTCTCAGAGTTCCAAATGTATTGTTCTATTCTCTTTTGAGATTAAATATTGACACATTTTAAGTCTGAGGTCAGTGATATCATCTCCTTTTGGTTGAATTATATTTGTGCTTTTATGCCTCTTGGATGCCATATTTATCATCATAATTATCATCAAAATCATCTAATATGAAGATAAAACAATAGCTAATAATTTAAAATCCGTTCTATTTATTGGGGATGGCTATAAAAAGATAACATACTAAATTGTGTGATTTTCATTATAACCCTATGAGATATGAGCCAATACTTATGAGGTATTGACCTTTTATATGTGGATAAAGGGGCACACAAAGTACATTACCCAAGATTATAGAGCTAGTGATAATCTGAGTTTGAGTACAGGCAATAGGATTCCAGAACCCGTTGTCTTAGCCACTGTGCTATGTTTCCTTTCAAATCATACACAAATTATTCAAATAAAATAAAAATTCATGCTGAGTTTCTAAGCATTAAAATAATGCATATATAGAGAGTAAAAGCTGAAAATCCCCCTTTGCTTACTAATCCTACTTTGCTCTGTGAAGAAAGTAATATTAACACTTGAGTATGTATCCTTATATTTTTATTTATTATAAAACCATTCACTCATATATAGTAAGATGTTTTCTTTAAAAAATAATATCATAGCATAATGTTCTACAATTTAAAATAGAAAAATATATATTGGAAATCCTCATGTCCATAAATTTTAGCTTTGCCTAATGTTTTTAAGTATTTCGGAGCATTTCAAATGTCAGTGAACCATAACTTATTTAGCCATTTATCTATTGATTGACCTTCTGCTACTTAAACTTAAGGGCACACTTAAAATGATGATGTCATTGATGTGACTTATTATTTCATCATTGAGGTATGTATGTTTGTTATATTCAATTGAAGGAAATCGTAGAGGTATACTAGACTACTCTCTCATATGTGTTTTTCTTCAATGTCAGAGACATACCAGACATGCTAGAATAATAAAAAAAAGACATGTCTATGGATTGGGCCAACTTAGACGACACTGGCCTTATCCTAACTTCCTGCCTCCCGAGACTGGAGAGAGCACAGTGATCACTGTAAGGATTTCCAGTCTTGTATGATACATGCCAATAACTTTCCTGAAAATGCACACTTATGAGGAACATTTATTAACTACACACTTAAGAGATAGTCTCGTTTATGTGCTTGTCAGATTATTTAAGATTATTTCTCCTGCTTCGAAGTTCTACCGTGCAAGTGTTTTGTCTGAATAGTAAGTCACCTGGCCACTTGGGTCCTTCATTTGCAAAAGGTTAACCTGTTGGATATAGAGCAGACGCTATTTCATTAATTGAGAAGGAGAACTTAAGCTCGCCATTGTTTTTTGTTTTACCCACCTGTCACTCTATCTTAGCTTTGTGCCAGCCTGCTTTTGTAGGAGAGATTTTGCTTGTCTTCGTCAAAGCTCTTTAATAGCTTTAGCTGAAAGGTGTTCTAATAAATAGAATACTGTTAACATAATAATTTGAATAGGAATAAAGACATAAGAAAAATAAACTCAGAGAACCTCTAGCTAACTTATTTTAAACTAAAAATATTAGATCACAGATGAAGATCCTTTATAAGCATGACATTTGCATATAGAGCTATAAGGATGTGATAGTGGGGCTTAGCACAGCAAAGCCTGAAGTCTTATATGCAGATTTTCCATGTTTAGGAAAACCTATAATATCAAATTCCGATATTTTCTGTGGCAGTAAAACAGACAATTTAAATGAAGTCTGAAACCGACCATTTCTGCTAATTTCAGAAATAGATAAGCCCTTCATTCGAAGACCATTTTTCTTTAAGCTGATGTCAGCAGGCAGGAGGGAGGCCTGTTTCAAGACAAGTATAACATTCCCTTCATATTTGTGCTTACCGCATCAGCAATAATAGAAAACCAAGTTTCGATACCAGCTTCTTCAACTAGAAGAATCAAAAGAAGCATTTTTTCCACTCTACTAAAGATTTTCACAAGCAAAAGAAAAATGAGTAGTAGACAAGGTAATAAGACCTTGTATTTGGAAAGAGGTTCAGATAGATCACCAAGAATTTTCTGGTATTATCTCATTTGAGTATACAAATCTGTGATGAAGCTATTCAGGTTGTATTTTCTCCTGTTTTCCAATACGATACTGCCTTTGTCAGTCTATTATTCAAGTGTAAAGGTATATAGTAAAACACAATTGAAACAATAACTGACCAGATAATGGAAAATGTACTTGCAGATTTTCATGGTGTACTTTGAAATCCTTTTAGAGCACAAGATTTTACTATGTGCAGTTTAGGTTTAATTATCAATATTTGTTCTTAAGATTAAAGAACTTAATCTAATAGGTACCACATGGTAGTTTAACTATTCTTCCATTAGCAACTCTGTGTTGTTATAAAAAGGAAGTAACTGTGACACTATTTTCACATCGATGAAATAACAATAGCAAAATTTTCTGCGCTGTTTTTTGTTTTTGTTCTTTACTGCAGTGCGTATACTTATCAAGGAAAGTGAGTATCTTAAACTTTTGTTGTTGATGTTTGTTTCCAATTCATTAGCCTTTGGGTGTAAAACACTTTTTTTCTATCAATAAACCATAATGTATTTATCATACAAGTATGTCTACAGAAATTTTAGGAGTTATCATGTTCCTCCTTCAGGAATTTTGAGGCTTTCCAGAGAAAGCTCACATGTTGCTCATGTCTCTCCTGTACAATTTCTTGAGCTAGTGAGAGAGTGCCAAACTTCAGATTTCTTGGAATTTCATCAATTTCATACCTTTCAGCAAAAATTATCTGCTTTCCCAAATCATGACAATTCCCAACCTTTTTGTGTAGAGCAGTTCTGCTACTCATCTCAATGTCTTCATTCCAGAGCAGGGTTTGTGCTGTTCTATGCATGAACAGAGGTTGTACAGAACAGTTTGTGCTTAGTTTTCTTTATCTCCTAAACAAGATATTGAGACATTCCAAGTGGAAATTTAACTATCTTCGGTAAGAAGAGAGAGTTGGCAGTATTAAGAGAGCAATCAGTAGATACCAAAAAATATATACATATTGATATATGTATATATCAATACATTAGAAGCATGACTCTTCAGGCTTCTAAAACTTGATTTTGATGGATCATTACATCTGTACATTTACAGAGCAAATATATGGTTTTGAAATTTGGTCAAGTAGATCCTGTAATAGATCTCCACCCTGTTCTGATTCTCTTCTGCATACTCCAGGAATCTAAGGCTGCAGTGGGATCCCAATGGGTTGTATTACCAGTGACAGAAATTAAATGTGAAAATGGTAGGAAAAAGTAAAACCCAAGCTACATTTCACACCCACGGCGTGTGGGGGGAAGCTCTCCTAAGAACCCACAAACAACATGCCTTAAACGTAAGCTGACATTTGTATATCTGTCATGGAGAGATAACTTTCATAAAAAGCAAGCCAAGAACAAAAAGAGTGTCACAGAGCAACCCCGGGTCCTTACACAGGAAAGCTCTGCCTCCTCTATTTCTACCTGCCTCAACAGCAGATGAGAGGGTGTGTGTGAAAGGAAATCTTGCCTTTCTCGCCTTCATTCCTGGGGAACTGCCTGTTCAGTATCAATGTGAGAGCATCCACGGTGGGGGAGGGTTAGTGGAGAATGAGGAAAGAGACATGGAAAAGTGATTCTTGTTGTTTAATTGAAAGTAAGCTTATAACTTTAAAATGCACAGAGTGAGTCTCAATAAAAATGGACTGAGATTATGAATGGCCAAAAAATGAGAGCATAAAAAGCTCGATACTTATTTAGCAAAGTCACTATCCTATAGGAATAGGGATTTGATATAGTACAGCTGGGACAGAAGTTTGAAAAAAAAAAAAAACTGATTTAGGTTTTATTTCAACAAGTTGAAATAACGTTGATTACATAAGCAAAGAAGGTGCTGGGGACTATTGAACACAAGTGCATTTATTTATTTTTTCTCTTTTATCCCTAACTCAGCTATAAAAACATGAATCCTGACAACTGAGAATCTTAGTTCAGATTTAATAGTCTCTGAGGTATTTGTTATTTTCACTATTGTATCTAACTACTTTATGTTTCTTTTATCTTGAATTTGAGAACCCTTTAATTCTTTAGATCCCTAGGGAATTTAATTTGCTTTACTTTCTTTATTTTGGATCTGGTTCCATTTAATCAGCCTCAGGTTTTCTTAACTAGTGCTTCCTTTAACTAGCCATCAACATTATAAACTCACTGGAATCTTTTTGGTCCTGTTTCTCATGTTTGCTGCCTCCAGATAATGGATGACATTGAAGAGTGACTGGATAGGGGTGAGTCCACTTCCCAAGGAGTTCAGTGGCAATGGGAAAGCTTCTGCAAATGTCCAGTCATTTGGATGGGAATAACAGGGACCAAAGATTGTGCTCAAAGCAGTCTACCATATTAAGTCAAAAGTAAGGGCACATTCAAGTAATGGTGTCTTAGAGGATGTGAGGAATGCAGGAGAGAAGCCACTGGGATTGTCTGTTACCTGTACTCATTCAAGAAGTTAAGAATTTGAGCTCCAGCTATCAGAGCCTGGAGAGTGAACTTGATCTAGAATGCAGAGACCTCACAAGGTTCTTCTAAAACACTGGGACAAGGCAAATGGTGGTCTGAGATTAAATGGTGCAACTGGTTGATGAACAAGAGCAATTTTAGTTGGAAAAAGTATGTTGCGGTTGGGAACTGCGACAAAATAAAGGCATTCTATACAGAGTTATTTTTATTAAAAACATTTTAGTCTAAAAGGAAGGCTAATTTAGGTTTCAAAGAAGAGTTGGGTCTCAGTGATCTTTTCAAAGTATGTCCTCTTGTCACCATAGGACATTAAAGTTTATTATATAGGCTTTTGTAGTGGAGACTGCCTAGTTGTTCAAACACACTGCACTTCCTTCCTGGGCACATCAATAAATTACATTTCCCAACCTCCATTTCAGTGGAGTGAGGCTATGTGACCGAGTCCTGTAACTGCATTAGCAAGAATATTGAGAACAATATGAAAGTACTGTTATGACACTTGTTATTTTGTATTTTAGTAATTTTAAGTATAATAATTTGTCATTTTAAACTTATTTTGAGTAACGGAGGGAGGGAAGAAAATAATGAAATAAGTACCTATTACATTTTTATTGTCTGTGTCAAATGTAGAATGGGCAGTTTATGTCATCAAATGCCTTTTTAGCATTTATGGAGAGGATCACAGGTTTCTTCTAAGCAGATAAGGCTCATAAAAAGATAACGCAGCACAAAGATACTCTTCAAAATATTTTCTCAACCAAGATGGCTCCAATTTCTGACAAGCTAAATATCCAGGGGACTCTACCTGCCTACATCTCTTTGCTGCTTTGCTTGCATGATGATAATAATATCATATTAATTAATGAAAGTTGTATTTCTTCCACAGGGTAAATGTGAGGGTGCATGGTGACATAGGATAACTCTTCATATTATAAAACAATATTTTTCAAGAAAATAGAATATTCATAGCAATTATAAAGAGAGAGATTAATTTGTGAGGATGTGAGTAGACTAGGGGTGTGTTTGCTCCTTAGCTGTTTAACTAAGAACAGTGGCTTTATGCCAAGTCATAATTAGCTTAAATGTTTTAACAGGTCAGTTTTCAGTAGCCTCCAACCATTAAAGTTATTTTGGTCTTCAAATGATTATATAAGTGCTCCAAAGGTTATCTTAAAATAACCTAAAATAGATCACAAAGTTTGAACTGTTGAATTTCATAATCTTCAAACTAAACAAAGATTAAAGCAAATATGTGAATATGAATTTTAGACTGGTTTAGGTGGCATACCATTGGAAAAAATTGAAAAGATGCATGCATTGCTATATCAGCTTTATAGCAGTCGAAGAGCTTTATTTACAGCTGAGTGGGGTTTCTTGTTTTGGGAGATGGGTGGGAGTGTGTGGGGAAGAGCTGTGAGAAATATGAAAAAAATGTTCCTTTCTCTTCTACATTTTTACAACTGAGGCCATTTTTGAGAGTGTTCACTGAGCTCTGCCCATTACAGTACATGATGCTAAACTCCTTTATTTAGGGGTAAGATGAAGTCTCAGTTTCTGAAGTCTAGTACAAGAATCAAAGTTGTCTGCACACTCAAAGTCAACATCCTATGTCATCATGCACTCTCGCATTTACCCTGAAATCACCCTGGTGTCTGTGCTTTCTATTCTCAGTGTGTAGACTAGATTTGGCTTCCACTTGCTCTGAGTGTTGAACAGACTTGTGATTGCCTTCAATCAGAATACATAAGGAGATTACCGTGGCACAACAAATAAATTATGGGCTAAGTCCTGTCATAATAATAGTTTCCATTTTTATAACAGATTGGCTTGGGAGATCTTGAAAAATTTACAAATATGGTTCCCCCTGTTTTGCTGATAGGAAAACAGTCCCTGGCACCAGTTCAGGTTTACAAATCTCAGGGACTACAGCCTGAAATAGAGAACTCACATTTTGGAAATTTGGACTCTGTTCATTAGAGCAGGATAATAAAAACATGACCAGGATCTGCATCCTTCCGCCATTTGGAGGAGGTGGATTTGCTGAATCTGCTAAAGAAATACTTGGCAAAGAACTTATTGTTTCCTGCTTTGAGACTTTGAAAGCATTTAGAAAATGCAGAATGTGAATCCTAAAAAATAATAGCAGAGGGTCATGCGCTAACTGCCCTCTTCAAAGAAAATCCGCAAACAAATTTGCCACTTTAAATAAACGCTTTTATTTATGGAGTACAATCTATCTGTCAAAACACCAAGAGGCTACTTGGTTAAGTATTCTAATACAATTAGCAAAGTAATGTAATTGGCTGGCCTTAATAGACATCATCTCTACAGGCAGCATCACTAAAGTTAATAGTCATGCTGGAAATGAAACCAAGACGCTGCAAATGAAGCCAGATGTACACACAGAGGGGCTACAGACCCATCAGGATTTTCTGGGAGAAATATACATTAAACTGTGCATCTGGTAGATTTTTTGTTTTCAAAAATCTGTACCTTCTAAATGATCCTTTGGTATATTTGGTTTAAAATAGTCTCCCCGCCCCTCCTGCCTCCACTCACTCATTTGAAAGGCAAATATATGATGGTCTTAAATAAGTTAATATATTTCACCAAACCTATTACTCGAAATGATAGCTTCCTAAATAGGAGATAGTAATGCAAATAATGGAAACCTCCTTCTATTTCAGAGAAATTTAAAATATCTATACAGAGGTGATTAAAGATGGTCATAATTCTTTGATTCTTCTCTCATTGAGAGACAGTGGAGGTGGAGGAGTCTGTGTTCCTTTTCTTTGAATCTGAACAGGCTCTGTGACTGCACTGGCCAGTAAAAAACTGCTGAGTGACGTGTCGGTTTCCAGACTTAGGCCATTGAGATGGAAAGTTTCCATCTCCCAGAACAGTCACTTTTGGAACCCAGATGTGAGGAAACCCAAGCATTCTCTCATTGGAGAGGCTCATGGAGAGATGTGGAGAGGAACTGAGGCTCCAGATTATATTTCTAGATGAGTTTACAGCTAGCAGTCAACACCAAATTGCTATCTTTGAAGCCATTTCTCTATCCTAGTCCAGCTGCCCAGCTCATTCTGCATAGAGTAGAGATGAACCATTTCCAAGGAGTCCTGGCCGCATTGCAGATTTTGACCTAAATTATTGAATGTTGTCATTTTAAGCCACTGGGTTTTGGGGCAGTTTGTTATGGCAGTGATAAGTAACTGAAGTGCTTGGCAATAGCTAAGCTGACACATCAACAAACTGATATTTTCTCTCGTCTCTCAATTTGTATACACATTTCCCCCAATAAAGTACTCAAACGCTATTTTCTCTAGATCAGTGTCCCTCGTCGGTAGTTTGGAATCTATTTGTAAATCTTGATTCCAAACTTGTTAGATCTCTAATGCAGTTGTTGCAGTTCACTCTCTAGTGATACATCCCGTTCTGTGGTTTTCTGAAATTTTCATCCGGAGGTGAAAAATTTGAACAAGCACCTTCCTTCATGATCTCAAAGAATGGGAGAGGAAAACTAGCTTCTTACAGGAGTTAGAGGCCTTTACTATGTTATTACTAATTCAAGTATTTTTGCTTTGTGTGTTTGTATAAGATGCAATACATCTCACTTTAAAAAATCAGTTCCACATGCAAATTACTACAATGACGATACTATGAGAAAATTAATAGGTCTCGTCTTTACACCTGTGTGCTGAACCTTGTCTCTTACAGTTTCTCTGTGAATTATGACTTTTTCTCCTACATACCCAACTTCTCTCTACTGACTACTGACTTCTGTCTACTGACATGTTCAAGTCTTTCCCTTACTTAAAACACTAAATTTATCCCTCAGCCTAGCTATTCTTCCAAGCTAGTACCATTTCTTTCTTTTCCCTTTTATATTGAGATTTCTTAAAGAATAGTCTACCCCGTATTTATATTCCTATTTCATCCACTATTCCATGGATAGCTATCAAGGAGGTCATCAATGACCCCGCATATTCTGAACATAAAATCTTTTTAGACCCACTGTTATCTTCTGCATAGCATTCAACACTGCTAACCATTTCTTTCTTCTTAAAATACTATTTTTTTAACCTCTGTAGCACTGCCATCTTCATGCTTCATTCTCATCTCATCGCTCCTCCATAAACCTCTATTCCTTCCCATCAAGTCCTGTCTTTTTCTCTTTCCAGGCAATCTCCTTCATGCCCATGGCAAAGAATTGCTCTTTGGGCCAGACCTCTCTGCTGAGTTACAAACCTTTATCTAACTACCTGTTGCATATCTCCACTTTTCCCATATTGAAATTGTCATTTTCCTCTTGTCCAGTTGTGACCAAGCTATCTCATGCTTTGTTTCTAATCTCAGTGAATGACAATATCCCCCATTTGTCCAAGAAAAAACAAGAATCGAGTTTAATTTTGCTCGCTCTCTTTCTCACATCTCCTAAATTCAGTCACCAAGGATTTCTTTTCCTACTTCGTTAAACTTGCCCAAGTCTGCTCACTTCTTTCCAGTTGTACTGTTTCAACCCTATCTTAGGCAGTCATCACCTGATAACTCTTCCCCTATCCCTCTGCTTCCTGTATTGACCACTCCAATCCGTTCTTTACATTCCAGTACACATAATCTTTCTAAAATCCAAGTCTGAACATGTCATTCCCCTATGTAAAAATCTTCAAGGACTTCTGTGCTCTATTTGGATGTAGGATCATTTATATTTTTGCTTCTCAAGGTTCTTCTCCCCTTTGCCCACTGTTCAGTGGCAGTGAACTTTGCACAGGTGCCATTCAAATTTATTTTCTAAATTATCATTGGAAAACACCAGCTCATAGTTATAGTTGCTATGATAAATGGCAGAGGGCCAGACCATCTTTCTTCACAAACTGTTCTGTGACATGCTGAGCAAACCTCAAGCTGCACCACATTTAAAATGAGACCCAAATCATTTGAACTTTGACAAAACATCTCTTAAGAGTTCTACTTGCTAACTTTAGAGTGCCATTTATTTTGATTAAATATCTCCTTTGAACCTACAACCTTCAGTTACTCTGAGACAGCTCCTGACTATATTTTGCCGAATGATGGCATCATGCATCACATTAAGTTTTTCTTTGCCTTGTTTTCTTTCCCAAACTAAAGCCAGTCTGTTCTTAGAGTTTACCTCTCTGTTGACAGGACATACTAGGACCCTATAGTGATCTGAATCAATTTCCTTTATCATTCTCCATTAATCTTAAGTAGGAATGTGTGGATTCTTGTTTAAAAGACAAATCTGTATGTTTACTTTTTCCAGATTTGTATAATTTCAATTCAGACTGTGTGGTGGCAAGCTAAAATATATATATTTTAAGACTGATTTTTTGTTTACTCTTAAAACTCAGGATTTTAAATCAATGTTTTTAAACAATTCTAGTTACACTCCAGTGCAATAGCAAAGCCCAAGGAAAAGCTCAAAACAACTCAGCTTACACTTATTGATTTACAAATTGAGTAGCTGATCTTATAAACAATGTATAAAGCCATAGTCTGGCTCATCTCTAAGCTTTAACTTTTGCTTTTTGGAGCTACATATAGTAATACTTTGCTAGTTATAAAGTTAAAAAGAAAATGTTTTAGAAGTCATTTATCCTCAATATAGAAAGTAGAAAATACAAAATTAAAGTGAGAGAAAATTAAGTTTACATATTTCTTATAGATTACAAATACAATCTGTTAACTTTCTATGTGCAGTCCTTTAATTATACATAATTATACATAATTTCTGCCACATAATCTATATTTAATAAGAATAATAATTTTTAAATGAATGGAGAAATGTATATAAATAAAAATAGTGCTTTTTGTGTCTTAAAGTAGTTCTTTATAATATTAACAGAAGTATACCGCCCATTATATATATAAGCAATCATTTCCCTACATGCAATAATCTATTATTAGGCATCCAAAGAATTCCTCATTATGAATAAATGCAAATATGAAATTCCAAAACTATATATCTTGTTTGCATTTTTATGACGGTTTCCTTAGACTAATATGTATGTATGTATTTTTAAAAGTTTTTAATAAATATTATGAATTGCTTTGCAGAATGATTATATTTAATTCATACCCTAAGCAAAAATGACTGAGATTATCTGCCGCATAGGACCTAATGTACCAAACAGCTTACCTAGCCTACCTTAAAGGTGCTCAGAACACTTATGTTAGCCAACAGTTGGGAAAAATCATCTAACACAAAAACTCACTTTAGAGTATCAGTTGGCTGCTCATGATTATGTGGCTGAGTGGGAGCTGAGGCTTGCTTCTGCCTAGCATCATGAGGGTATTGTACCTCCTATTATTAGTTAAGGAAAAGATCAAAATTCAGACCTCAAAGTATGGTTTCTACAAGATGTATATTGCTTTTGCACCACTGTAAAATCAAAAAATCCCAAGTTGAACCATATATGATATACATAAGTATGCATGCATATGTGGATGCGTACATACACACGTTTATTTTTAAGTATTATTTAATCCTTTTGTCACATGATATTTATTTCCAAATCACATTGTTTATTGTGGTTTAAAAAAAACTATTACAAGAGATGACAAATAATCTCCTTTGAGACATTTTTGTCTATTTTAAATATTACAAAACAAAATAAAATCATATTGGATTATAATAAAAATTCAACATATACATGAAAATAAATTAGACTATATTTTTGTTTTATTTTCATTTAATTTATGATCAATTTTCATGATAAGTTAGTTTCCAAGAATGGAAATAAGGACATATAAACATGTTGATGAGGGAAAAATAGGTTATAATGTTGATGTCTTTACTGTTAACCCTTATCTAAGAACCAGCTGGTTTGAAATGGCCTATATCGATTCAAATGAACACCAGGCAATACTGAGCTTCTTGATCAATGACTTGTGATTCTGTGTATAAATTATGTGGAAAGGCAAAGGAGTATCCTATTTCCTGTCAGATGTCAGGTTTCCTTTTTTTCTCAATAAGTACAATATGGCTGAGCCTGTGTTTAAGTTGACAACCCCATTCAATTAGCTGTATTGAAAACAAAGGTTTTCCTAACCTTAGATTCCATGTCTTTTAATTTTCATCTTTTTCAATCTTCCTAGGTATTAAGTAGGAAAGTAAAAGCCCAATTTGAAAATGGATGTCTTCTTCACTTTTATTAGGATGAGGAATTTTAAAGCAATGCCCAGAACAATGTCCTAGTCGACTCTGCAAGTATTTTCACTTAGAGAAAATATATGTACTATTTCACGAAAAAATAAAAGTTAATCTTTTATGCTTGTATATATTTTTAACTATTCCAGCAGGAAGAGAATATAAAATATTTTTCTAAAGCGAACCTTGGTAAAACACTTATTCTCCATATCCATTATTAGGATAACACTAAAGAAGAGGTCAAAAGATATTTTCCTCAATAATTACTTAAAAATATTTTTTGACTATAATTTATATACAATATTATATTACTTCTAGGTATACAACATAGTAATTAGACAACTATATACCTTATGAAGCAATCACCATAATAAGTATCGTATCAATCTGGCACCATCAATAGTTATTAAAATATTATTGACTATATTCTCTATGCCGTAATTTACATTATGACTATTTTTAGAACCGCCAATTTGTACTTCTTAATCCCTTTCACTTATTTTTATCCATCCCTGCAACCCACTTCCCATCTGGCAACCATCACATTATTCTCTGTGTCTATGAGTTTCTTTCTGTTTTGTTTGTTCATTTACTTTACTTTTTAGATTCCACATATAAGTGAAATATGGTATTCATCTTTGTCTGACTTATTTCTCTTAGCATAATACTCTCTATGCCTATCTATGTTGTCACAGATGGCAAGATTTCATTCTTTATTATGGCTGAGTAATATTTCATTGTATATATGTGCCACATCTTCTTTATTCATTCATCTATTGATGGGCACCTGTTGGTTCCATGTCTTGTCTATTGTAAATAATGCTGCAATGAACATAGAGGTGCATATATATTTTCAAATTAGTGTTTTGGATTTCTTTGAATAAATAGTAGTAGAATTGCTGGGTGTTATGGTAGTTCAATTTTTAATTTTTAAAGGAACCTCAATACTCTTTTCCATAGCGGCTAAACCAGTGTGTAATCCCACCAATAGTTCATGGGGGTCCTCTTTCCTGTATAACGTCTCCAACACTTTACTGGTGATTTATTGAGAATAGCCATTCTGAAAGCTGTGAGCGATATCTCATTGTGGTTTTAATTTCATTTCCTTGATGATTGATGATGTCAACCACCTTTTCATCTGTCTGTTTTCCATCTGTATGACTTCTTTGGAGAAATATTCTATTTATGATTCATGACTTCTGCCCATTTTTTAATTGTTTTTCAGATGTTAAGTTGTATGAATTTGTTATATATTTTAGATATTAACCCCTATCAGATGTATCATTAACAAATATCTTCTTCCATTCTACAGGTTGCTTTTTGTTTTGTTGATGGTTTCCTTCTCTGTGCAAAAACTTTTTAATTTGATCTGGTTCCATCTGATTATTTTTTTTCTTTTGTTTCCCTTGCCTAATGTTAGACATACAAAAAAATCATTGCTAAGAGGAATGTGAAAGAGTTGGCTACCTATGTTTTCTTCTAGGAGTTTTATCGTTTCAGGTCTTACATTTAAGTCTCTAATTAATTTCGAGTTTATTTTTGTATATGATGTAAAAAGAGGTCTACTTTCATTTTTTCTGCATGTGTCTGTCCAGTTTTCCCAACATCATTTATCTAACAGACTGTATATTCCATTGTATATTCTTGCTTCCTTTGTCATAGATTAATTGACCACACAGGCATGGGTTCTTTTGTTCTATTAATCTATGTGTCTGTTTTTATGCCAGTACCAGGATGTTTTGATTACTATAATCTTGTAGTATAGTTTGATATCAGGTAGTGTGATATCTCCAACTTTGTTATTCTTTTCTCAAGATTATTTTTGCTATTCAGAGTCTTTTGTGGTTTCATATAAATTTTAGAAAAATTTGTTCTAATTCTGTAAAAAATGCTGTTAGTATTTTGATAGAAACTGCATTGAATTTGTAGATTGTTTTGGGTAGTATGGATATTTTAACAAAGTTAATTCTTCCTATTCATGAACAGGGTATATTCTTCCATTTATATATGTCTTTAACTTATTTCAGCAATGTCTTTTAGTTTTCCAAGTTTTTACCTCCTTGGTTAGATTTATTCCTACATATTTTATTCTTTTTGATGCAATTATAAATGAGATTGTTTTCTTAATTTTTTTTCTCATAGTTTGTTATTGGTGTATAGAAATGTAACTGATTTATGAATAATACTTTTGTATCCTACTGCATTACTGAATTCATTTATTAGTTCTAATGGTTTTTTGGTGTAGGCTTTAGGGTTCTCTATATTTAGTATTATATCATCTATGAATAATGACAATTTTACTTCCTTTCTAATTTGTATGCTTTTCTTTTTCTTGTCTGATTGCTGTGGCTAGTGTTTCCAATGCTGTGTCAAATAAAAGTGTTAAGATTGGATATCCTTGTCTTGTTCCTAATTTACAAAAAATACTTTCAGCTTTTCATTGTTGAATATGATGTTAGCTGTGGGCTTGTCATATATGTTATATGTTGAGGTATGTTTCCTCTATCCTCCCTGTCCGCCTTTGCTGAGAGTTCTTATTATAAATGGACATTGGATTTTGTCAAATGCTTTTTCTGCATCTCCTGATATAATCACATATTTATCCTACATTTGTGGTAATGTGGTATATCACATTAATTGACCTGTTATCGAACCAACTTTGCATCCCTAAAATGAATTCCACTTTATCATATTTTATGGCCTTTTTAATGTATGTCTGAATTTTTTCTTGAAGATTTTGGTGTCTATGTTCATCAGGGATAGTGGCTTGTAATTTTCTCCTTTGTTAGTGTCTCTGTCTGGTTTTGGTATCAGAGTAGTGCTAGACACATAAAATAAGTTTGGGAGCCTCCTCTTCACTTTTTTGCAATAGTTTGAGAAGTATAGGTATTGATTCCTCTTGGAATGTTTGGTAGAACTCACTTGTGAAGCCATCTTGTCGAGGACTTTTGTTTGTTGGGAGGTTTTTGATTACTGATTTTATTCCATTATTAATAATCACTCTTCATATTTCTGTTTCTTCGTGTTCATTTCTCTTTCATTTCTGATTTTATTTATGCCCTCTTTTTTTCTTGACGAATCTGATAGTTTTATCAATTTTTAAAAATCTTTTCAAAGAATTAGCGCTTAGTTTCATTGATTTTTTTCTTTTCTTTTTCCTTTTTTTGTCTCTTTCATTTATTTCTGCTGTGTTTTATTTCCTTCCTTCTCCCATAGATTTGGAGTCATTGTATTTTCATTTGTCTCAAGGAATCGTTTGATTTCCTCCTTGATCTCATTGTTAACCCATTTGATGTTTAATAGCCTGTTGTTTAACCTTGGTGTATTTGTTTGTTTTTCAGTTTTCTTCTTGTAATTGATTTCCAGTTTTATACCATTTTGATATGAGAAGATGCTTGATAATTGTTTCAGTCTTCTTAAATTTGTGACTTGTATTGTGGCCTAACCTGTGATTTATCCTGGAAAATATTCCATGTGTACCTGAAAAGAATGTAAATAGTGCTATTTTTGTGAAATGTCCTATCAATATATTAAGTTTACCTGTTTTAATGTGTCATTTAAGGCCACTGTTTCCTTGTTGATATTCTGTCTGGATGATTTATCCATTGATGTCAATGGGGCGTTAAAGTCCCTTACTTTTATTGTAATACTGTCTATCTCTTCCTTCATGTTTCTCAATATTTGCTTTATGTATTTAGGTGATCCTACATTGGTGGTGTAAATATTTACAAAAGTTATATCCTCTTCTTGGACTGATCCCTTTATCACTATGTTATGCTCTTCTTTATCTCTTGTTACAGCCTTTGTTTAAAGTCTATTTTGTCTGATATAAGTATTGTTTTTCTTTCATTTTTATGTGCATAAAATATCTTTTCCATCCCTTTTTTTCAGTCTGCCTGTGTCTTTTATCTTGAAGAGAGTCTTTTGTAAACAGCATATGTATAGGTTTTGTTTTTTAATACATTCATCCACACTATGTCTTTTGATTATTCCAGTTACATTTAAAGAAAATCTTGATAGATATTTAGTTAACCCATTTTATTTTCTGATTGTTTTCGTAGTTCTTCTCCATTCCTTTCTTATTTTCTTGCTCTCTTCTGTCGTATGTTAATCACTTTTTATGTGTTATGTTTGAATTCCTTTCTCTTTGTTTCTAGTATATCTCTGACAGGTTGGTTACCATGTGCTTCATATATACCAAGCTATATTTATAACAGTCTATTTTAAGTTAATGGTTGCTTAAATTTGAATACTTTCTAAAATCACTACATTTTTTACTTACACCCCTCAAGTTTATGGTTTTGTCATTATTTTTTTACCTCTGTTGTACATGTGTATTTATGTGTATCCTTAATTTATTCTTGTATTTGCACATGATTTTCCTACTTTATTTTTTTAACCTTTGTAATGGCATTATTGTTGGTTGATTCACTACTTTTAGGAAATCTTTGCCTTTGTCAATGAGAACTTTTTTCTTTCCTCTATTTTATAAATTCATATTGTTGTTCTTTTCTACATGAGAAGTCCATTTAATATTTCTTATTGGTTTAGTGCTGCTGAACTCTCTTAGCTTTTTCTTGTCTGGGAAATTCTTAATCTCTCCTTTGATTCTAAATGATAGCCTTGCTGGGTGGAGTAATCTTGGTCATAGGTCTTTGCCTTTTATCACTTTGAGTATTTCCTGCCATTTCCTTCTGACCTACAAAGTTTCTGGTGCCAGCCGAGACTGCCAGTCAGGTGTAGTGGTTGTGGAGCTGTTTGGTCGAGGATCTGGTGTAGTTTGAAGCCAGCTTCCAGGTGTGGTGGGTCTAGAATCTCTTGGGTAGACTATGATGTAGACCAAGGTCTGTTACTTCTTGTGTCAGGCTCGAGGCTGCTTAGTGAGAGCTACTAAGTGATCTGCAATTGGTTGCTGCTTTTGCCAGGCTTGGAGGTGCTTGAGAGAGGCTATGATACAAGCCTAGGTCTGCTGCCACTTAGGCCAGGCTCGGACCATTTGGTGGAAGCTTCAATGTGAGCCGAGGCCAGCTGCCACTTGTGCTGGGCTTGGGGCCACTTCGTTGGAGCTAAGATAAGAGGCAATGCTAGCCACCACAGACTTGGGACCATTTAGTGGGCACTGTGATGCAATTCATGGTCAGTTGCCATTTGTGCCAGGTTGGGGCCACTTAGGGGGAGCTGAGACTCCAGCTGAGTCTAGCCACCACTTGTGCAGGGCTTGCAGCTGCTTTGTTAGAGCTAGGATGCCACTCGAGGCTGGTCACCACTTCTGGGCCCACTTGTCAGGATCTACAATGCATTCCTAGGCCAGCTGTTGTTTATATGAGTTTTGTGGTCTTTTGAGTGAGTCTGTAGCATGAGCAAAAGCAGCCCATTCATATGGAGTAGTTGCTGGAAGAGGCTTGGGCCAGGCAAGCGAGTTGGGTGGGGTGGACGAAAGGTGTTAGTCATGTTAACGGAGAACACAGACTTGGTGCCAGCCTGCAACAGGCCAGCTAAGTAGGAAGAGAGCTTGATAAAGGAACACTGGAGTGCCTGCCAGCACTTCCATGCCCTAGAGAAGGTTGCCCCATCCTTACCTTCCTATCCTTGCCCTGAAGTTAGTTAATTTAGTTCCTTTCCATATGTCCCTGGCACTTTTTGAGCTGCCACTCTTGTGTTGGAGCTTAGAGCAAATAAGTTTGTGAGCAAGTGAGTTTGTGTGCAAGCTTCCATCTCTCACAACCCTTAGTCTTTCTCTGATATAATCCCTGCTGGTTTTCACAGCCCAGAAATTATGGGGACACCTCTTTCTGACACAGGTGCTCAGGGGTGGGGAGTTTGGTGTGGGGCTCGACCCCTTGCTCCTCAGGTGGGACCTCCACAGATGAGATGTCCCTTCTGCGATTGGCAAATCACAATTGTGGGACCTGCCTGATCCATGTCTCTGCCCCTCCTATCTGTCTTGATGTGGTTTCTTCTTTTTATCTTTAGTTATAGGAATCCTGTTCAGCTAGTGTTCAGGTAGTTTTCATTGATGTTTGTTCTTTAATTTAGTTGTAATTTTTATGTAATCATAGGAGGAAGTCAGCTCAGAGTTTACCTACTCTGCCATCTTGACCCTGTCCCTCAGTGAAATTTTCCTCAATGATTCTTAAACATGCTGTTATATGCAAAAAGTATATTTTATAGAAATTTCACTAACCCTTATAACCTAATTTATTCTATCATCTCCATCTTAAATTCACTACAATAAGAAAATTCTTTTCTCATATAATATTCAGGTATGTTATTCTTCATTATATAATTGCATATATATGTATGTCTATATATATTTGACATGTTTATTCTATTTAGAATTTCTTTAGTTGATGTTATAAGTAATTCTGAAACAAATAACAATATATGATCTATATCTTTTATTTATAAGATTTATCCTTTAATTAGATATTTTCATGCTTCAGTTACGTATTAGATGAGCCAAGTCAACATTTGTTATACAAGCAGCATCTAAGTATGTACAAGAATATGTGGAGCTGTGAAAGTTTCACATGGCAAATATGATGTCAATAGAAGTAGTATTCTTGGAAATTTCAAGTGGTAGCTTCTATAGAATGTTTTTTGTCAGATATTCTGCTTTAGTTATTGTCTAAACTCAGTTTTAAAAATGTCTTGCAATGTTATTGAATAGAATTTATTTGATTAGTGTCTATCTGAAAGTTGTTCTGAATTATACTGTTATCATGGCTGTTCCAAGACTACTTCTCAGTGATGGTATTTAAATAATATGCCATTCTAATTCAGTTAGGATAGACTATGATCTTATGTAGGCTTTTCATGCAGTAATGAAATGTGCTTCATTTATTGTTTGTCTTCCTCTTGCCAGCTATTATGCTAGGTTTTATACATATAAACTTTATATCACTTTAATCAACTTAATACTTCAGAACTACTTTGAAATATAGATATAATTGTGGAAACAGAAACTGAAACTCAAAGAGGTTAAATTACTGTTGGAAGGTCACAAAGCTAATAAGTGCAAGAGCCAACGTTTGAACACACACATGCTGAATCTTTTCTCTATGCCTGATACAATATGTAGATAGCTGGTGGTGTCTTCTTAGACTCCCTGAATAGCTTCATTAGTATATATGAATTACTAAAGCACCCTCTAAAAAATTCAGTAAAAAATTATGTGAAGCCAGAAGACATTTCTACATGTAAAGATAATTAACCTAGTTTTATTTCTTGCATTTTCTAATACATCTAATAAAATCATAGACACCATGAATCCAATGGGAGTTATACATGGTAACTTTCAGCAGTTTCTCTAAAACACCTTATAATTTGCACCATGTAATAAATACTCAGCTTGACAGAATGCCACCAGTGATAAATACTCAGCTTGACAGAATGCCACCAGAGCAAACAACGCTTCAGCAATAACTGTATGAAATGGTTCTTGTACAGCTAGGTTGCCCTGGTCTAAGACTACTGATGAAAGAGGACCATTGGTCACAAAACTTTTGGGAGAGAATTTGAACACTCATAATTTATATTATAGAGATGGTTTAGTGTTTTTAAGACAGATAACCTAACCCAATAGAATTAAACACCTGCTGTGAGTTATGATAAATTGTCTGATGTGTCACAACTCATAAAGTAAGGAATACACATATTTTGCATGGTTTACTGTTTTTGTCTTTTATAGATTACAGTAGAATATAGGATTCTCTGACATTTTTTATTCTTAATTTCAGCTGATAAACTTTTTTGAATGACAAAGAAGTTATAGGTTATACCTACTGTCAGTATAGATATTGTGTGCGGTTGTGTGTGTATGGTTGTATTTGTGTGCATATGTGTATTTGGTAGTAGTTATCAAAGTTATCGTAGCCTAAATTTCTTGTACTCTTTGACATAAGAGTAGAGATAATGACTTTAGGTCTGTTAAGACAAGTATGCATGTTAAAAATTTAATGTTAATTACAAAAAAAATGACAAAACATAGTTCTAAATCAGAAGAGGGGCAAAAAGATAACAAAAAAGCTTGGTCAATATTATAAAGTGCAAGAAATCAGAAAAAAAGAATCACAGGAAAAACAGTAAGAAGAAAACACAAAAAGTTGGTGGAAATAAAACCAAATATATTAGCAAACAACATCATCCATCATGAGTGCTAGGATAAAAAATTGCTGATATAGATGATACTCTAAAATAAAGGATCTTGGGAGAAACCCTGAAATTTTGGAGACCTACACAATCATTCTGAACACAGCATAATAACCAATGAAGAGTGTTGGACTTAAGAGAACTCTGGGTAGAATTTTATGTATATTGAACATTGTTAAGATCTCTATCTTACCAATGCTAAAATGAGTAACACCTCAATTTAATGAGTTTTTCCAAATCATTTCCTCTTGCTGTACCCTGTTATTTTCCTTCTACTACTTGTAACTATATAGTACAATTTTGTATATTAGTTTAATATCTATCTTTATAACTAGCCAGTATCCCTGCCAAGGCAAAGACTACTTCTATTTATTTCTTCATTATGTTCCCAGTGTCTGGCATATCACCTAACACAAGGGAATGTTGATACATACTTACTGAATAACTAAATGAACACCATTGATTTGAGATATTTTTTACCCTATGAGATAAAGAAAAGCAAACCATTCAGAAACATTGCTATAGTTACATGCCTGAAAAATTCCATAATGAGAACTACATAGCTCTTTGAAACGTGGGTATTCCGAAAATATATCTGGACAGTTATAATTAGAGATTATTATCAGCTTTATACTCATTCTGTTCTTTCAAATATCATGTGTGGCATGTTTAACACATTTTGTCAAATCAAATAGACTGTGTATATACTTTGAGAGCCATGCGCAACAAGGACTTGCTTCAGTTGCTTGTATATAATTCTCAGTTTATCTAGAACAGCCATGGAAGATGAAATTCCTGGAAGTTCTCCTTTGGCTTAGAGTGAGCCTCATAGCGATTATTGCAACTTACAATTACATATTTATTGTGTTTATAACTTTAACATCTGTACTTCCTTAAGGCAAGGATGATTATCCTCATAGATACATATATTTTCTTACACCTCATCAGGGTTGTTATTTCTCTGCCTAGGAACTATATAATCCCTTAAAAATGGAGCCATAGAGACTGTATCTGTTTATAATAAACTTATTATTTGGAGATGTTTTAGAGTGGCATTAAACTTTATTGTACATTTCAAGAGTATTTTTATTGTCCCTAAGGGTCTTGGGATGGGTTTATACCAGAAGTTCTTTTTAGTTCAGTGTGGAAAAAAACGCATAGAAAAAGTAAATACCCAAGAACCCACTTAAAAGAAAGTTTTCCAAAAATAAACACTATTATATAATTAGTATTTTGGAGTTCACAGCTATTTTTTTGTTTTTGTTACAAATTGCTTTTCACTGATTATACAGTGCCTTTAATACAATAATAAATATGACTAGATCAGATTTTGTGTATATAAAACATTTCTTCTAAAATACACATGGTACCAGAGTTATGTAGGAAAAGACTGAACCACACAAATTTATTAAACCACAAACACAAGACACAAATAAAGCAAATGTTACCTCTTCCTTCTTAATGAGGAGAAAACCAGAAAAGGCTTCAGGAACTGTTCAATAAATACAGATTCTAATTCAAAGTTTTTAGTATTTAATGCATGACAGTTAACTAGACCCAGAGACATCAGAATGGCAGAACAGGAAGCCCTAGACCATTCTTACCCCCACAGACACACCAATTAAGCAACAACTCATGAACAAATTCCTTTTGTGAGAAATCCAGAAACTAAGAAAAAGGCTCTTGCACTCTGGGTTAAAAAAAGGACTCACTGAAACCAGTAAGGAGATTTGAGACGCCTTCTCACCGGAGTTCCTCACCCCGGCAAGTACCATAGGATATGAAAGAGACCTCAAAGCTTCTGGCTTCTTTCCAGTGAGGAAGTATTGATTTGCATGTCCAGCACTCTAGGGTTTCTAAGGGGAATCCCCAGAGGACTGATCCCAGTCCTGCCAATTTTGGAGCTCAAGTACACCACAACCTAGCAGCCTGGGAGAGAATGCAGACAGCATTTTGGGCTGTAAGATGCTATAACTCCCCCTCATGATTCACCACAGAGTGAGCTGACAAAAATGGACCTAGCAAATACAGAACATTTTAACCAAAAACAGCAAAATACACATTCTTAAGTGTATTTTGAGAAGTATTTGAAAAAGTACCCTGAATATATTCTTCAGGATAGATCACATGTTACTTCACAAAACAAATCTCGACAAACGTTAGAAGATTGAAGTTATAAAAGTTTCTTTTCTGACCACAACAGATTAAAACAAATCAAGAGCAGAAGGAAAACAAAAATTCACAACAATATGGAAATTGAACAATACACTCTTGAACAATTACTGAGTCAAAGAAGAAATTTAAAAAAAAAATGGAAAATACCTTAAGGCAAATGAAAATGAGGGAAAATTTGTAATGATAAACAAGTACATTAAAAAAGAAGAAAGATCTCGAATAAATAACCCAAATTTACACTTCAAGGAGCTACAAAAAGAACAAACCAAGCTCAAAGTTTGTAGAAGAAAGAAAATAACAAAGAACAGAAATAAATAAAATAGAAAATACAAAAACAATAGAAAAAATCAATGAAACAATTATTTTTTTGAAAAGATAAGTAAAATTGACAAACCCTTAAATGAGAGAAGACAAATAAAATCAGAAATGAAACAAGATATAACACAACTGATGACACAGAAATAAAAAGGATCATAAGAGACTATGCACCAACAAACTGGATAACCCAGAACAAATGGGTAAATTCCTAGAAGTATACTATGTACTAAAACTAAAGTATGAAGAAAAGAGAGCACCTAAACAGATCCATAACTAATATGGAGACCAATCAGTATTCAACAACCTCTCAACAGAGAAGAACTTAGGTCCAGACAGCTTCTCTGTTGAATTCTACCAAACATTCAAAAAAGAATCTTTTGAATCAAGGCAATTCCTCTCAAACTCTTCCAAACAATTCACACTAGTCTAAGTAATTGAGAGTTAATTACATATAAAATAGTAGTTTCTAAACTATCCCATTACCAAGGTCATTTGGGAGTCTTTTAAAAGAAATAAGTCTCGGATGTGGTTCCATAGTGTAGCGATTAGCACTTCTGCTTTACATGCAGAAGGTCCTGGGTTCACGCCCTAATGGAGTCACGATCCATGGTCTATGGCCATACCACCCTGAACGAGCCGATGTCTGATCTCGGAAGCTAAGCAGGGTCAGGCATGGTTAGTACTTGGATGGGAGACCACCAAGGAAAACCAGGTGTTGTAGGCATAAATAATAATAATAATAATAATAATAATAATAATAATAAAATAAATCTCTTCCCCAGAGGTTATGATTCCACAGTAGTTTCAAACTGAGGCCTTGAAACCAGTATTCAAAAATCCTAATTCTAATGCAGATGTCAGAGTTTTCACTGATGTGACAGCCCCTTAAGAACTATTGTCTATTTCCAAGAGAATGGTAGGCAGTTAGTTGCCAGCCATGCGTGATATTTCAGGTGTTCTTCCTTTACCTTTCTTCTTTTGATCTTCACAGCCTTTCTCCTTTTTAAAGCCTATTGAAATATGTCTAGATTTACCTAAGAAAGGTTTTCCTGAAAATATTCCAGAATTACTTCTGGGTTTACAGGTGGCTCTCTGGGGTACTTCTTAGTCCTTTTTTGTTGTCAACCACAGGACATGATCCTGTTGCTCTAACACGTTGATACAGAAAACTACAGCTTTTTTTTTTTCGCTAAAGCAGCTGTCTTTCTCTTGCAGGGTCTAAAACCAAATGATATAAAATATCTCCAAATAGTAACTAAATAAGAATGAATACAGTTGGGTTTTTCATTTCCTTTGAATGGTTTTTACTAGTAGTAATGGATAGAGAACAAAAAGAATGGAACAAAGTTCACCAAGGTTTTAAGTCTAAAGCTTTCTAAGTCTTTTTTTTTTTTTATTATTATTATTTATGCCTACAGCACCTGGTCTTCCTAGGTGGTCTCCCATCCAAGTACTAACCAGACCCAAAGGTTCTGCAGTATGCAATGGACTCCAACAGTGTGTTGAGCCAAATGCCTCCTCTATCTGAGTCATGATCAGGTTCCGAGATCAGACATCAGGCTTGTTCAGGGTAGCATGGCCGTAGACCATGGATTGTGGCACCACTGGGGCACTAACCCAGGACCTTCTGCATGGTAGGCAGACGTGCTAACCACTACACTATGGAACCACATTGAATCTAACTCTGTTTTGAAGTATAACTGCTAAAGCAATCCTCTTTCCTCTCTTTTAACTTCTGGGAGTTAGAGGCAGCCAGGCACCCCTTCTAGCTACCTTTTTATTCCTTATATTAATATGCCGACACCCTCTCACCTCTCAGATCCTCTTTTTCATATTCATTTGTCTTTGATTTTACCCTAATTCACACAGGTGGGGACAAGCAAACCTGGCATTGTGGGCCCTTGGCTTGAACCAAAGAAGCAATACTGTTTATTTTAGCAGAAAACACTGAAATGAAAATTTAAATAATTGTTCTTATATGATGCTAGAGAGATTCTTTTTTGAATGTTTAGTAGAATTCAACAATGAAGCCATCTGGGCCTAGGTTTTTCTCTGTTGGGAGGTTGTTGAATACCGATTGAATCCCCATACTAGTTATAGATCTGTTTAGGTGATCTCTTTCTTCATATTTTAGTTTTAGTACATTGTATACTTCTAGGAATTTACCCATTTGTTCTTGGGGGAAGAAAAAGGCAACCACAAAGTCCTTTTGCTTTTGAGTGTTCTCACATTAAGTGGGCAATCATTTCCAAATGATCATGACTCAGATAGAGGAGGCATTTGGTCAACACACTGTTGGAGTCCATTGCACACTGCAGGATTTGTTTGAGGTTATTTCTAGATATAATTTTCCTCTTTCCCACCTTTTCCAGTCATCAGTGTCAAACCTCATGATCTCTAATGTTGTTCAATTTTGGCAAAGGTTATGCGGGAGGCTTGATTAGGAAATGCTAAAAATGATTTAAAAAAAAAAAACGATGAATTTTACACAAAGAACTTGCAAGGTAGACTGATGACTTTTGCAATGTCTCAAACTGTATTAATGTGTGCAAAGAAAGCAACCACATTTATATACTTAGCCTCAAAGACTATCTTTCTTCAATTTTTTTTAAAACCTATTGAGTTTAGAGCATCCTGAGTTTAGAAAGGAATTAAAGGAGGGTGCTGGGAAGGTCTTTTAAAGAAAATGTCTGTATAAAAATTATACACTAGTCACCAGTTATAAAAATTTAGCATCTCCCAATAAGATGTTCCATAATAGGTAGAAAACAAAAGTATTTTCAAAGAATCATATGCTTTATCAACACAAGATAGTTATGTTTTATAATTTTTAAAAAGCATTTATGATAAAAACATTTTGTCATTCTTCGCATTTTATTTTAGTGCATCTCAAATAGTATGATTTGTGATATACAGTATATCCTACAAGATAATGATGTTTATGCAATACATATATGAGCTGCTGTTTTAATTGTCTCGCACAGAATTCATGTGTATGCTCAGTAACTTTTTCTGGTATGAAGAATTATAGAAATCTAATCTTTTGAAAGCTGATACGCTTGCTGGTGCCTCAATGCGAGAAGAATGATTACATGTACAATAGCTTCCTTTGATTTTTTTGTTCTGTTTTGCTTAGTTTTAAATCTTAGACTGAGGCAACTGCTGTTGCTTACAGCAATGGTACTTCACCTCCTCAGTGATTCACCAACACTCTGCAACATGAGTCAGGGTAGTATTTTTTTATTCTGCCCATGTGTTGGGACATAAGATATTTTTCTGGAGAAAGATTGCATTATTCCAGATTGAGCTCTAAAATGCCTTTGAAATGCTACCATTGTTGATACTTGAGAGAAATAAAAGGACAACAAGGTCCAGTCCCCAAGAGAACCTCTTATTGCCCACAAGTTCTCTTTTTATGGGAATGCATTTACGACTTTTCTTTAAAAGCGAGATTCAGAAAGATCATCTGTGGTCTAAAACGTCAGGGTTGGAAGTGTTATCGAGTCATTTGATTCTGAGAATTAAACAGATGTAATGGTGATTTACTTTTTCAAGAAACCGAGCATGACATCAATTGGTAAATTGGGCCACAGAACCATAAAGAAGATTGAATGGCCCACTTGTTCTGTGTACTTTAATTTAGTTCTTGGAGTCGATACTTTTTGCTGCCTGTCTTGCTTGTCAGTTTATTAAAGTTGGCACTGGCTTTGTTAATTAAATTTGTTTTCTCTATATTTATTAGTGCCTTGTTTTGTTTTACTAAGGTGACAAAATTTCATTACAATTTTTAACTGTCTCATCAATAAAAAGTACTTTGGGATGTAAATTGGCTATGGCTGGGAGTTGACTCATCAGTAAAAATTGTATTTGGACATAAATATGGTTTGATTGTAATTTGGCTCGTGTGTATTTTGCATTATTTTAGAAAATTGTTGTACCATGAGATACTAAAGTTGTAAAACTCTCAATAAAATGTTCAGTTTTATTCAACTAAATTGGATAGATGATTGGCAATTAACATGTGCCTAATATGTGTAAAAGTTCAGATTTAGCATATGGGTAAAATGTACGACTTTGGAAAAGCCAAACTTATGGTTGGTATGACTAAGCTTTCGTGTCCTTAATGATTAGAGGACTAAATAATAGAAAGCAGCATTAATTATCACAATATCAGATGTATTGATTCTAATTTTTTACATTTTCTGAAATTGGGTTGTTATGTTTGTTTGTTATACACGTGTAATGTCATAATGTCTTTCCTTCCCTGTACTTAACCACTGACCAGCTGTTTTAAAATTTACGGTTTGTTTTATAAGTAGAGGTGTCTTGTAACATGCTAGGTGATAATGACAATAAATTCTGTGGAAAGTCAAAAAATGAAAACTATATCATTGGGTGAAAAATATCGAAGGAGGGTTTACAGAAGAACCCTGGGGATAACATAAAAAGATGATTGTGACAAAGGCAGAGAAGTAAAGCTACTCCAGGCAAAAATAAGAATAGGAACAAATGTCTTCAGTGTTGGAATGAGCATGATATGATCAGAAGGTGTGGAGATGGAGTACCAGCAGTAGAAGGTGACTCGGTCAGAGTCATGGAGACAATTCACAGGCAAAGGGGAACCTGATAATGGAGTGTGGACTTGAACTTACAGGATCAGGTGTTGGATATGTTTGATAAAGAAAGCCTCTTTGCAGACTTCTGAATAGGGAAATTGCAAATGAAGCAGTATTTCCACCTTTACTGGTCACTTGTACGTCAGGAACAAGTTGCTGGGAGAGGTATCTAGACATAGGAAAAAGTAAAAGAAGGAAGATATATTTGAGTTTTTACACACATTTGAAAGAAAACTGAGCTGCAGGGAAGACTGAAAGAAGCTGAAAGATCTGTTTCAGACCAGACAGCTCATGAACAGTCTGCACATATAGAAAAACCATTTATAGGGGACACTGTGAATGTTGAAGTAAAGGAGCAAATACTGAGAAACATAACACTTGGCTGAATATTCATATTAAATCAGCTGCTAGCTATGTTTAAAATGAAAGAAAAGAGTGATAAAAGAGAACAGAAACAATGAGAGGTAATTTTAGTTCAGGCAATAAAAATAAAGGAAGAAAAAAGAGTTATCAAATCGAATAAGCAGATTTTAGCTCCTTGAAGACAAGCGCTATATCTTATTCCTTTTTTTTGATCACGAATAATATTTTGAACCTCGAAGTCACTCTGTATGTACTTATTAAATGATGAGTAAATACTTTTAAAAAGCCGTGTCATAATTTAGTAACTGATTAAAGTTAGGATTCGAAATAAAAAGTGACTCACAAGTTTTGAGATGGAATGATTAAGGGATGGAAAGCAATTCAAAGTGGAGTAGTGTAGCAGGAAGAACAATGGCCAACAAAGATGTCTAAATCCCCATCCTGTGAATATGGTAGGTTTTATGGCAAAGGGAAATTAAGGTTGCAGATGGAATTTAGGTTGTGAATTGGCTGGCCTTAAAATAGGGAGTTTATTTGGAAAATCTAAGTGGGCCCAATGTAAATACAAGTGTCCTTAAATTGTGGAAGAGGGAAGCAGAAGTTTCAATGTCAGAATGATGCCATTTGAAACAGACTCAACTGGCCATTGCTGGCTTTGAAAATGGAAGGCGGCAATGAGCCAAACAATGTGGACAGACTCTAGAAGCTAGAAAAGGCAAGGAAACAGGTTCTCCTCTAGAGCCTCCATATGAACCAGTCCTACTGACACCTTGATTTTGCCCCATTGAGACCCATTCCAGACTAGTAACATACAGAATTATAAGAGATTACATTTACTTTGTTATAGTAGCAATAGCAAACTATTACAAGTTGTTTGTTGGGAGAAAATGTGTCAGCGAGTAGTAGTGGGAAAAGCATTAGTTTTGCTATTTGGAATACTGACTCTGTGAATATCTAGCGAGGGAGTCTTGGAGAAATTGTTTAAATCCTTTGGGTATCAGTTTTCTTAATTATTCCTTGGCATCCAGAAAGACTTGTTCTTGGTTCTATTGCTTTCTCTCTGACTGGCCTTTCTCAGACTCCTCCATTCTTTCTCTTGACTCTTAAATTGCCTGTGGTGTCTTATATTGTGACTTCTTCCTCATTTCTGATTTCCTTTTTAACGATTTGACTCATACTCTCGCAGCTCTAATTTTTATATATTTGCCCAAATGAGAAGCATATTTATCTATTCAATATCCAATCTTTTCTAAAATTACATCATATTTCCAAATGACTCTCTAGCACCATTAGAAAGACACATCAAGCTCAAATTTTCCATGTTGTTTTTCTCTCCGAATTCCTTTTAAATATTTTAATTCCACTTAAACTATTTCATGCCTTTAAGCATCTAAAACATCAATGCTTTAATTTTTCTGGTTAATTAAATTACATACTTTTATTATTTTCTCATCCTCATTGGACAAGAAGAGGGCTAGAAAGGAAGCGAACACTTATTAAACACAATATAATCAGATATTGAAATAGTTTTTCTTATAAATGAAATGGAGATTTTTTTTTAATGTTAAACTAATTTAGTTAAACTAAAGCATCATACTTCAAACATTTAAGCAAAGGCATTTATCACTTCTGGAGGAAAGCAGATGCCATATAAAACAGGGATTGGCAAACGCTTTTTTCTAAAAATGACCATAGTAAATATTTTAAGCTTTGTGAGCCAAATATCATTTCTGTCTCATATTTGTCTTTGGTTTTTGGTTTCTTTGGTCATTTTTTAAATAACACTTTTTTTTTTTCATGTAAAATCCATTCTTAGTTCATGAACCATTCAAAAAACAGACTGAATTTGGCTCTCAGACTGGATTTGGTTTGCACACTGTAGTTTGTCAACTAGAACAAATAGGACATTGCTGAATTGTGTCATATTGAGAAAATATTCTCAAAACCCAGACTTCGTTGAGAAAGAAAAGTGTTTTCTCCCTTCTAAATTATAAATATTTTTTTCCATCTATCAAGAACTAGTTTTGGTGAAACTGGATTATTTTTACTATTAGTTATATCACATAGAGGAATGGATTTAAGAGATATTCTTAAAAGACAAGAAAGAACAGTAGAAAGACCTTCTGGAGCTTAGAGGTGAAGCCAAAGAAAAAGAATGTAAATAGGCAAGTAGTTGGATATTAGTGCCCTGGCATGTGTCTGAAACTTTAGATCAAATCACAAGTGTAGGGGCGAAAGAAATATCTAGTAAGATTTGCAGGGGAGGAATTTAGAAGAGAGGGAGTTGCTCTCTTCTCCCAATGTATAGTCCAAGAAAATTATAGTTCATTAAAGAGGCACCTATCTCAAAAGGTTTAAATGTGCTAGAGCAGTTTCAGCAGAGACGTGGACTGAGATGTCCTTCCTGGCATACTTAGCTGTTGTTAGGCTTTCAGGAGATTTATAAGTGTCCTGGAAGCAGGAAGCTAAAGTACTAAAAGAACTGGTGGGTAAAAAAGAGACCTGGTGGTTGAGACAATGGGTGTTTCAAAGATTCATAATAGTGAAATCTGTAAAGGACTACACATTTCAAAAAACGGATGCAACTTTAATGCTCTGATAGACAAATTTAGCAGTAAGGTATCCAAGGACCAGGCCACAGCCACTATCTCCTCCTAGTGAGTATCCACAGAACAGTTTGGGGGGCATTATTATTTCTCAAGATTCAATCAAGTAGTAATGGAATAAGAATGGTCACAAATTATCTGATCGTCCTCTCATCATGAGATCCTCCCTTTAAATCAGATCGGATTCTGTGACCACTTTGACCAACATAATATGGCAAAAATAACATTGTGCTGGTCTTCATACCCAGCCTTAAGGCAGAAGCAAATTCTTCTTGTCTCTTGGATCATTTGTTCTTGGGACACTCCCAATGAAAGTCTCCAAACTCAGCACTTTGAAAAGCCCATTCCACAAGAAGAGGCTACATGCTGGCACTCAGGTCAACACCTTTAACTGAGCTGCCAGTCAATAGTTTTTCATCCAGTGATGTGAAGAGCAACATTGGATGTCTAGCCCAGTTGATCCCTTAGAGAGATCTGCAGCCTCAGCTCATTTCTGACTACTTCTATATAAGAAACCTTAAGTGTTAACCCTCCAACAGAGCCCAGTAGCCCACAGAGCCATAACAGACAGTACAACAATACAATAGATAATCGAAAGACAAGCCAAGAACACTTTATCACTACATGGAGAAGAGCTGTCCATGTGAATCACCCATACTGGGAGTGGATTTTTTTTTTTTTTTTTTTTTGAGAGAGAGAGAAATAGCTTTTAATACATTAATGGGCTTAGATTTCAGGGTTAAATCACAGCCAAATATATGAATTTTCAAAAATGTTGGATTTTAGAGCTCAGTGGTTATCACAGTATGTTCTGCAGATCTAGAAATTCCTGAGATCCTTTCAGGCAATCTGGAAGGTCAAAATAATTTTTAGATAATTCTAAGATTTTAGATAATTCTAATTTTTAGATAATTCTAAGATTTTTTTTTTTTGATGTTTGCATTGATGGTATAAAAGTAACAATGGCTAAAACTGCTGGTGTCTTAGCACGAATAAAGGCAGTGGCTCTAAACAGTACCAGAGGTCATTGTATTCCTCACTGGCATGCACTTGGATTTAAACACTGCCAATTTCATTTAAGACTGTCCTTGAGTAAGTAATAAAAATCAGTAATTTTATAAATCTTAACCCTTGAGTATACATCTTTTTATTATTGTGTGTGACAAGATGGAAAATATACATAAAATTCTATGTTATAAAGCATAATATTTGTCTCAAGGAAAACCATTTGTGTACTTTTTTTTGAGGTGTGAGTTAAACTGGCCTTTTTTTTTTTTGCTTATTTATTTATTTATTTTTTTGTCTTGGATCACTGTTTTTACTTGAAGAACTGGCAGAGAAACAATGCTTATTTAGATTTGGGTATCAGGCAAATACTTTCTTGAAAATGAACAAAGTAAGTCTGTCATTTTAAGAAAAAAATCACTGATTGTATTTGTTTCTGATAGCAAAATAAGAGTTTTCAAGGAAAACTTAGAAATTTGGTGTTGTAGGCCAAATAGTGTTCCTTCACCCTGTGAGGTCCCTGTCCTAAACTCTCTGAATATTTTATGTTACATGACAAAAGAGACTTTGCAAATATAAAAAGGTTACTAAATTTAAGATATGGAGATTATCCTGGATTTTCCCTGTGTGACCAGTCTAATCACATAAGTCCTTTAGGCAGGGAAATTTCTCTACCTGAGGGCAAAAGATGTGGCATAAGAGGAGGTGAGGGAGATTTAATATATGAATATGAACATGCTGTTGCAAGTTTGAAGATGGAGAGAACAACATGGCTAGCATGCAGGTGTCCCAATGAACTGAGAGCCTTCCTGGCTGACAGGCTCTAGAGAACCAGGGACCACAGACCTACAGCCACATGGGTCTGAATTCTACCAACAACTTGGCAGATCCTGGAAACAGATTCTCCCTCAGAGCTTCCAAATAAGAGGCCAGGCTGTGTGGTACCTTAATTTTACCCTTGCAAGAGAGCTGAAGAAACAGCCAAGTCATACTGGGCTTCTGAACTACATAGCTGAGATCATAAACTAGTGGTGATTTATTATGGCAATGATAGAAAACTAATACATTTGAAAAACTTTTCTTTGCTACCTTAGCCTTGACAGACATTTTTCATGAGATTGGTGGTGATGTTAATGAATATGTTTTTGACATTGTAAGAGATGTTATAAAATCATGCATGAGTAGGAAAGCTCTTCAAATTGTAAAGTAAACTTGAGCACAAAAGGAGTACAAAAAATGCGTTGATATGGCTTCAGATTACCCAGGTACTATTTACTTTTAAGAAACTCTCAGCTGCTGAGTTGGACTTTGTTGTAGTATCAAAAAAAATCCACAATTATGTGAAAATTAGAAGTATTAGAATACTTCTTTTCTAACAAAATATGCATACGAGGCTAGATTTTCTTCAGATATTTCAAGTATAACAATATATTTCAGCCAATTGAAGGCAGTAGTATTTATGAAAATCCAACTACCTTCTATTAAGCCAGACATGCAGACATTAAAAAGATTTACAAAATATAAAGCAGCAGTGCCACTCTTATCACTAACTTTTTTTGAAAATGTATTTGTTTATAAAAATATATTTGTGTTAATATGTAGAATTTTTACTATTTTAAAATGAATGTGCATTTAAAAATTTTTTCATTTGATTTCTAATTTGGTAAATACCAATAGATGACCTGTATAAACATAGAAATAATATAACCCATATAAACACAAACTTTGGGGTTTTTAAAAAAATATTTTTTTTATTCCTGAGTTCAAAACATTTGAGAACCAATGGTTTTATTAATCCCCACATATATAGACTGTATGTGGACCAGAGAACCGAAGGCCTAGTTTTATAAGAGATGAGCTCTCTCTTTTTCTGTCTGTACCTAAAGCACCTTAAGGAGGAAAGAATGGAGAGATGCTTTTGGAGGGAAGAGCGGTCTTTCTTTGGAATTTGAGCTTTGAACTGACTGAATCAACCTGAAAAAGTCTGTCATAAATCAGAAAAATAAAGTTTCCTTTAAACAGCCAGGTTAATTTTTATTTTTTTTTTTATAATAGGTCGACAAGTCCTTTGTTTTGCTTCTTTTTCTTTAAAAAAAATTATTTTAATTAGTTTCAAGTATACAGTACATTGGTTGGAAATCTACATAGTTCATAAAATGATCCTCCCTATTACTCTCTCTCTCCTCTGGACCTCCACCTAGCCAACATATTAATGCTAACTGCATTCCCTCTGCCATGCTTCCCATCCCTGTGACCAGCTATCAACTACTAATTTGTACTTCTTTAACCTTTCATCCCATTCTCCCAGCCCCCAAATCCTCTCCCCTCTGTCCATCACCAAATTGTCCACTATATTTGTGAGTCCATTTTGATTAGTTTGTTCTTTTTGTTCCACGTATAAGTGAGGTCATATAGTATTTATCTTTCTCTGTCTGACTTATTTTACTCAGCATAAGAACCTCTAGATCCATTCATGTAATTGCAAATGGTAGGATTTCATTTTTTTTTAATAGCTGAGTAATATTCCATTGTATATTTGAACCATAATTTCTTTATCCAGTCATCTGTAGGTGGACATTTAGGTTGCTTCCATATCAACTATTGTACATTGTGCTGCCATGTATATTAGAGTACATAGATCTTTACAAATTATTGTTTTGGTTTTCTTTGGATAAATACTCAGAAGTGTAATTGATTAGTCAAAAAATATACCCATCTTGAATTTTTTGAGAAACTTCCATACTGTTTTCCATAGTGGCTGTACCAATTTGCAATCCCACCAACAATGTATGAGGGTTCCCTTTTCTCTGCATCCTCGCCAAACTTGTTGTTTTTTTATTTATCGATGACAGCCATTCTGACAGGTGTGAGGTGATATCTCATTGTGGTTTTAATTTGCATTTCTCTGATGATTAGTGACCTTGAGCATCTTTTCATTTGTCTACTGGCCATCTGTATTTCCTCTTTGGAGAAGTGTCTGTTCAGGTCTTCTGCCCATTTTTTAATTGGATTGTTTGTCTTTTTGTTGTTGAGTTGTATGAGTTCTTTATATTTTGGATATTAACCCCTTATCAGATGTATCATTAGCGAATATCTTCTCTCAAACAGTCGGTTGTCTTTTTGTTTTGTTGATGGTTTTCTTTTCTGTCCAAAAACGTTTTAGTTTGATGTAGCCCCATTCGGCCAGAATAAATTTATCTACCTTGTATCCTCACTCCATTTGTCATGAGCAAAAACAGTGACTCCAGAACATAGTAAGATCAGCTTTAAAAAAATTTGTACTTTGCCTCCATTTTATAAATGAGAAATTGAAGTTCAGAGAGCATTGATGTCACTCCCTGCTTAGATAGCTCCCTACTGCCTTCTGAGTAATGTATAAATTTCTGTGCAGACACATCCTAGTGTGGCCAGTTTCTTGACGGTGTCATCTGCTACCAAAATTTTGAACCCTTGGTGCTTTAGGTTCTATGCAAGTTGGGTGATTTTATATTTTCTAAATTCACAGCTTCCCTCCCCCGACCCCAAGTTCTATACATTTATTTTCTGCCTTAAAATGTCCTTTTCCATTTGATATACCTGGGGATCTTATACTTAAAAATGACAATGCATATGTGACCTGCTGTCTGAAACCTACTTTGACTAATTCTCTTAAGACTTCCACCAAGCATGATTAATTCTTTCTCTGCTACAACATTTCACATTAAATTTAAATGGTACTATAAGTTGTTTAGTGGGTTTTTTTTTTTTTTTTTCATTTCATTCTTGGTAAAAAAAAAATGAGGTATTATGCTATTTTTATAATAAATTGTAAAATTCTACTTTTCCACCTTTGACTTTCCATTGTATTTTATTTCTTCTCTTCTCCTCCCATCTGGCTACTATATTCATGTTGGCAGCATAACTTTTAGTCCTCCTACATATATCAGTTGAGATGTTGTTGTGTAAGAAGACTTACTGTAAAATGGCGGGGAGGAATGTCATTTATTTCTTAATCTTGCTCACTACACTGTAAACTGTTGGAAGACAGGATTTTATCTTTGTGTTCCCAACATAGTTCTCAGCACATTTAGATGCAATGTTGAGTAAATCCGTGGCTGATAAATGCATAAGTGATAAATTTTTGAATCGGATAATCTCTCGGTCTTTTTAAAGGTTCTTCCAGTTTTTTAACCCTTTTTCTCTGAACATCCTTTCTCATTTTCTCCCTTAAGTGTTCTTTTTCTTCCTGAATTTTTTCTTTTCCTTTGTATTTTTTTTTTAATATCTAGAATTCTTTCTTTCCTTTTCTTTATTTTTTCCATTTTAAAACAAATATATATATATATACTTCTGATTTAAACAGTAAGCAGCCTCTGATGTAGACTGTTCTGTCCCTCATTTTCCCACCAATGTGTGCTTGGTGTGTAAGTAAAGATGAACAAACTACCTATAGCCATTATAGTGAAGGCCTATCAGTTAATTGAGAAAAAGTATCAGTGATCCATTCATGGTTTAAATAATTTGATGATAATGATGATGATGAGAACCATGACAACCATAATCGAACATGGCTACCACCTAGCACATAAAGTTTGTTAAGCCCTGAGAAACCAGAAATATGGTTATTTAATTTACCATCTAGGTTCAATAAAACGCTTTAAGGTTTTAATCCTTTTCAATCATTTTCTGAAAAATTTAAAGAAGAATAAAGAGATATTAAAAATAACTAGAATTATTGATAAACTAAACATAGCAACACTTTTTGTATCATGAGAATTATAGTGTACAAACATGATATAAGGAGAAAGAATACTGTCACATATACTTTTAGCAAAATAGACTGACCTAAGTTCTTGCTGTAAAAAATTGTATGGTTAGGTCCTTCCTGTTTTATGACTAATTAATTGGGAATATATTTTTGTCTTTATATCCTGAGAATACCTTGCTCACTTAGAAGTTCTTAAGTTTTAAGAAAATTCATCTAGGATTTCACTTATATGAATGATTTTCCTCTCATTATTAGAGTCTAGAGCCTGCTCTCCGACTTGTGAAACATTTTCATTGTCAATTTTCTTCTCTTGGTATTTTGGGTGGGTACTCAAAATTTCTTAACTCTTAATTTTGCTCAAGAAAAGCAAAAAACAAATTATAAAGATAGTGTCTTCAGTATTCTTTTATACCTTCTCGAAAGATGGTATAAAACTTTAGAATATACAAGAAAACTAAGGAAGGAAATGATATCATCCTTCTAGGCTATTCTATTATGTTTTCTATTTTCCTTTTTTAGTTATTTTTAAACCTTGATGATAATTGATGAGTAATGAAGATTAATGATAAAATAATCTCTAGGATAATGAATAATAAAATATTTTGAGATCCAGAAAAATTAAGCACTAAAATTCTGTGATATAGCATAAATATAAAGGCCTCAGTGGATCCATATAATAATGACATGTAAGAACTTCTAAACCTGTAGAGACTTTCATAAAAATTTATTTGAGCCCAAAAGAGGATACATATGGAAGCAAGATCTCAACAGACTGAGATCAATGCTTTGAAGATAAACAGTGTGAGGTTTTTTTTTTTTATGCATTTGAGATTAAAGAGGGAACTAAGGGAGATTACATGAAGGTGGGAGCAAACAACTTGGTGATGAGACTGCAGGACATTTGAGCCTATATGCTCTCTTGGGAGTTGTCATGCAGAGATGAGATTAGAAGGTAGTTAAACTTATGTGCTCTCTTGAGGGAGTCTAGAAAGGAGATATTTCAAAGGTGTGTTAAGGTAGATGCACAGAAACAATAGACAGGGTTTGCTTAAGGCAAAGATAAGCCTTTTAGTAAAGAAGTTATATGCCTGGGGTGTGACAATCCACCATGACCTGCCCGGTGAGGAATTTATGATCAGGTCACCCTGTGAGGTTATTTTTCATAGAACCCCCTTTTTTCATCCACACAAGATTTAATGTTTTATTTTACTTTGCAAAATAAGTAAAATGTCTCTGATACCAAGAAAACCTTGAGTAAGAATAAAAATTACTAAATATTCTTACAAGTAGTTAGAAACACTCAAAAACGAAACTCAAAAACTAAAATTTGATCTGATGGATTCTGTTGGTATACTAAGAGTTAATAGGTAACCTCATATTAGTGGCACTCAGAAGACATTATTTATCTTTGTACTTCACCTTTCCTATTCTGTTTAGAGCAAATAATCAGGACAAGAAGTTGAATATGTTGGAAACGGGTGGGACAAGGAGGCTAGTGGAGGCACATTTTATCACACGGATTCTAGGATTATAGTGCCTACAAATGTAGTACTATGGGAGCCTAGAACTATCCTAGCAATGTGAGCTCCAGATCGCTCTTCAATTTCTCTTTCTGTTCTCAGTGAACGTAGCTACATTAGAGAATTCATATTGGACACTGAGCATTAGGCTGCAAATCTTGTGTATAAACCTGCTCTACTTCCCAAATCTAAGAGAAAGTTTTTACCAGAATTAGACTGTAGAGCCAAGATCTAAGCACAGATCTAAGGTCCATCTCCCTGTAGGAAAACATTGGATTAAGATAGAGCTTTTCTCATGCAAATAACAGTAAAGAATTTTAATTGAAAACAAAAACAAGCATCCTGCAAACAAATATTACAGCAGGAGAGACAAGTAATATAATCTTGAATATTCTAAGAAAAGTATTTCAAAACTGATTTTTAGTACAATGCATGATGATATGGCCTCTACTAAGTAGAAAAAAAAGATTGTGCAAAATAAAGACTTACGAGGAGACTAAAATAAAAAAGTCCTTATCATAGTGAATAAAGAACAAATCTGACATAGAAAATGAATCCAGGATATAGATAATAAAGTTTAAAATAGAAATAAAAGACATATAAGAAAGGAGATGAAAATTCAAAGTGTAGAAATGGCATTCAACCCAATATTTTTCTGAAGACGTTCAGAAAAACCACAACAGGAAAAAAATTCAAATCAATAGTATTTACTAAAAGAGAAACCATTATATACCTAGTTCCAAGATACTGATTGTCACATCCTAATCATTCTATAAATATTTTTTGAGTGGATGAATCATGGAAGGATTAATTGATGATAATTTTAACAAAATGTTGTCAAGTGATAGTCTATAACCAAATAAGGCTGGCAGATTTATTTGGCCTCTATAATGTCACTTAAAAAAAAAAAAAAGTGAAGCCAATATGTAAATAATTTGATTTCACACTTTCTCTTGAAAAATTAGACTACTTGGGTGCCGGTAGACCCCATTTCCAAATGACAGCTATGTTTTAAGTATGAGTAGCACCTGCTCCCTTTATGTATGACCTGTGTCTTCTCCTAAGACCACTTTACTGTTTACATTAGTTATCTAGACACTGGAGCTTTTGGAGTTTATGACCCCTGCTTTACAACAAAGAAAAAGAACCAGTAAGAGCACCTTGAAATGGCTAATAACAATGAAAGGATATATGAGGAGAAGTAAATGAGTCTAGACACATTCAGGCAAACAGTTAATAACACAGATTAAGAATAAACTTCTGCAAGCATCTATGCTAAAAATATGATTTATCAACCAGGTAAGTCAGAATGAACTCAGAGTTTTACTCTTTAACAATAAATATGAGAAAACAATGGAGAAAGAACTACAAAATTTCAGGGGAAATTTTAATAATTTATAAAGTTTATACTCAAATTATTTTTGTAGGGAGAACAAGGCCTTAAAAACACATCACCAGCATATTATTGAGAAATATATATGTACACATACATTTTACAGTCAGAGCTCAAGAATGTGAACATTTTGTTTAATAGGATGGTGGTAAGCTCTGATGCCATTTAAACATATAATTACCTAAATAATTATTACATGTATGGACATGACACCAAATAGTAATGTCAAAATAACTTTAAAAACAGAACAATAACACAACTATATATAACAAACTCCAAATCTCATACTAACAAAGGTTAAAAAATAGAATTGTCATCAGCAAACAGTGAAAACATGCTGAATTATTATTTTTGTATAAAAAAAAGATTCAACAGATATACCAATTAGTTTATGACTTTAATAATCAGATAAATTCAGATTAAAGGATGTTTTTGGAAAACTTAAAGCTAAATAGCATACACAAAATTGTAAAAACAACAACACATAACTGACCCAAAATGAGAAAATTCATCAAAAAAGAAATATAATGATCTATAACCACAGATCATCCTGCTGCAATAATCATGACAACAGTTACCATTAATTGAGTTCAATAGCTATTGCTGGATGCTGCAAATTGGGTGCCTACTTTGAACTAATTTGTCCACTTCTGTTGGCTGACCCATTTAATTTATAACATAGTCATACTGTGGTAGATATTAACTACATTCTTGAAAGGAAGAAACAAAATTTGGGTAACTTGAACAAATCCAGCCATCTAGTACTGGGTAGCATGAGAATCCAATCCCCAGAAACATCAGCCTGCTCTACCTACAAAGTGACGATCTCCAGGTCACTAGGGATGACTCAGTAGACAGACTGCCTGACTGCAGGCACCAACAGATTGAGAACTCCACCCAAACTGAAGGGGTAAATGTTTTTGAGTGATATTTCAAAAAGATGTTTGACATTGTTTTTATTTTTTAAAAAGTTGTTAGATTTTTTTCACATTTATTTTACAGTCTAGTATTTTTTCTTTTAAAAACATCAGTGAGTGTGTGTTTTGGGAATGGGAATTATAATGTTTCAGTGCTTAGAGAATGAAAAAGAAAAGTTTACCTAGACTTATGTTTTCTTGAGGTGTGGTTAGCAAACCATTTGTGTTCAAATCCCTGGGGGAGAGTGATGAAAATACAGGTGCACCTGCCTCCTCCCCCCACCCTCCCCACTCAAGGCCTCTTGAATTGAGCTTTCTAGTGATGAGGCCTGGAAAGCTAGTGATTTAACATACTCCCTAAGTAACTTTAATGCATTCTAAAATGTGAAGATCACTATTTAGATACTATCTAAATGAAGCTACGTTCTTCTTGTTTGGGTAACAGACAGGTTACCCAACTTTTCTGTTACCTTTTCTGGTAGGCTGCTTCTAAAGTAGCTCCCAACTGATCTTGCCTTCTGGTATTCACCGCCTTGTGTATTCCCCTCCCCTTCAGTGTCAGCTAAACCTAGTGACTTGCTTGTACTGAATAGAATGTGACAAAGTGATGGGATGTCGCTTCTAAGATTACATTACAGAGAGAACTATAGCTTAGATCTTAGGTGTGCTAGCCTCTCTCCCATTAGATCTCTCACCCTCTGGGAAGCAGACCTACGGAAGGGCTCATGAGAGTGAATATGGAATCGGATCCTTTCGCCCCAGGTGAGCCTTGAGATGACTGCCACCTCATCATAAGGACTTTGGGCCAGAGACACCCAGCCACACTGTGCCTAGATTCCTGACCCACAGAACCCGAGATAATAAGTAAATATTATTTTCAGCTGCTAAGTTGGGGGATAATTTGCTACACAATACGTAACTAATGCTCTCTTAAGGCATAAGACATACAGGATTGTTCACTAGTGTTTTATCTCAACCATCTTTATATTTCTTTCTTTAGACTGGTATTTCCTTAGCTTCTCCTGTTATGTTCTCTTCAGGATTCTCATGATCTAGTTTCCTCTCCATCTAGTGACCTTTGACTCAAATCTGTATTTATAATCAGGTCAGTTCCTAGACTGGGTCAGCCTGGACAGTCACTTTGGTCCCTCAACTTTGAGATCCAGGTAGACTGGCATGGATCACTGCTATCTACCTCATTTCCAAACACCATTAAAATTCAACAGCAAATGTCTCTATTTAACTATATCCCAATGGACCTTTGAAAGATGCTAATATAATCTCTTTTCAAGGGGTCAAGTTGCTTAGGCTAGCTGAGTATATAGAATTAGAAATTATCTGAGGATTAATCATATGGAGGTGATAGTTAAATCCAAAAGAAAAGATGAACCTTCTAAATGCAAGGATATAGAGCCTTTAAAAAGTGTAGTGTAGTGTGCGTGTGGGCGTGGGCAGGGACACAATAATCTTTGTAAAGCTGTTTACTTTCCTAGACCGTTGAAGAATTTTTGCAGGTGGTGAGTAGCCAAACTCCTAAAGTAATTGCTTAAGAGTAAATCTGTTGATAAGGCAATAAGATGATGTAGAGGGCATGGTGCTCTCCTCTAAATTTTCTTTAAACCTGCTGAGCTGTGAAGACTGGATCTAATGTACTCTGTTGTGGTTTGAACCTCTGCTGGGAGAACATGATTAACAGTGTTGTGAAACAATGCTGATGAGGACTCTGGCCAAGAACCTCCCTGTAGTATATGGTATCTAGACAATGACTCTGTCTGCTGATGCCAAATCAACGGATGTGTTCTGTCAAAACTACTAGTCAAGCTGTTTATTTGCCTTTGGAGAGAGAAAATGACCTGAAGATTGCTTGGATTTTACAATTTACAACTGCTTCTCCTGGCACCATGAAGATAAGACTTACTGCTGGAGCTCTGTATTTCAGCCTTTTATCCCCTACGCTAATTGTTTTTGTTAACAGTGTAGTGATTAAAAACATGGGCTTTGACATCAGTACTTGGGTCAGAACTCTAGCCTTATCGCCTACTAGTTCTGGGCCCAGAGTATTTGAATTTTCGGTCTCAGTTTCCTCATTTGAAAATGGGTATCACAATAGTACCTAGCTCCTGAGGAGAAGAGGGTAGTAAAGATAAAAGGGGAAAATATATGGAAAACTCTTCAAATACTGGTTGGCACACAACACTTAATAAATGTTAGCTATTAATATTTTTAGTATTATTATTATTAATGGCTCTTAATTTTATAAAATTCCCCATAGGTTCCAGTGAAAAATCCTTTTTCTAAGCAAACATGTTTAATACCACTTATGTTTACTTTCATAGTTAGGACATTAAGCCCTCTTGAGAAATGATAGCTCTAATGAAAGTTGAAGGCTTTAATTTAAAAAATTTAAAGTATTTGCTTAAACTTAAAGGCAAATTTAAATATATAATTACAAATGTATTTAGCTAGTTAGTACTTGGCTCTAAAATGTTGGAGTCTTAAAATGTATATTTCTGCATATAGTTTTTAATTTAAAATGTAAAAACTACATTTTCTAGCAGTAAACAGTTCTCTATTTACTGAAAAAAAAAAAAAAGGTTCTCCTCATGTTTGAAAAGAAGTCCCAACCTTAACGTTTTTTATATAATTTTTCTTCAAATAACTTTTTTTAGTGCTTTATTTACTACTCATGAAAAAGATTTACATCTCTCCATATATTTGCATAGATAAGGAACCATGTGTTCATTACACAGGTGCATATCCTAAGCTTAAGTGCTTTTTTGATGAAGAATAGGTAGAAATAGCCAGATGTTTTTCTGCCAGTGTGATCAGCATGTAACTGGGAATCCTAAATTTGTTCCTTCTTTTTCTTTTTCTTTTTCTAGTCAGAGGCAATTATAGTTGAAACACCTTGCTTCATGAGAGTCAATGTAGTCACAATGTCTTTTGTTGTTATGGTGGACACATCCTATATTTAGACAAGGGAATGCAGATTGGCAAGTGGTCTGGGTCCTTAGGGGGCTTGGCCAGGTCATTCCATTAGTCAAAGAGGCTGGTTGATTAATTCTTACTTAGGATTCTTGATTTAGTGCGATTTACTCTAATGTTGGCATAAGGTCTTTATTTAGTAATAACAAGAATTTCTTTATAACTATACTACATTTTAAGAACATCCCATCATAGTCTATCTTCCTTGCAAACTAACGCATGTCAGAATCATTATCATAGAGCCCGAACTGCTATAACCTTTCTTAAAATAAAATTCTAGTTTTAAAACATCATGTTCATTTCCAAATGTAATTACAGCATTCAGAACAGCCTTGGAATTTAAAAAAGTTTCCAAACCAAATATGTTTGATACTTCTATTAAATACCACGACTTTGATAAGGCATTTGCCCCAGAATGGTATTAAATAAATCTTAGGTGAGTGCTCTAGAGATATTCATTTCAGAGGTATATGACATTGCTGTGGATTTCCAGCATATTGTAAAATATAGGCTACTATATGTTTTGTACCCAAAGTAGCTCTATTATTATTCTCAAGATGTATTGCACTCTTAGTTTATTCATTAATTAAATTACTCATTTGATGACTGTTAAATTTATCAAATTTATTGAATTATTTTGGATTCAGGAATTATAATAGCGAACAAAAAAGTTCTCTTTCCTTATGGAGCTTCTTTCTTGGAAGGAGATAAACGAATCAGCACATTGTGTCTCAGATGGTGAAAAATGCAACGGAAAAAATAAAACAAAGGTACAAGAAATAGAAATGCATTGAGAGAAGGAGCAAATGGCCTAATTAATTAATGTAGTTAGATAAGATCTCTCTACAAAGGCAATATTGAAGTATAGAAGGAAAAGAGATGTGGGGCCAGTCATATTTCAGATATACCAATAGACTGGAGGATGATTGGCATGATCAAAGAACAGTAATAAGACTAATGTGGCCGAAATAAAATGAACAAAAGGGAAAGTAGTAGGGTTAGGGGTGAAGGACTTGTCATATTGAACCGTGGAGGAAATAGTGAGGACTCTTGGCTTCTACCTAGATTGAGCTGGCAAACATTGGAGAATCTTGAGCAGAGAAGGGAGAAGAGTTATTTTATGTTTTAAAAAGATTGCTTTAGTTGCTATGTGAGAATAGACTGAAGAAAATAGGGCACAAGAAGAGGCAAAAAGATCAACTAATACTTCCAGTAAGATGAAAATTGGCCATTGGATTTTGCAGCATGAAGACTACCTTGTGACTTTGACAAGAATGCCATTGCATGGCATTTTATGTAAGCAGACACTGAGATGGGCTTTGTCATGCTGGATATTCATTAGGGATCAGCACTGTAAAGGGAGAAGAAACCAGGATAGAGTATAGGATAAATTAGAACTGTGATATATTTAAGCTGTGATCCAGGCTCAGAAAAGCCTTGGGCAATCCTATGGAGTGCCGCTGACCTAAGTGTCAAGATGTTTTGCATTGAGCTTAAATATCTGTGTATTTATAACCTCGCACAATCAGTCATTGGATGTCTGGCTACCAGGAGGGGCATGAGCTTAGATAAGAAAGCTCCCTGCAACTGAGGCAAAACCTGAAGTAGCTGGGAGATGGAGTTTATTTGTGCAATAATCCAGTAGCAAGGGGAAATGCAAACACAAGAGAGGGGGAAATTGTTGGAGTGATGTCCCTTTGAAGGTGAAAGAAAATGCCATATAGTTCATTTCAGACAAAGTAGTGTTAACTAGTGGTTATCAAAGTGTACGCATATAATTTTAAGTCAACTTCTTTCTTTATCCTATTAAATGTCTTCAGTGACATTAAGTTTATACTTATTAGAGAAAAACTCAGGAAGGAAATCTTATGATATTTTTTTCTACTCAATTAGAAAAATCTGCTCTTTAGTAGGTAAATCTAGACATATTTTCTTTCACAGACCTCTCACTGAATTATCGACTTCAACATATAAAAATATCATGCTGCCATTGTTATTAAAACTTTCTTGAACAGCAATATACCATGTTTAAAAAACTTAATTTTTCTATTTTGTGAAATTTGGCTCTGCAGTGTTTTGAAACCTGTGAAAGTAACATCCCATTTTCCTTGAATGCACACTTTAGGAATAAAACCTTCTGGCTTTGTAGTGGATGTGGTTTTAAATTTTACATTGAAAATTAATAAAATTACCAGTACTCTGCCTTTTGTGGAAACAACTGAAAATACAGAAAACTTGTTGGGGTGATGTTCACTCTGTTTAAGTGGGCAGAAGTCAGGTAGGAACAGTTTTAGGGAGAAATTACTAATGTGGACTTTCAAATTTTTTAGAGGTTAGTGAGAAAAGACATAGAAATTTCTATTTGGAGGGCACTGAATAACACCATTAGTAGACAAATGAGAACAGCAATTGATGACTTCTGAATTTTTCTTCCAACCTTAGGATTCTCTTCAACTCTGTCCCAGAAGCACTGTTTGCTGATGGCTGAGCCACCTTATTTCTCTATGCCTCATTTCTCTTCCTGAGGCCGTGACCAATTTGTGAATGTCCTTCTAACACATCTGGTGTAATGATTGTAAGGAAACCCAGCCCTAAAGATTATTTTCACCTACAGTTTTGATTCAAGAAAGTTCTATCACCAGACATTAAAATATCTTTATACTATACTTTTGCAAGCCTCTTTCTAAAAAAGTGAAAGAGAAGGATAGATGTGTAAAGAGCTCATCATTATTATTTATCAAGGCCATGACCAGAAAGAAAGGAATCATGTAAGTCAAGCTCTTTCAAAGAAACCAAATATAGTTGATGGCAGATTCCTTTATCTTCCCCTTTTTGTTTTAATCCAAACTTAGTTTCACTGTTTTCCAATATCCAACAACTACTCTAGATAAGGCATTCCATTACCAGGAATGCTCTTTTTGCTATAAATTATGCAAATCCTATTCACTCTTCAAATCACTCTCTCATTACATATTCTTTGGCTCCTTCAGGTCTCATTGATCTCTCCTTACTCACAAATCCAATAAGATTTATAGTTTGCAGAAGACTCTTCTAGATTTAATTACACAAGGTCAGGTATAGCTCACTAGTGTTTCAGTTGTCTTATTTTGTCACCAAGACCTAGCATATATTTTTTGCCACTGAAAGATAAAAATGCCCTCTGAATACACTGATCCAATCATGAGATTTCTAAAGGAATACTCTATGGATCTTTAAGACACACAGTCCAGGTTTGGTTTAAATATATAGCTTTTAGATCAATGTATAACCTTATAGACCTTTAATCAATTATATTTCTAAAGATTAACTAAAGTCTGCATTTTTCAAAGAGCTTTGACCTACGTAATTTAGATCAATTATCCTGAAAGTAAAATTGGCAGCCACTGCTTATCTGTGAAGTCAGTGAAAATGAATTTAAAAAAAAATTCTCACAAAAGAATATAATTTTCCTTTTTAACTTAATCTTAACAGAATTTAGAAACAAAATATAGCAAAAATAATATCTACTCATTTAAGAAATATTCTCCGATGCTCCAGGATTACAAGCAGTAAGCAAAGACATGCATTTAGAACCAAAGTATTAGAAGGTATTCACATGAATGACTGTGTGCACACATAGATAAAACTGACTCTGAAAGAGTTTTTGCATAGTAGTTAACCTTAAAAACATGTTACTACAAAAGTTGAAAAACACAAATGAGGAGACCTACCAACTTCAGAGTAGTGTGTAGTTTGTTCCCTGAGGAGAAGGGAGGAGGGAGATGAAATTGGAGAGTTATAAAGAGTAATCAACTGTATCTGTATGATTTATTTAAAAAGAGAAGGTCTAGAACACATATGGTAAAAAGATAACATTCTTTCATTTTGGGCTAACTACCAGATATGGACACTGTTTTATTATTCCTTGTATTCTTTGCATATTATTTTATTTTTGAAGTATTTTTGTTAAGTAAAAGAGTTACTGGCATGTTACTTTTCTTTAAATTTCCTGTTTTGAAAGGTAACAGCCATATTTCATTGTTGATTGACATTTGATAATAGGCAATTAAATCTTCCTAATATAGATGAAGCACTTAATATATACTTAGTTCCATGATAATAACAGACCAGTAACCTATAAACTCTTATTCTCAAGAAGCTTATGGGATAGAAAGAGAATAAATAGATGAATTATATAAATAAAAATGACTCAATGTATATTAAGAATGTTAAAATCTGGAGTCATTTTAAAGGTAGAGTTGGGGTGAGGTGGGAATTCTGGAGAGCATACAAGCTGGAAAAAAGTAAATAGGCACAAAACACAGTATGTGTTTGGGAAATAGTGAATCATACTAGTTTAGTTTCAACACTAGTCATAAGTGTGGAAGTAGGGAGAAATTAAGCTGGCATGGTTGCTTAGGGCAGTAAGCACACATTTTCCCCTACATACTAATACAATTAAAAACTGGATACTAACTTCCAAATCACAAAAGGAAATAAAAGGGAATGAAACATTGTTTTCTAATATTTTTGTTATAGATCATTGTTCCCAATCAAGCATGAGCATCATACTCATTTTGGAATTTTTTTTAAATTCTTTTTTTCATCTTTATTGAATTATAATAGATAATTAGTTGCTTCTATTTACATAGTACAATTCAATGAGGTTTTTTTTTTTTCAATTATAGTTGGTATAGAATAATATACTAGTTTTGGTTGTGTAGCATAGTGATCAGAGATCCACATAACTCACAAAGTGATCACCCCACTATATCCATTACCCCTCTTCTCCCTTACATATTTATTACAACATTAACCATCTTCCCCATACTATACCCTACATCTCCATGTCTATCTGCAACTATCCATTTGTACCTCTTAATCCCTTTGCCTTTTTTTGTCCCCCTAACCTCCCTCCCATCTAGTATCTCTCCAAATATTCTCTGTATCTGTGTGTTTATTTCTGCTTTTATTGTTGTTGATTTTGTTCTATAGATTCCTCATGTATGTGAAATCATGCGATATTTGTGTTTTTCTATCTGACCCATTTTATTCAACGCAATGCCCTTTAGGTCCATTAAGGCAATATCTTTTCCATCCCCTTTTAGTCCATGTGTGTCTTTTAATCTGAAGTGAGTCTCTTGTAGGCAGCATATGTAGGGGTCTTCTTTTCTTATCTATGCAGCCACTCTATCTTTTGGTTGGAACACTTAATTCTTTTCCATTTGAGGTACTTATTGATAGGAATGTAGTTATTACCATTCTTTATTCCTGTTTTTGATACATGTTTTTTCCTCTTAAAGAAGTCCCTTCAACATTTCCTGTAATACTAGTTTGGTGATGATAAATTCCTTTAGCTTATTTTTGTCTGGGAAGTTCTTTACCTGTCCTTCAACTCTAAATGATAGCTTTGCCGGATAAAGTATTCTTGGTTGTAGATCCTGGGTTTTCATCCTGTCAAATATTTTTTGCCAAACCCTTCTGTCCTGAATAGTTTCTTTTGAGAAATCAGCTGCCAGTCTTATGGGTGCTTCCATGTAGGTAACTAACTGCTTTTCTCTTGCTGCTTTTAAGATTCTCTCTCCATATTTAACCTTTGGCATTTTAATTATGATATGTCTTGGTGCGGGCCTCTTTGGGTTCCTGGTTTGTAGGACTCTCTGAGTTTCCTGGAGTTTTAAATCTATTTCCTTCACCAGGTTAGAGAGGTTTTCCATCATTATTTCTTCAAATAGCTCTTCAACCTCTTGTTTTCCTTCAAAAATATGACACAGATATTTTTACCCTTAATTTTGTCCCATATGCTCCTTAAATTATTATTAGAGTCTTGGTTTCTTTTTTCTTGCCATTCTTATTGAGTGTCCTTGGCTTTTCCATCTTCTATATAGGTTATTTGATCCTCTTCTTTATTCACTCTGTTTATTCCATTTAATATACTTCTCATCTCAGATACTGTGTTCTTCATTTCAGACTGGTTCTCTTTTATAATTTTCCTCTTCTATTTTTATATTTTTTTATCTCTTTGTCAAAGTTCTCACTGAATTCATCTACACTTCTCATAAGTTCATTGAGCATTTTTACAACTAGTGTTTTGAACTCTGCATCTGTTAGATTGCTTAACTCCATTATTTCTGGATCTCTGTTCTGTTCTCTCACATGGTTTCTGCTTCTTTGTCTTCTCGTTTTGGCTGCCTTTCTGTTTCTGTTTCTATTTACTGATCAAAGCTCCTAAGTCTCCCAGTTTTATTAGCGTGGCTTTGTGTGGTAGGTGTCTAGTGGCACAGTCCTGAGAGGAGTTAAGCTGCATGCCCAATTTAGCTCCAGCCTGTGCCCCTCCATGGCCACCTGTTAAGATTCAGCAAGCAATCCATAGATACTGTGCTTATAGTTGCCTCAAAAGGCCATACCAGAAACTGAGGCCAGCTCCCACCAGTGTGAGTCTAGGCTCTGCTCAGTAAGGAGCACCTGTCTTACCGAGGATACACCTGGATTATGGCTTGGGTGGGGCTGCCAGTTGGGAGAGGCGGAGTTCCAGGTAGTCCTCTGGGAGGAGCAACCTCTGTTATCCAGTTTGATGATGTCTCAGCTAAGTGGTGCTGTGTCCTCACACTGGGAGGGGGAAAGGGCTCAACAGAAAAACAATAGATACTTCCGGCACTTCTGTACAGAGTGAGTCTTGCCTCTGCCCTCATTCCGACAACTTAGTGTTCCCTTGTAAGTCCCTGGTGCCTCCTGTGCAGCCGAACCGGCACTGGTCCTCAGAGTGAGTAGGTCCGTCACCATGAAAGTCCGCTCGTGGACACAGCACCTTTAAGAGGCATCTGCAGCTGCCGCAGCCACAGCCATAACCTCGGTCTCACTCAGCCACTCAAGAACATGCAGCCCCACATCCTCACCCTATCCTACTTTCTGATATTGCTGGGTGATTTCTTAGATTTCTCCCTAGTTGTATGGCTTGTTCATCTAGATCCCAGGTGATTTTTCCTTGCTGTTTGCTCCTTGTTTCTGTCATAACTTTGATTTGGCTGCCAGAGGGATGAACAGATCCTCTATTATCTAAGCCATTTATTTTCTGCTTCTCATTTTGGAATTTTTTTTAAAGAGAGATAGGGCAAAGATGAGTTTGGAGGTTAATAAAAATTAAAAATCAATCAGAAGATAGTATAGCATCCAGCCTCTATGCATTGACTACATTGGCAATATAACATTTAAGGCAAGACTGTTAAATATGCAAGTAGAAATCAATAGGAACTCATTTAGCTTATAAATATAGATTATAGTTGTCTTCGAACATTCACCTACATAGATAAAATTGAAAAAAAAGTTAGTCAACACATTATCAGAGTCAGTATAATAGAGAAGTTGATACTGGCTGCTCTAGCTCCTTGCTGTCTGAAGAAATGTTATTCAGTGATGAAGTATTCTATCTGTAGTGTGTACTACTAAAACTACTAGATACATATCGCTATTGAGTACTTCGGATGTGGCTAGCATGACTGATAAACTGAATTTTAAATTTAGTTGATTTAAATTTAAATTTAAATAATTACATGCAGGGTAGTGGCTACTGAACTGGATAACCTACCTGTAGTATTTTATATTTTTATGATTCCAAGTGGTTAAATTTTAAATTTTCTCCATCTATCATTAATTTCAGGTTTCACTGAAAGTGGATTCAGAAGTGGTGTGTATTTTTTCTGACTTTTAAAATAATGAATGCTTTTAAAATAATGAATGCTTTATTTGTAGTCTAAAGTAAATTCCAGTTTGGTATGCATATGGCTTACCATATAAGGTTTTGTAACAAAGCAATAACTCGAATGCTGAAAATAAAGTAGATGTGATTTCAAAAACTGCAGAAATTCTGGCTAGAGTCTATACAGACACTATGCATTTAAGAATATTTTATTGTAAATAGTTTTGGTCAGTCCTCCAAAAAGAATCAAATGGTGCCTAGCTAACAAAACAAGTGATAACTAAGATAGAGGTCTTTTTACTAAAATATTAGTCTAATAAGAGAGGAACCTGACTTAAAGCTTCTTAGTTTTCTAAGAGCTAGTGAAAAAAATAAGGCTTTAAACATATTCTTTATTCATTTAATAAATATGTCTGATGGAAGTTAATGCATTTTCATATCACCTGACTAAACAAAAAAGCAATGCACCATTTTAAGTGTCCTGAAATGCCTGAAACTTGAAATTGTTCAATAGCTGAAGTGTTTAGTTCTGATTAGTTTCAGAAAGCAGCAAGAGATTTATTACGACAGCAATTTAAAAGAACTCTCTTAAGATTAATATCCTAGATTGAACATTTAACATATTCCTCTATGTAATGCTTTTTTATTATGTGCTCTCTTTTTAAATAAATGCAAACATGAATTTAAACTATCAAGGAACTAAATGAACCAAATTATGCCAGTGACCCATACATGAAAATACTATCATAACAAATAAACTTACATTATTGAGGAAAAACATGTACATTCAAACATGGTCAAAAAAACCCCAGAACATAGCTACAAAGAACATCAGAAAACTAGGATGGGGATAATATTTCAAAAATATCAAAAGCAATTTGAAATTTTAATTATTTTAAAGTTAAAAATAATTGTAGAAAATTAAGTGATTTAGCTATAGAGCATTTGAACTGCAAAAGTACCATGGCTAGAAGTATTTTCTAAAAGTGTGGACCAAGTATAAATCCTAATTTCTCGATAAGTCTTCTGAGGATAAGGAATTGGGAACCACCTAAAAGTACCCTCAAACTCATCATAAAAGTATTATATACCACACTGACAAATGACACATTGATAGCATCAACTATTAGTCTCATTTTATTTCTTTGACTAGATTAAGCCTATACATGTCCCCAAAGGTGGAAACTTAGATTCACACCAGTATGTTTGCATATGTGCAAGTATGCATGTGTGAATATACATAAACATGTATATGCATATATACATGCATTATAATAATTTGAACTGTAAAATTGTATTTTATACTATACATGTCTGAGACTTATGGGTATAAAGGTTAGATACATAGGTTTTTAATTAAACTATAGGATAGTAATTTGCTTTTCTGAAAATTTAAAGAAGCAGTTTGTTGTGCATTATACAATTTATTAATTTATATGTTGTATTTAATACTGAAGATAAATTTAATTCTGTGTTAAAGAAACTTAACTAAAACTTGAAAATAGGCATAAAAAGGTATTATGTTCCTTTAATGTGATACAAGAGTGCATTTGTCAAACTAAGTCATCTAACTTTCTAACAGAATGTGACTTATTTGACTGTTTATTATTAATTAGGACCTGGATTCTGTAAAGTTAGAGATTAACCTGAGGAAAATACAGAATATGTAAGTTATTTTTTGTATGATAGTTTTGCAATTGATTTCTGTCTTGTAGAGAAGATAATCCCCCAAGGTTATGATTTTATTAATCATTTTTTAAAAAATCTAAGCTATCTTTTCCCAAGATTTTTTTTCACTTATTATTTCATATATATATTTTTTGTATTTTCTCTTGAACCACTTTTGTCACTGTGTTGGCCCATCATTAATGAGTCAAACAAAACTTTGACACATGCTCACCATGATTTATATGACATTTATGCTTTTAACATTTCATTCTTTATCGCTATTGCATATTATTGATAAGATATTTAAAAGCTAGTAGAATTTAACTAATGGAGAATTTAACTAATGGTGATAGATAACATTAGGAAAAGAAAAAGTTATGTGATAGTTAGGCTGGGGTAAGCTTCGAAAGAGTATTATTTTTGTGTGAAATAGCTTATAATTCTCCATATACCATCTGTTTACAACAATCAACACAATGACCATCAGAAGTAAGAGGATGAAAATCTGTAAACTTCCAATTTAGTAGTGTTTTTAAACCATCATTATCATTAAGGCAAAATTCATTAAATTATCTCTTGTGCTGAGTAGTAGATGGATCAATTTAACAACATGGCTCTTGCCTCCTGGGAACAGACAAAACAGATACCGGTAATAAATTCAAGGGCAAACTGACATACAAATAAGTTTATTATTATGAACAAATTAAATGAATAAGATAAACTTTTATTTAAAAAATAAAAAAAAAATTTGGATCTTATTCAGAAGTTAAGGAACACTGTGGTTTTCATGCACAAGCCTCTTGTGACTGAATTACAACTCCCAACTCTACTTTTGAGATTTGATTATGAGTCGACAGTTGTTGTTGTTGTTGTTATTTTATTTATTTATTTATTTATTTATTTATTTATTTATTTATTTATTTATTTATTTATATATTTTGCTCTAAGTCAGCGGGCCAATGGTTACAGCTAGGAATCTACTATTAAGTACTGGTGGGGAGTGGAACCCTAAAAATTTTAAGAGTGGATTTCTGGACTTGAGGAACATGTCCATATAATGTGTTCTATCACTCTTGTATTAGTTATGTTATCTTTTTCCTATGCAACCTGTAGCCTCTGAAATATTTGTTATGAAGCTAAGATCTGGGTGCTGTATGTCTCATTGATTTTGGGGTATCATTGCTTCTAGTCCTATTCAAGGGACAAAGTTAAGGAATTTACAAGTTCATGCTAATACATCCAAATTCAGTCCAATCCCACAGGCTACTTACTCCCTTACCTTCCCACAATTCTTATTTTTACCCCCTTCTATCACAGTGAAGACCATGGCTAGAACAAGTAGTGATGTCGCCTCTCCCAATCCCGATATTATAAATATGTATCTTCTCTCTTTTTTTCCCAGTTAATCTGATAATTTGATCTCAAAGAACCAGCTTCTTGCTACAGAAGTTTGTGACAGGGATGAAGTGGTACAGGGACATGTAAGACTATGTTCTGGGAATCGAACAATTTTTCTCTTTATATGTATTTTATGAAGTGATCCCCATAATAAGCCTAGAACCCACCTGGCACCAAACATAGTTATTACAATGTTATCGACTATATTCCATATAATGTACTTTATATCCTTGTGACTATTTTTATAACTAGCAATTTGTATTTCAATCCCTTTCATCTTTTTTTGCCCATGCCCCAACCCCTCTCCCATGTGGAAACCATCAATTTGTTGTTTTGTATCAATGAGTTTGTTGCTTTCCTTTGTTTATTTTGGTTTTTATATTACACATATAAGTGAAATCATATGATATTTGTCCTTCTCTGACTTATTTTCCTTAGCATGATACCCTCTAGGTTAATCCATGTTGTCACAAATGGCAAAATTTCATTATTTTTTATGGCTGAGTAATATTTCATTGTATATATGTACCACTTCTCTTTTACTTATTCATCTATGGGTAGACACTTAGGTTGCTTCCATATCTTGGCTATTGTAAACAATGATACAATGAACACAGGGGTGAATAGATCTTTTTGAATTAGTGTTTCAGATTTCTTCAGATAAATACTCAGAAGTGGAATTGCTGGGTCATATGGTAGTTCAATTTTTAATATTTTGAGGAACCTCTATACCATTTTCTATAATGGCTGCACTGATTTACAATCCCACCAATAGTACATAAGGATTCACATTTCTCCACATCCTCACCAATACTTGTTATTCTTTGATTTATTGATGGTAGTCATTCTGATATGTGCGAGGTTATATCTCATTGTGGTTTTCATTTGCATTTCCCTGATGAGTGACATTAAGCACCTTTTCATTGTCTGTTGACCATCTGTTGGCCATCTGTATGTCCTCTTTGGAGAAATGTCTACTCAGATCCTCTGCCGTTTTTTAATCAGATTGTTTTTTTGATGTTGTGCTATATGAGTTCTTTATATACTTTGGATATTTACTCTTTATTGGGTATGTAATTTGCAAATATCTTTTTCCATTAAGTAGGTTGTCTTTTTGTTTTGTTGATGTTTTCCCTTATGGTGCCAAAAGTTTTTGTTTGAAGTAGTCCTATTTGTTTTTGCTATTTTTGTCTTTGACCTAGGAGGCATATTAAAAAATGAATACTGCTAAGACCAAAGTCAAAGAGTTTATTGTCTATATTTTTTTTCTAGTTTTATGGATTCAGGTATTACATTTAAGTCTTGAATTCACTTTGTGTTTATTCTTGTATATGCTGTAAGAAAGTGTCCTCGTTTCATTTTTTTACATGTATCTTTTCAGTTTTCCCAGTACCATTTATTTAAGAGACTGTATATTCCATTGTATATTCTCCCATCCTTTGTCATAGATTAATTGACCATGTAGGCATGGGTTTATTTCTGGGTTCTCTATTTTGTTCCATTGACCTATATCTGTTTTTAAGCCAGTCACTTGCTGTTTTGATTACTATAGGCTTGTAGTATAGTTTGGTATCAGGTGCAATGATACTTCCAACTTTGTTCTTCTTTCTTGATTGCTTTTGCTATCTGGGTTCCTTTGTGGCTCCATATACATTTTAGGATTATTTGTCCCAGTTCTGTAAAAAATGTCATTGATATTTTCATAGGAATAGCATTGGATATGTAGATTGCTTCGGGCAGTACAGACATTTTAACCATGTTAATTACTCCAACACATGAGTATGGTATATTCTTCCATTTATTTGTGTCTTCTTTGTTTCCTTAACATCTTATAGTTTTTAGAGTGTAGGCCATTTACCTCTTGGTTTAATTTATTCTTAGGTATTTTTTTGATGGAATTATAAATGAGATTGTTTTCTTAATTTCTCTTTCTAATAGTTCATTATTGGTGTATAAAAATGTAGCTGATTTCTGAATATTAATTTTGTATCCAGCTACATTGCTGAATTCATTTATCAGTTCTAATTTTTTAATTTTTTACCCAGAATCATTAGGCTTCCCTATATATAGTATCAGGTCATCTGCAAATCATGGCAGTTTTACTTCCTTTCCAATTTTGATTCTTTTTATTTTTTTTCTTTGTCCAGTTGCTGTGGCTAGGACTTCCAATAGTTCGCCGAATAAAAGTGGTAAAAGTAGACATCCTTCTCTTGTTCTTGATCTTAAAGAAAAAGCTTTCAGCTTTTCATCGAGTATGATGTTAGTTATGGGTTTGCCATATATGGTCTTTATTTTGATGTGGTATGTTTCCTTTATAACCCTTTGCTGAATGAATGTTTTTATTATAAATGAATCTTGGATCATGTCAAATGCTTTTTCTGTATCTATTGATATGATCATATGATTTTTTTTACTGTCAGTTTGTTTATGTGGTGTATCACGTTAAGTGATTTGTGGCTATTAAGCTAACCTTGCTCCTAGGAATAAATCCCACTTCATGATGCATAATCTTTTTAGTGTATTGCTGAATTTGGTTTGCTAATATTTTCTTGAGAACTTTTGCATTTATGTTCATCAGGAATACTAGATTGTAATTTTTATTGTGGTATCTCTGTCTTGGTTTTGGTGTCAAGGTAATGCTAGAATCATAAAATGAATTTAGAACCTTCCCTCTTCGTCAATTTTTTGGAATAGTGTGAGAAGGATAGCTATTAATTCTTCTTTCAATGTTTGGTAAAATTCACCTGTGAAGCCATCTTGTCCAGGGCTTTTGTTTGCTGTGTTTTTTGGTTACTGACTCAATTCATTACTAGTAATCCATCTGTTTAGATTTTCTGTTTTATCCTTATTCGGTCTTGGAAGATTATATGTTTCTAAGAATTTATTCATTTCTTCCAGGTTGTCCAATTGTTGGCCCATAATAGTTTGTAATCCTTGGTATTTCTGTGGTATTTTCTTATAATCCTTTATATTTCACTGATTCTGTTTCTTATCTCATTCTATTTATTTGGCCCTCTCTTTTTTTCTTGATGAGTCTGGCTAAAGTTTATCAATTCTGTTTATGTTTCCAAAGAACTAGGTCTTCATTTCTATTTTTTTAGCCTCTATTATATTTAACACTGATCTTTAATTACTTTCTTCTTTCTATTCACTCTGGGCTTTGTTAAGTCTTTCTAGTTCCTTTAGGTGTAAAGTTAGATGATTTATTTGAGATTTTTATTGTTTCTTGAAGTAGGCCTGTATTGCTATAAATTTCCCTCTTAGAATTGTGTTGGCTGTGTCCTACTGATTTTGTGTTGTGTTTTCATTTTCATTTATCTTACAGCATCTTTTTTTTTTCCTTTGATCTCATTGTTAACCCATTTGCTGTTTAGCAACATATTATCCTTCATGTATTTGTATGTTTTTCAGTTTTATTCTTAAAATTGATTTCTAGAACATATTTCATGTGCACCTGGAATGAATGTATATTCTGCTGCTTTTGGGTGAAATGTTCAAATAATCAATTAAGTCAATATGCTCTAATGCGTCATATAAGGCCACTGTTTCCTTGTTCTTCTCTCTGGATGATCTATCCACTAATGTCAAGGGGGTGTTATGTTAAAGTCCCCTACGATTGCTGTATTACTGTTGATCCCTCCCTTTAGGTCTGTCAATATTTACTTTATATATGTAGGTACTTCTACATTGTGCACGTAGATGTTCGTAAGAGTTATGTACTCTTGTTGGATTGATCCCTGTATCAATGACCTATTTTGTCTTTTGTTACAGCCTTTATTTTAAAGACTATGTTGTCTAATATAAGTATTGCTACTCCAGCCTTTTTTTGGTTTCCATTTGCATAAAATACCTTTTAAGTCCGTGTATCTTTAAATCTATAGTGAGTCTCATTTAGGCAGCATATATACAACTCATTTTTTTAATCCATTCAGTCATTCTGTGTCTTTTGATTGAAGCATTTATTCCATTTCCATTTAAAATAATTATTAATATGCATGTTGTTATTGCCGTTTTGTTGTTTTCTGATTGTTTTTCTACTTCTGTTTCTTCTTCTCTTTTTCTCTTGTATATTTATGATTTTCCATAGTGTTATATATGGATTTCTTTCTCTTTATTTTTTGTATGTCTCATAGTTTTGTGATTGTTGGCTACCACATGCTTTCTATATAACAATCTATTTTATAGCAGTCTATTTTAAGTTTGTAGTTGCTTACATTCGAACATATTCTAAAATCACATTTTTCACTTACTCCCCACTTTTATGGGTTTGTCATATTTGTTTCCTTTTTTGTGTGTTTCCTTTAATTTGTCATTGTATTTACACATGATCTTCCTACTTTTGTCTTTTAACCTTTGTACTAGCCTACTAATTGGTTAATCTACTGCTTTAAGTGTTTGCCTTTGTCAGTGAAACATTTTCTTTCATATATGTTCTTATTTTTATTTTTGATCTTTTCTACTTAAGTCTATTTAATATTTCTTATAATACTGATTAAGTGGTGATGGACTCCTTTACCTTCTTGTTATCTGGGAAACTATCTGTCCTTTGATTTTAAATGATAGCCTTATTGGGTAGAGCAATCTTGGTCATAGTTCTTTGTTTTTCATTACTTCAAATATTAAATGACATTTATTCTGGGCTTCAGTTTTTGCTGAGAAATCAGCAGACAGTCTCATGGGAGCTTCCTGTATGTAACTAACTGCTTTTCTCTTGCTACTTTTAAGATTCCTTCTGTCTTTAACCTTTGGCATTTATAATCTTAGTGTGGGCCTCTTTAGTTTCGTCATGTTTGGGACTTTCTGTGCTTCCTGGACTTGTACATATTTTTCCTTCACTAGTTTTGAGAAGTTTTCTATCATTTCTTCAAATAGATTTTCAATCTATTTCTTTCTCTTTTTTCCTTCTGTGCCTCCTATAATGCAAATGTTAGTACACTTGATGATCCAGAGGTTTCTTACTCTACCCTCATTTGTTTTTATTCTTTTTGCATTTTAGATTGGGTGTTTTCTTCTACCTTTTCTTCCAGATTGCTGATTTGATCCTCCACCTCTATTGCATTCTTCATTTCAATTACTGCATTTTAAGTTCTGAATGGTTCTTTGTTTTCTATCTCTTCGTTGTAGTTCTGAGTTCATTTATCCTTCTCTCAAGATCTTTGAGCATCCTTGTAAGCAGTGTTTTCAACTCTTTATCTAGTAGATTGAGTCTGTTTCATTTAGTTCTTTTTTTTTTTTTTCCTGGAGTTTTGGTCTGATCTTTAATTTGGGACATGCTCCTTTTCCTCCTTATTTTGGCTGACTTTTTGTGTTTGTTTCTATATATTATGTAGCTCTGCTATATCTCTGAGTCTTGAAAGAGTTGCATTACATAAAAGGTGTCTTGTGGGTCCCAGAGGCACAGCTTCCCTGGTAACCTGAGCCAAGTGCTCCATTGGTGTCCCCCTGTGTGAGTTGTGCATGTCCTCCTGTTATAGTCGAGTCTTGATTGCTGCTGGCATTTCAGTGGGTGGGATTGGTCCTCAGGGTAACTGGCTGTGAGGGCCTGCTGCAACTACAGTGAATGAGCTGCTGTGAAGGGGCTCACCCGATGAAGTGGGCTTTGCTTTAGTGGGGCTCCAGTGCCAGCATATGCCACCCTTCATGTATACTTGTTGTGGTGCTGGTTGGGTAGGGCTCTGTTGAGGTCTGAAGCCAGCCACTGGGGATCACTTGGTAGGAGCTACAAAGTGATTTGTGGTCATTTTCTCCTCGTGCTGATATTTGAGGCACTTGGGATGGGCTAAGCTGCAAGTCAAGCCTGGGTGCTACTTGCGCTGAGCTTTGGACCCTTTGGTGGGAACTACAGTGTGAGCTGAGGCCAACCACTGCTTGTGTGATAGAGTACTCCTTTGATAGAGTATGCAGCATAAGTTTGGGGCAGCCACTACTCTTGTGAGGTTTTCAGATCTGGGGGAAAATCCAGAGCAGGAGCCAAGGCAAGCCACCTATGTGGGAAAGCTTCTGGAAGAGGCTCCACTGGGGAGCAAGTTGCATGGAGTGAAGTCTCAGAGAATCACCAGGGCAAAGCAAACAGCGTTAGCCAGGTTAATGGAGAGCATAGATTTGGCACTGGCTTGCATGAAGCCAGCTTGGTGGGAGGAAAATTCCACAAAGGAACAATAGTACCTGCCATTACTTCCATCTCCTGAAAGAGTTGCCCCAAACCCTGCCCCTCCAGCCCTCACCTTGAAGTTAGTCAATTTATTTCCTCCCCGTATATCACTGACACGTTTGAACTGCTGCTCTTGTGCTGGAGTTTAGAGCAAGTGAGTTTGTGTACCAGCCCTTTAAGAGCAGCATGTCTCAGTCTCCTGCAACCCTTTGTCTCTCTGAGATGCAATTCCTCCTGGTTTTCACAGCCAGATGTTATGGGGACTCCTTTTCCCCACACTGATACCCTGGACAGATAGCCTGGTGTGAGCTGAGACCTTTCATTCCTTAGGGGTACCTCCACAGCCAAGATGTCCTTTTTTTAATCACCACACTGTCAGGCTGGCATCTCTGCCCTTCCTACTGCCTCAATGTGGCATCTTCCTTATATCTTCGGTTATAGGAAATCTGTTCAGGTAGTCTTCAGGTGTTTCTCAGTGACTGTTTTACTATTATTTCGTTGTAAGTTTGATGTGATCATGGAGGAGGTGAGCTCAGAGTTTACCTACTCTGCCATCTTGATTCTACCCCACCTATTTAACATTGTTTTGAAATTATACAGAGAAATAAGCAAAGTAGGAATAGAGGTATCAAAGTTGGAAAAGATGAAGGAAAAATACATTATTTCAAATAATACTTAAATATAATTTGAGAATTAACTATATAAGAACAGTATCTAGTGTAGTAGAGACTGTAAATATGGACATTTTGCAGACTTGGTTAAAATAGCAGTAACCCATTAGAAATTTATTGAAAAAGATTCCGTTAATGATAGCAAAACTAAATTTATATATATATATATAAAAATATATATTTTATGTATATAAACTTATATATGTAAACATATACGTAAAATATATATTTATATATAAATTTATCTCTCAAAAGGAGTAAAAACAAATATACCAAAACAAATGACGAAAACTGAAAATAAAAGCAAAAATAAAATATAAGGTTAAAGACTCAATATTGCAATACTATAAATCTTTCCTCAATAAATTTGAAATGATTTTGGCTAAATTAAAAACAAAAATTTAAGTTTTGAGCAATAATGCTTTATGTTAACATAGTTTATCTAGAATGAATATTATTTTGGAAGAAAAAAGCTCTTAGTGGGAAATATAATACTAAACTTTAAAACATACTAGTTAAAACAGTGTATGATTTAAGCAAGCCTAGTCCCATTGTGTACATAAGAGATACCAGTATTTGCCAAATAAAAAATATTATTTTTGCAAAATATTTAATGTATTATAAAATTATCAATATTTTTCCATTCCTTATATACAATGTGTGGAAATTAGTATGCATAGTATTAGTTTAAGTGTCTTTAGAAATTATATGTGCATTTAAAAAGAACTTTAAATGAGGCTTAATTTTTAGTTTCTTTGTAACTGTATTTTTAAATTTTATACAGAAAGATACAAAAATAAATGTTTTAGGTAAGCATTTAGGGAAACGTTGAAATTTTTTACCTCACAATTTTATTGCTAGGTATTTTTCATATAATGGGAGATGTTTATAAGGATTTATTTATATGACTATTAGAGTATTATAATTAGTAACATAATTACATTTGAAAATGAGAGTTGTTAAGTCTCTTGCTTATATAACATTAAATAATGTTACTTTTTAAAATATTCAAAGTCCACTTAATGGTATATTCAAAATATTGAGTGAAAAAGCAGTGTAGATCAATATATCTGTTGATAATTATAGTTAATATAACTAAAAGCGAAAAGAAAAAAAAATCAAGTGTAGTTATCTATCTCTTCATGGTCGTGTTATAACTGAGTAAAAATAACTTCCTGTATAAAACATTCTAAAGTAACTGTATAATACATGTTATCAGATATATAAATAAATGATATTTTATTTAAAGGACTGATAAATCAAAAGTGTCAAATACTACAACACTTTGGTGAGATAGGGGTTAAATTTAGCTTTAGATTTTAATAAAGAGAAAGCCTGTTGAGAGCCTTTGCACTAGAGCCATCTGGCAGATATAACATATGAGTAAGCAGGCTGAACAATGCATGAGTATTAAAGGGGCAGTCTATATTTTAGATTACTTAGCAATAAAGGTAAAGCATGTTACAGCAATGGTGGAAAATATGGGGTAATAATAAATGAGAGATTTGAGCCTAGGTGAAAAGTATAATACAAAGATACATGATACAGAAGTAGAAAGATATGGAGGAGAGGCCATATGATTGATAAAGTTCTTGTGGAAAAAAGAAGGAAATAATTGGAATGCTAAATATAGATGAAGGAATTACTTAAGAAGTTGGTTGGGTATCTTTGTTATAATACCCAAAGGAGAGGATGAGAGATGGAAAAAGACTCAAATAAATGTATAGATTGGGTCCAAAATATGAAGGAATATATTTTTATATTTGTAATTTTCTCTATACGAGAGTGTCAGACTTGCTTAAAAGTTAGTCCATTTTTCCCACTAATCTGTAATGCTACAAATAAATGTGTACTCAAATATTCAGACTCATAATAATAAATATCTATTTATATTTCCAGAGCACTTAATGCCTTGTGTTATAAATATGAAAAAGGAAACTTCCATGTGTTGGTGACTGGTGTCATAAACCTCAGAATTTTTTTTTTTTTTTTTTTTTTATTTCACCATGATCTAGAACTTGGAATTTTAAGGCATATCAAAATTTTCTTTCCTTTTTTTTGGCCTACAAGATGTATGACTTCCTCTATCTAGATCAGTGTTATGGAATACACCATTTCTCAGCAATTAGTTTGATAACAAGAAATTCAATGATGCCAGATATTAAATATCTAAAGTTTTGAGAAATGAGAACTCTTTCATATTGTTATTTTGAGTAAAATTAATGTACCTACTCTGAAGAATAATTTAGAATTCTGAGTAAAGTTAAAGGCAGCACTACTGGATTCTACTGAGCATGAACTTTTAGGTGTATAAGGAAATAGGCATAAAGATATTTATTATATTAACAAAAAAATGGAAACAACTTAATTTTACAATGGGGGAATGGAGGAACTGGTTTATTTACTTGATGACATATAGAGATTAAAATAAACTTATTACACATAAATAATATACAAATGTAATGTGTGATAGCCGAAATGAATATTGAATTAAAAAATCAAGTTGTAAAGGATACTTATAGTATTGTAAAATTAATGTCTTAATTATAAACATTTATTGAAAAATTATAAAATGTACATGGAAATTAGAAGGAATGACTTCAGAGGCGCAACAATTGGCAGAAAGGGAAAAATAATAAGGGATGATGCTTTAGCTGCATCTGTAAGTTTTTAATGAGAAATTTCTTAATGAGAATTTTCTATTTTAAAAATAGAAAAGTTATTTATATAAATCAAATAGTTAATAATCAAATACACAAACGCATTTGTCTCTGTAACTGCCTAAGTTGAAGACAGATGGCCTTAAAAGTGTTACTAATTGGCGATTTAGAAAAAAAATAATGTGTAATATAAAGTATTTTCATATGTAAGATTATTCATTCATCCATCAATGGACACTTAGGTTGCTTCCATGTCTTGGCTGCTATAAATAATGCCGCAATGAACATAGGGGTGTATGTATCTTTTCAAATTAGTGTTTTTGTTCTCTTTGAATAAATACCCAGAAGTGGAATTGCTGGGTTGTATGGTAGTTGTATTTTTAATTTTTTGAGAATCTACCAGAGGGGAGGGTGTAGAGGGATGAACAAAAGAGGTAAAAGGAAATAAGAGGTACAAACTTCCAGTTATAGAAAAAATAAGTCTTAGGATGTAATGTACAGCATAGGGAGAGTAGTTAATATCATAATAATTGTATGGTAACAATGGTTACTAGAATTATTGTGGTGATCACATTGTAAAAATATACATATGTTGAATCGCTATGTTGTATACCTGCAACTAATATAGTATTGTGTGTCAACGATACTTTAATTTTAAAAGAAAACAAGACTAAGTATTTATGAAGTAGGAAATTTGAGATCAATGAGGCAGGCAGTCCAGCAGTAAGATGGTAAGGAAACAAATTTCATACTGGATCTGTCAAAGAGCTCAAGAATTGACTCTCAGCTAAGATCTCAGGTTTTAAAATTCAGACTCAAGATAAGCGTTTAAAATCTATTGAAATGCAAATTGAATATTTTTGTGTTGCTATAAAGTATAATACTAGAATTATTGATTGAAAATCATAGAGAAGTAATTATAAGTTTAAGAATAAACTGTCTAATGATTAGAACACATCCAGTAATGGAAAATTTTATAATTCTAAATGATTTAGTTGCCCAGTACTTGAAGCCAGGAGCTAGGATTTTATAGAAAATGTAAATAATTCGTTTTCCCCAACTGAAAGATTTCAAGAAGCTTTTCTCTGAAGTTTATGAGCGTGTGGCTAGATTTAAAGAATATGAAGATCGTAGTTCAGTTTAATTAAAACTAATCAAAGGAAAAGGAGAAGGAGGAAGAAAGGGTTCTTTTATTTTCATGTTAAAAGAAAGCAATGTTCTGGGGTGCTGGTAAGTTCTACTTCTCGAACTGAGTGGGCTTTCACAGTGTGTTTAATTTGTGCTAGTGCATTGAGATATCTCTTTATGATTTGTGAACTTTTTGTATTTGTATCATACTTTAATAAAAAAGGAACCCTGTGATTTAAATTTTGCAAGTTCAGGGATCAAATTGCTGGTCAAAGTCAAGTTGATGAAGCAGCTCTTCTGTAGAAATCTGTAGATGTGAAAATACCATGACCTCAAAAGTCATTAAATCTCATTTTCACTCTTTGAGATTCATAGATGAAAAGCCCAACGTGAATAAGATAATGAGTCTGCACAGCTCGGGGTTGGGGGTGGGGGGACTTAATGAACTCAAGGAGAGAAAGGACATTTTAAAGTTTCTATTACTAAAATACTAATGAAAATATTTAATCAAGCACAGCAACTTTTTTCTATAGATTATAATTTTATTGGTCATGGTGACAAGACGCAGAATTTCTATTATTATTTGAATGCAGCTTATACAAATGTTCCAAATTATTCACCTCTAGACTTTGAGTAAACATGGAACAATACAGAAATAAAGGCTACAATATGGAAATGAAGGCTATTGTACTTTCAAATGTGCGATAGAATAGAACTGCAAGAGTCCACGTAGAAAATTTGGATATGAACTAATAACTATAATTACCAACTCAATGCCTTTTGTGAAAGGCTTTATGAATTTTCATTTTATCTCCTTTCAGAATCACTTACCTTAACTATAACTTAGATTACAGCCAGCGATAACATATCACAGCCATTTTCTGGGGCATATCCTCAGCATGTTTTTAATGGAGGGCAAGGAAGAAATTATATCCTTTTAATGACACTGACTTGTACCAGGAATCTACTTGGATAATTCTAGAAGCTAATTGTGCTATGAATTTCTGTAAATTTATATAACTGTTATTTTGGCAGAGCTTTTTCCTAAAAGTGTTTTTTTGAGAGTACCTTGATGCAGAGTCAATTCCTTAGTCAGCTTTTATGTAATATTCATTAAAACTTTTTAATTGATAAAATTCCAAAAATAGAGTATGCAAAATAATAAACTGTATGCTCTTTTCCACTTTGTTTTTCTTCTATTATCCCAGAGACAAGTATTCAGTCTTGTTTAAAATAATGACGAAAGTAATAGTTAACATTTGTGATGTACTTTACAAAAATATGCATAACAATCTTATAAGCCAAGTAGAATCATTTTACCTGTTGTATGGAGTTGTAAATTGAAAGTTCAGGTAGATATGTAATTTTCCAGCCCCCAAAACAAAGCCCTAAGGACCGCTCCTGGATGTTTTCTCTTAGGTAATGGCATATTTAGCCTCTTAATTGAAAGGTTGAAATTCTATGAAAATCTTTGATTATTTCTTCCTCAGATTCCATTCAGTTATTCCAGGTATATAAAAATTATAAATAAAATACAAAAATAAAAATAAAATTATAACTATACTAGAAAAAAAACTGCTAATTATATAAGTGTTCCAGGAAGCCTTTCTCAGTATAATGTGAAATATTTAACTATAAATGAAAAGACATAATATTTACTATACATTTTTTAAATTAAAAAAGGATGTGAATATATTTTCAAATTTGTTAAGTATAGTTTGTATACAATTATTTTTAGTTATATTAGTTTCAGGTATACAATATAGTGATTTGAGATTTTATACCCTACAATGTGATCACTCTACTATTTCTAGTAATCATTTGTTACTGCAAAAATTTATCACAGTATTATTATTTCCCTTCACTTTTTTCACCCATCTCCCCACCCCTACATTCTCATAACCATCCCTTTGGTCTCTGTTTTTATGAGTCTGTTTTTACCTTGTTTTGTATTGTCTGTCTGTTATGGTTTTTTTGGATTTCATGTATGAGTGAAACCATATGGTATTGTTTCTCTGTCTGACTTATTTCACTTAGCAAAATACCAAGTTCATCCATATTGTTGCAGATGGCAAGATTCATTCTTTTTCACTGTGTAATATTTCACTGTATATCTTGTATACCACATCTTTTTCCACTCATCTATCGATGAACACCTGTTTGCTTCTATATTTTGGCTATGGTAAATAATGCTGCAAAGAACATAGGGGTGCATGTATCTTTTCAAATTAGTGTTTTCATATTCTTCAGATAAATACCCAGAAGTGTAGCTGCTGGGTCATATGGTAGATCTAGTTTTAGTTTTTTTGAGTAATCTTCATACTGTTTTCCATAGTGGCTGCACCAATTTGCAGTCCCACCAACAGTGCACAAGGGTTCCCTTTATCCACATCCTCGACAACACTTGTTATTTGTTGACTTTTTGATAATAGCCAAGCTGACTGGTGGGAGGTGATATCTCATTGTGGCTTTAATTTGCATTTCCCTGATGGGTGATACTGAGAATTTTTTCATATGTCTGTTAGCCATCTGTATGTCTTCCTTGGAGAAATGTCTCTTCATGTCCTCTGCTCATTTTTGGATCAGATTGTTTATTTTTTTTGTAATTGAGTTGTATAAATTTATATATATTTTGGATGTCAACACATTATTAATCATATACTCTCCCATTCGGTAAGATGTCTTTTTGTTTGGTTGATGGTTTCCTTCACTGTGCAGAAGCTTTTTAGTTTGATAAAGTCCCATTAGTTTATTTTTGCTTTTGTTTCCCTTGCTTGAGAGGACATATCCAAAAGGATATTTCTCAAACCACTGTCAAATAGTTTTACTACTTATGTTTTCTTTAGAAGTTTTATGGTTCAGTTCTTACATGTATGTCTTCAATCCATTTTGAGTTTATTTTTTATATATATGGTGTAAGAGAGGTGTCCAGTTTTATTTCTTTGCATGTATCTGTACAGTTTTCCCAATACCACTTGTTGAAAAGGTTGTCATTACTCCATTGATAGCCTTACCTCCTTTGTCATAGGTTAGTTGACTATATAAGCAAGGGTTTATTTATTATCTCTGTATTCTGTTCCATTGATCTGTGTGCCTTTTTCTGTGCCAGTACCATACTGTTTTGATTATTATATCCTTGTAGTATAGGTTGAAATCAGGGATCACAATACCTCCAACTGTGTTCTTTTTCAGAATTGCTTTGGCTATTTGAGGTCTTTAGTGGTTTCATATAATTTTATGATTATTTGTTCTGGTTGTGAGAAGAAGCTCATTGGTATTTTGATAGACATTGCATTGAATCTATAAATTGCGTTGAGTAGTATGGACATTTTAACATTAATCTTTCCAATCTGTGAATATGGTATTTCCTTTCATTTATTTGTGTCCTCTTCAATTTCTTTATTCAGTGTTTTGTTTTCAGAAATAAGGTCTTTCACTTGCTTGATTAAATTATCCCTAGGTATTTTATTACTTTCGATGGAATTGCAAATAGGACTGTTTTCTTAATTCCTCCTGATAATTTATTATTAGTGTAGAGGAATGATACAGATTTCTGTATAACTTTTATCCTCTTTGCTAAATTCTTGTATTAATTCTATTAATTTTTGGTGAATTCCTTAGGGTTTTCTATATAGTATCACATCATCTTCAAATAGTAACAGTTTTACTTCTTCTTTTCTGATTTGGATACCTTTTATTTCTTTTTGGTGTCTGATCACTGAGGTTATGACTTCCAGTATTAATTGGACAATAGTGGTGAGAGTGGGCATCTTTGTATTATTCCAGATCTCAGAGGAAAAGCTTTCATCTTTTCACCATGGAGCATAATATTAGTTGTTGGCTTGATATATATCAAGTTGAGGTAAGTTCCTTCTAAACCCACTTTGTTGAGAATTATTATCATAGAGGAATGTGGAATTTTGTCAAATGCTTTTTTTCTGCATCTGTTGAGATAATGTGATTCATCACATCAACAAAACCAAGGATAAAAATCATATAAATTGTTTTTTGGATGTTGAACCACCTTTGTATCCTAGGACTAAATCACACTTGATGTTGGTGTATAATCCTTTTAATGTATTGTTGAATTTGGTTTGCTAATATTTCGTTGAGAATTTTTACATCAGTGTTCATAGAGGATATATATATACATACATACATACACACACATACATATATAGTAGTGTCTTCGATATCAGAGTAATGCTGGCCTCATAGAATGAGTTTGAAAACATTCCTTTTCAAATTTTTGGAATGGTTTGAGAAGGATAGCTACTAATTCTTTAAATGTTTGATAGAATCCACCTGTGAAGGCATCTCATTCTGGGCTTTTGTTTGTTGGGAGCTTTTGATTTCTGCTTCAATTTCATTGCTAGTAATTGGTCTGTTCAGATTTTGTTTCTTCCAGGTGTGGTCTTGGAAGGTTGTATGTTTCTAGAAATTTATGCATTTCTTCTAGATTGTCCAGTTTATTGGCATATAATTGTTCATAGTATTCTTTAACAATCCTTAGCCTTTCTGTGGTGTTAGTTGTAATCTCCCCTCTTTCATTTCTGATTTTATATTTTTGTGTTTTCTTTTTTGCTTTATGAGTCTTGGAAGGGGCTTACCAATTCAAAGAACCAGCTCCCAGTTTTATTAATCTTTTCTATTTTCTGTTTATTTCCCCTCTTGTCTTTATTTCCTTCCTTCTACTTACTTTGGGTTATGTTTGTTTTTCTTTTTCCAGTTTCTTTAGGTGTAAATTTAGGTTGTTTACTTGGGATGTTTCCTGCTTCTTGTGGTAGACATGTATCTCTATAAACGTTCCTCTTTTAATTGTTATTCTGAATCCCCTAATTTTTTAAATTTGTGTTTTCATTTTCATTTTTCTCAAGGTAGGTGTTGATTTCCTTTTGTTTCATCTTTGATCCATTGGTTGTTTAGAAGCATGTTGTTTAATCTCCACGTATTTGTGGGGTTTTTTTTCCAGTTTTCTTCCTGTAGTTGATTTCTAGTTGCCACTGTGGTCAGAAAATATGCTTAATATAATTTCAATCTTGAATTTATTGAAGCTTATTTTGTGGCCCATTATGTGATCTATCCTGGAAAATGTTCCATGTGCAGTTGAGGAAAATGTATAATCTACAGTTTTTGAATGAAATGCTCTATAAATGTCTCTCAAGTTGAACTGGTCTAATGTAGCGAGACCATTATTTATACATTTTTTTGGTCTGGATTATCTATTTATTGAGGTAACTGGAGTATCAAAGTCCCCAACTATTATAATTTTACTGTTAGTTTTCGCTTTTATGTCCATTAACATTTGGATTATATACTAGAGTGCGCCTATGTTGGGTCCTTATTTATAATTGTTATATCCTCTATATTCATCTATATATATAGCAGCCTATTTTCAGCTGATAGGCACTTAAGTTCAATATAAAACTGTTTTTACTCCCCTCTCCACTCTGTTTTTGACATCATATTTTATAGTATTGTGTTTTGCATATCCCGTTTATTGTAGTTATAATTTTCCTATTATTGCCTTTTAATCTCCATATTAGCTTTTTAAGTGATTGATTCACTTTGATTATTGCATATTTGCCTTTACCAGTGAGACTTTTTTTCTTCACTATATTTCTGGTTATGACCTTTTCTATATTAAGACTATCCTTTAACATTTTTTGTAAGTTCAGTTTAGTGGTTGTGAACTCCTTTAGTTTTGCTTGTCTGAGACACTCTCTCTCCTTCAATTCTGAATGATAACCTTTCAAGATATACTATTCTTGGTTGTAGATTCCTTTCTTTCAGCACTTTAAAGATGTCTCACCACTCTTTTCTAGCACGTAAAGTTGCTTTTGAACAATCATGTGATAGCCTTATGGGGTTTCCCTTGTATGTGACTTGATGTTCCATACTGCTGCCTTTAAAACTAAACTGACTGTCCTTAATTTTTGCCATTTTAATTATAGTATGTCTTCGTGTGGGTCTTTTGGGTTAATCTTATTTGGAACTCTCTGTGCTTCCTGGACCTGGCTGTCAGTTTCCTTCCCCAGATTAGTAAAGTTTACAGACAGACATTACTTCTTCAAATATTCTTTCTGCTTATTTCTCTCTTCCCCCTCCTTCTGGCATCCCTATAATATGAAAGTTAGGGTCCTTGATATTATCCCAGAGATCGCTTCTACTATTCTCATTTTTTAAAATGTTTTTCATTTTGCTTTTCTGATTTGGTGATTTCCACTATTCTGTCTTCCAGGCTGCTAATACATTCTTCTGTATTAAAGAATTTGCTGTTGATTCCTTTTATGTATTCTTCATCTCTGATTTTTTTTTTAATTATATTTTCTATCTCTTTGTTGAAGTGCTGAGTTCCTCTACTGTACTCTCAAGTTGTTTGAGCAGCCTTATGATTGTTTTTCTTTTAATTCATTATTAGGCAAATTACTTTTCTCCATTTCATTAAAGGTTTTTCTCTTGTTTCTTCATTTGGAGCATATTCTTCTGTCTTCCCATTTTGACTTTCTGTGTTTGTTCCTATGAGTTGGACCTGCCTCCTAAATGAATATGAGAAAATAATCCCTAATCAAAAAGTCCTAATAAAAATGGGCAAAGAACACATTCTAGACAGTTTTAAGAGGAAATATAATTGACCAATTTAAGTGAAAAAATGCTCAATATCACAAATAAAACCTCAGATTTCATCTATCACAAATATAATTTTTTGAGAAAAGTGAGGGGGAGGAGGCTTTCCTGATGAAAGCAAAATTTGGCAGTATTTTAAAATTAAAATATTTATGTTGTTTGTCTTATAAATTCCAGGGAAAGTAACCAAGGAAAAACCCTATATCTAGTGCTAATATTTATCTAAGATATAATCGTTGCTATAAATAATGTTATGTGTAATAGAGAAATGGTAACAACTACCCAACTGCCTAATAATTGTAAAATGTAAAGAAAAACAACACCTCTTACTAAGATTTACAAGGCTATATATTCTACATTTGCTCCTTATGTTTTGTACCACTGTCCACTATTCTTTCAACCTTTATGCCCTTTTATTTCCCCTAAAATGCTATTATTTTCTCCTTCAACCCAACAGTCAACTCTTCACCTAGTAACTCTATTGTATTAATCTCTCACCACCCTCTATCCCACATCCACCTCTCTTGAGCATCTATAGTAGCAGGAATGCTCATTCCCCTTCTCTTTTCATGTTTTTCTCTGTGGTATTTTGAGTTCACTGAAGGCAAAGATTGTATCTGACTTACTTTTCCTGTATCACCAGCATTTATCATGACTAGCACCTGTTAGGCCCTTAAATAAATGCTTACTGAATTAACTAACATAATATTTTGTATCTACATATTAGAATACAGTTCATTCATTACAATGATGTCATAGGATATTTGATTATTTAAAAAGTAGTTCATGATACAGAACAAAAAACACATCCTTTACCCACTACCCTTAATTCTCAAGAATTTCAATTTGCCTTGAAACCAACAGGACTCAATGCTGTCTTTAGATACTGCTTATGTCAGTGGTCACAAGAAATTCCAGGCTTCCAGCTATTTCATTGTACTCTGACTTCTAATCTACTTAAGGCTTTGAATATCCCTTTTTTTTTTGATCCTCATCTCCCTCCTTCTCTCTTTCAGTCCTTCTACTGTGCTCTTTAAAAGCCAACATCACTCATCAGTAAAATTATAATTTCAGTGTTCTCATTTCTTCTAATAAAATCCTGCTTTTTCTCTAAATTGCCTATTTCTTTGAAGCTCTCTCAAGTTATGATTTTTTTCCTTTACATCTTTGATACCCTTAGACCTGAAGTGAAAGAGATATTCTCCTTGTTCCTCACTATCATTGCCAGACTATCTTTCCTCCTTTCGAAAAACCTTCAGCTTTGACTATCATGTCACTAGACTGTACAATCCAATAACCCTCAATTATCTACTAGCCCACAAGTCACACCCACTCAGACCCTGACGATTTTATTTCTTGGCTTTCTCCAATGCTACCCCTTCCCTTTGGTCATAATCTAGACAATATGTAAACTGGAGGTGCAGTGATGTAATTTTTTTATAGTCTCAATTTTAACTACCCCATTTTCTGCCTGATACCTTTAATTTTTCCATCTCATTTTTTATCCCAGTCCATAAATTCTTTGACCACACCAAGAGTACAATTCAGTTTATTCACTGAGTTCTTTCCCTACAGTTTAAATTCCATAACTAATTATAACTTTGTTGTTTACAACTCAAATTTCTTACCCATTTCCCTTTCATTATATTTGTCTAGAAAACATCCAATTCTGGGTAAATCCAACTGCAACAAGCTGGAAAAACAAAACCTACAAAACAATGCTGGTATTGTTTCATTTTAAATTCATGGTTACTAATCTTAAATGAGCCTTTATTACTGTGTAGCTACCTTTCTAAATTTCCCTAGTCACTTTCTGCTCTCCTACATAATCGTTTCATACTTTTCTATCTTCTCAGGCACTCCCAGCTCTTTCCTCACTCTCATCCCATGGCTCATAAAGAGAAAACTGAAAAAAATCAGGAGACTTCTTCCATTAGTGTTTGTCATATCACACCCACTTACCTGCATCTATATATGTGTACATATGTATGATTCATTTTCTGTGTTCTTATTTGAAGCCAACCTCTCCACTTGTACACCAGATACAGCCTCTCTCAACTTTTCACTCTAGCATTTCTCCTGTATCTTCTGCATATTTTTTTATCCTTGTCTTCTAGATGATACCTTTCTCCCGCCCAAAAAAGAATCCTCTATTGATCTACAACCCCTCTGGCTACCAGCCTCTTCCTCTTCTCTACTTGACAGCAAAACCCTTTTGATCTACAACTCCTCTGACTCCCAGCCTCTTTCTCTTCTCTACTTGACAGCAAAGGAAGTCTGCTTTACTTGTTGAAGTCCCACCTTCCGTCACCATTTGATACCATTCTAACTAGGCTTTTGCCACATTACTCCGTAATACAACCCTTATAAGGTCATCAGTAGCTCGGCTGATCATGTAACATATTTCCAAGTCTGGGAATCTTTGAGAGTGAAAAGGAACATGAGTAATCATTACACTGAGGCATTAGGCATTAAGCAGAACTGTCTCAGGCAACTTGGACATATGGTCACTACTAATAATTGCAAGGTGGCTAAATCCAATGGTCTAACCTCAGGTCTCATCTTACTTGACCTTTTTGTAACATGCACTTTATTCTCTTGGCTTCTAGGTTACCAAACACTTTAATTTTCCTCTCACTTCAGTGGTCCTTTTCAGTCTCCTTTTCAGGTTTTTCCTTGTCTACACAACCTCTAAATTGTGGAGTGTACTACTGCTCAGCCTTTAGTCCTCTTTTCTTTTTTTTTTTCTATACTGTATTTACCCACTTGATTGTCAATTAATTATTGTCAATTAGACATCTCTATTTGAAGTCTCCAATGAACTCCAAACTCATCTATCCAACTGCCTACTGAACATCTACATTTGAATATATAATAGACCTCTTACATTTAATATAAATGATCATTTTTCCTCCCAGATACTTGGAATCATTCTTGACTATACTTTCTTTGGTAGTTGTCCTAATATACTCCTACTATTTGTACTGCTATCACCTTGGTTCAAGCCATCATCTTTTATTATCTGAATTTTTGCAACAGTTTTCGTACCAATTTCATTGTTGTTGTTTTTTTTCTTGAGCAATCTCCCCATTCCCCACATACATAATCTATTCTGAACACAGCATGCAATATGATCATTGGACATTATAAGTCAGAGAATGCCACTTTTCAGCTCAAAACCTTGTAATGGCAAATCATTTCAATCAGTTTTAGCCAAGTCCTTTGTTGTCTATAAAACTACATTATCACACCCCACCTCCTACTACTTTCTTATTCATTCTTTTCCTGCCACACCGGCTTCCTTTCTCTTTCTAAACATTGGCGTTCACTTGCTTTCTAGAATACTCTTTCCCCAAATTTCTGCATAATTGTCTCTCTTACTTCCCTTAAGCCTTTTGAAACATCCCATTGATAGTAAGGCCTCCCTGACTGACTTATTTTAAATTGCAATCCCTCCCCATCATCTGCTTCCTCTCTGTTCTCCTACATTGCTTTACATTCTTTCTAGTACTTACCTATCATCTCTCTCTCTCTCTTATACACACACGTCTACTTCCTTTGAATTGTAAACTCCAGAAGGATAGAAATGGTTATCTGCTTTTCCTCATCTCCTACAATAGAGCCTAAAGCATAATAGGTATTCAAAAGATATGTGCTGAATGAATATATGAATGGCTGGTCCAACTCAATATGGAGTGAATTAAATACAGTCATAAAACAATGCAACTACTACCACTGCTGCATATTTTTCAACTGATTTTTACATATATTTTTAAATCTCATATGTATAGAGAGAAAAGGAGTCAGTAAGGAAGCGTATGCATAAAGTTATTAATAAAAGTTATCTTTCAGTGTTGAGATTATAGAGGATTATTATTTTCCTGTTTATCTGTTATTTCTAAATGTTCTACTGTAAAACTAGCTTGTTATAATAAAATAGTTTTAAAAATTCTTTTTTGCTCTATTTTTCTTGCAATCAGATTCCTGTACACAGACTAAGCTTGATTTAGAAAAAAAAATAAATTTAAAAAATAACATTTCACAAACAATAGCTCTAATACTTGCTTAGTTTATATGAGGTTTGCATATTATATTTATTCTAAACACCTGTTGTGAGTCTTTAAGATAAAAAAGTAAATGAGAACATTTCTCCACAGAATTTTTTGCCAGACACAGACCTACTTAACAAGGCATCACTAGCTTATATATAAGGCAAAAACAAAACAACAAAAAACTAAAATCATAGTTTCCCTGATTTCAGCACTGAGATAAAGTCATTAAAGAACGCAAAAACTGAAAAGGACCAAACATAAACTTCCAGTTTCTCAAATTTCCAATAATGCTATATTTATGATAAAAAATGAACTAATCTATTCCCTGGAATGCAGTAACAATGCAAAAAAATAAAGCAAAATCTCACACTAAAACCATTTAAAACTAATAGGCTTATAGACTCAAGTTTTGCTTATAATATGACTTCGTAAGAATTGAAACTAATTGAATTTGGAAATGTCAGGCACAATTTATAAGCAAAACCAAATGCCGAGAGCTTTTCAAGCTCAAATCTGTTTTAAGCTTGAATGAATTCAATTTACAAATTCAGACTTTGGACTTGCTGAATAAAATACATATGGTGATGGGGGGAATATGCTTTCATCAGCAACTAATTGGGAGTTTATACATTTTATTTTTTCCAAATTATAGAAATACTTTGTAATTTTGAATAAAAAGATTTGAAGGTCAGAGACGGAAAAGAAATAGCAACCAAGACAAGCCATTTGTCTTCTATCAGTCAGAAAATTTGTCTAGGAATGTAAAAGGGAGAACAAAACACTTTGCTCCATTTTTCTTGAGAATTCAGGCAGGGACTGCCAAGATGAAGAATGCAACCCAGTTGTTACTTCTCCAAATCCTAACTAGAGGGTATCACCATCTGGAACCAAAATGGTATCAGCACAATTAAAGGGGTCTTATTCTGGTCCCGAGAGATTCACCATCATGTAACAGGCAGCCAGGACCCTGAACATGTGGCTCTAAGAGCAAGGCTTAGTAATAGTGCAAATCACGAAGAGTGAGCAAGATGACAGTGCTTGTACAGGCTGACAGTATAAAACAAGATGAGTGGATAATGGATGTAAAGTCTTGAATGCCAATAAAAAGTATATAAAATGAAAAAAAAAAAGTGATTACTTAGAAGGACTGAGATGACATGTTCTTCTGAGGACAATGCGCAAAGGAAACATTCTGTGTCAGTGACTCTAGTAGCTCCACTGCTGTAAACTCTGTGAACACTGGTTCCCTTAATTATGAAGGCCTTGCTGCCTCGGTGCTATAGGAGTAAGAGAATTAGAATGCCAGTCCTTTGTTAGAAAGCTGATGAACAACACAGATGTTCCAATAAGCAATGGTCAGAATGCCATGAGAAAGAGCTTACTTTATGTTCTTTCCAGGAAGTTTTCATGAGTTTAGTTCATCTGGTCCTATTTATTCACTTTTCCCCAAAGACACTTTGTCCTGCTCATTACTGGTATGCATGTTGCCCTTTCTTCATATTCAGGCCTTTGGCACAATTGCAAAGATGGTTCAATACTCCTCTTCATCTAGCGGACTCTTCTCTGATTTTATATAAACGATCTCAGCCTCCAGCCCCAGGCCAGTGTCAGTATCTACTCACCCATAAAACTGGCTTCTGTAGAGAGCTCTGTCCCACATCTTCTAAGCAAATATCTTGCCTACATGGTGTGTAACACCCAGAGGGACCTAGGCAGCTATTCTAATTATGGCATATGAAAATTAAAATATTCCTTCAGACAAATGAAACTGAAAACACATCAACCCAAATTCTACATGACATGGCAAAGCAGTTCTAATAGGGGAATTCATAACAGTAAAGGCCAACCTTAAGCAACAAGAAACAACTCAATTTCACCATACACTTAAAGGAACTAGAAAAAGAACTAACAAAGCCAAAGTGAGTAGAAGGGAGGAAATAATAAAGATCAAAACAGAAATAAACAAAATAGAGTCTAAAAAAAATTAAAAAGATCTATGAAGCCAAGAGCTGGATCTTTAAAAACATAAACAAAATTGATAGACTGTTAGCCAGATTTATCAAGATAAAAGACAAAGGGCCCAAATAAATAAAATCAGAAATGAAAGAGAAGAGGCAACAACCGACATCACAGAAATACAAAAGATTATAAGAAAATACTATGAAAAATTATATGCCAACAAATTGGACAGTCAGGAAGAAATGAATAAATTCCTAGAGACATAACAATCATCAAAGACCAAACCAGGAAGAAACAAAATCTGAAACAACTATTAATTTGCATCAGCAGTCAAAAATCTCCCAACAAATGAAAGTCCTGGACCAGATAGCTTCCTTCCTTCACAGGTGAATTCTGCCTAACATTCAACAAACAAACAAACAAACACACAAACAAACAAAAAAACCTATCCTTCTTTAAACTATTCCAAAAAGTTGAAGAGAATAGAGATCTAAAACATTTTATAAGGTCAGATTACTCAGACCAAAACAAGACAGAAATACTACAAGAAAAAAAAATTACAACTGAATATTCTTGGTGAACATAGATGTAAAAATCCTTAAGAAAATATTAGCAAACCAAATTCAGCAATACACTAAAAAGGTCATATATCATGAAGTAGGATTTATTCCTAGGAGCAAGGTTGGCTTAATATCCACAAATCACTTAACATAATACACCACATGAACAAACTGATGGATAAAAATCATATGATCATATCAATAGATACAGAAAAAGAATTTGATATAATCCAATATATATTTATGATTAAAAAAAAGAAAAAAAAACACGCAGCCAAAGGTTATGGAAGAAACATCCCTCATTCTTCTCACTAAACCTGAACTGGATAAATTCCCCCTCCCAACTTCTCTAGTCACATCCAAGGTCTGAGATACCTCCACCCCTTCCATAGTGCAATACCACTCTCCTATCCACATAAAACTAAAAGATCTTTCAATACACCCCTGTCAACCCCTATACCCCTTATCTTTAGAGAGCAGACGAGGCTTCCAACCCATTACATAATGCCTTCTATCCCAAAACCTGAGACCCACTCAATCCCACAACCGTTTTACCCATCTCCAACAAAGAGACTTCACACTCCTGTATAGAAATCCTCAACCTTAAGATTCCCTATTCTCCAAATATAACAGACTCCTCTTTACCCAATGCCTCACACATTTGGTTTATTGAAGGTAGTTCTTTCTCCCAGGATGGGAAAAAGTTGGGAGGCTACGCTATAGTCTCTCTCACAGAGGTCATAGAATCTAGTCCCCTTCCTGTAGGGACTACCTCTCAAAAGGCAGAATTAATTGTCCTCACCAGGGCATTAACCTTGGCATCTGGACAAGAGGTAACATCTATACAGATTCCAAATATGCTTTCCATATTCTCCACTCATATGCCTCAATTTGGGAAGAAAGGACTTCTCACTACAAAAGGCTCTCCTATTACCAATACACTCTTAATTCTTAAACTTCTTTAGGCCATTTATCTTCCCAAGGTGGCAGCAGCAATAGTTCACTGTAAGGGGCACTAGGGAGAAAATGATCCCATCATACAGGGCAATAATAAGGCAGATACAGGGGCCAAAATGGCAGCACAGCAACCCTTCCTCCCAATGTTTAGCTATTCCTCATTTCATTCCATGATACTCTCCTAAAGAGTATCATTCTTTCCTCAGGCTCGGAGTGGATAAGGAAGACCTTTAACTAAAGATGCAAGGAAGTTTTATTTTACCACAGGGCCAAACTCAAAACATCCTGCATGATATTCATAACTCCTTACACATTGGATTTAAACCACTTTTACAATTCCTTAAACCCCTTATTACCTGTAATAGCTTTAATACTCTCCTTTGAGACATTATGAAAAATTGCTCTGTCTGCTCCAATCTCTCCCCAAGGGTCTATGAGCCCTCCTTTCTTTCCCACCCATCAGACTAGGGGCAGCATCCCTGGACAGAATTGGCAAATTGACTTTGCACACATGCCCCCTATCTGGAAAACCCGATACTTACTAACCCTCGTAGACACCTTCTCTGGATGGGTTGAGGCTTTCCCTACCACCTCTGAGAAGTCTGAAGTTACCCAGGCACTGCTCAAAGACATTCCCCACTCTGGATTATCCACCTCATTACAGTCAGATAATGGCCCATCTTTCATATCTCAAATAACACAGGAAGTTAGCTCCATCTTAGGTATTTAAAGGAACCTACACACTCTTTACTGACCTCAGTTCTCAGGAAAATTGGAAAAAGCTAACTCTTTAATAAAAACCCAGTTAACTAAGTTTAGTCTAGAGAACCAGGAACCCTGAACTTCACTCTTACCCCTTGCCCTCATGCGCATTAGGGCCTCATGCCTTCATGCATTGGGCTCCCTCTTTCCTCAGTACCTTTGAACTCATGTATGGAAGGCCTTTCCTTCTAGAGAACTTCCCAACCACCATGTCCCATACTAAATCTAGTTAGACAAATACTAAGAGAACATGCAGACCAAGTCCTGCCAAAGCCGTTCCTTGGATTAAGACTGTCTATGCAGTTCCCGAACACTTTCACTGCAGACTTACTAATACCCCTACTCATCTATCCCCCTTGACTAGAGCTGCTATAGCTACAACTCTTATGGCCTGAAGTTGTGAGCCTCAGACAGGACACACTGGAACAATCTATCTTCTTACCAATTTCTTTTCCAAACATGTTTCCACTTGTATTCCTGACAAAGGGGGCTTATTTCTATGAGAAATTAGCACTTATCTGCATTATTTCTATGAGAAATTAGCACTTATCTCACTAACTGGACTGGAACTTGTACTCTAGTCTATCTCTCTCCAAATATAAATATAGCCCCCAATAACCAATCCTTACCAATTCCAATCATATACTATATAAAACATTAAAGCTCTATTCAGGTCATCCCAATGTTAGTTACACTGGGAGTTACTACCAGAATAGGCACAGGCATAGGGGGACTTGCCACCCCTCTATCCTATTTTGAAGCATTGTACAAGGACCTCCAAGAAAGCCTAGATGAGATTGTTCAATTACGGAATCAAATTTACTCCCTAGTATCCATCATCTTACAAAACAGATGAGGGATAAATTAACTGATGGCTGAAAAAGGAGGTCTCTGCTTCTTTCTAGAAGATTTTTTTTTTTTTTTCACATTTACCAATCAGGACTAGTAAGAGATACAGCTAAAAAACTAAAGGACAAAGCCAATAAGATAAGAGAATGCCAAAAAAATTCTTGAGACACCTGGCTAAAAATCAGCTGGGTTACCTGGCTCTTACCCTTCATAGGGCCTCTAACTTCATTTTTCTTATTTTGGCCTTTGGGCCTTGCATACTGCACCAGATTTCTTCACTCCTCCAGGACTATTTTTCTGCATTTACCAATCAGTCTATAGCAGAAGTCATGCTACTTCACTCCATACCACACTATTAAGCCTTCTGGCTGGCAGAAACTACGAGTCAACGCCACACACTCCAGTCAATTATCTACTACTGAATCCTTTTCCAACAGATACCACCGTGTGTATTCAGCAGGAAGCAGCTATAGACAACCGAGTTGCCATCTCTATTCCATAAAACAAAAAGACTGGAACGTTAGGTCCAGGAGGGCCCTATCCCTCCCCTCCACCCAGTAGTGTGGGAACTAGACTTCTCCCTTACCTTTGTGAGAAGCAGACCTTGCATCTGGGTTGGCAATGATATGTGCTCACCTCCTATTTCGCTGGACCTTCCTCTCTTCCCTGTCAATTTACCCACCTGAAATATTCCCACTGAAAAAACCTGACTCAAGCCCCATATAGGTTTCAGGTCCCCTTGTATTTAGGGCCGATGCCATCTTCAGCTCAGCCTGGCTTTCGCTCAGCTACAATAAACCTTGCTTTACCCATTCAGCCTTGTATGTCCCTCCTTTGGCAAACCTAACAAATTATGTATTGTGTCATGGCCTCTGATTTCAAATTATACTATAAGCCTACAGTAATCAAAACAGCATGGTATTGAAACAAAAACAGATACAGGGATCAATGGAACAGAATAGAGAGCCCTGAAATAACCCATGCCTACATGGTCAACTAATCTATGACAAAGGAGGCAAGAATATACAATGGAGAAATGACAGTCTCTTCAAACATGTGTTACTGGGAAAAGTGATCTGATATATGCAAAACAAAAAAAAAAACAAAAAAATGAAACCAGATCATTCTCTTATACCATCTACGAAAATAAACTTAAAATCGATTAAAGATTTAAATATACAATCTGAATCCATAAAACTTCTAGAAGAAAACATAAGCAGTAAACTATTTGATATCAGTCTTAGTAACATTTTTATAAATTTACCTCTTCGAGCAAGGAAAACAAAAGCAAAAATAAATAAATGGAACTTTATCAAACTAAAATGCTTTTGCACAGTGAAGGAAACCATCAACAAAACAAAAAGACAACTTACTGAATGGGAGAGTATATGATTAATAATGTGTTGACATCCAAAATATATAAATTCATACAATTCAATTACAAAAAAAAAAAATAAACAATCTGATCCAAAAATGAGCAAAGGACATGAAGAGACATTTCTCCAAAGAAGACATACAGATGGCTAACAGACATATGAAAAAAGTTTCAATATCATCATCAGGGAAATACAGATTAAAACCATAATGGGATACCACCTCCTACCAGTCAACATGGCTATTATCAAAAAGTCAACATATAACATGTGTTGGAGAAGATGTGGAGTAAAGGGAACCCTTGTGCACTGTTGGTGGGAAAGCAAATTGGTACAGACACTATGGAAAATAGTATGAGGATTCCTCAAGAAACTAAAAAAAGATTTATCATATGACCCAGCAATCCCACTGCTGGGTATTTATGTGAAGACAAGAAAAAAACCATTTCAAAAAGATATATTCACCCCTATGTTCTTTACAGTATTATTTACATTAGCCAAGGTATGGAAACAACCTAGGTGTTCACTGATAGATGAATGGATAAAGAAATGTGGTATTTATAGATGAAGGAATATGACTCAGCAATAAAAGAGAAGGAAATCTTGCCATTTGGGACAACATGGATAAACCTGAAGGGTATTATGCTAAGTGAAATAAGTCAGAGAAACACAAATACTCTATGGTTTCACTTATATGTGGAATCTAAAACAAACAAATAAAAAATCAAACAAAACAAAACAAAAGCAGACTCATAGAAATAGAGAACAAACTGATGGTTGCCAGAGGGGAGATGGAGGTGGGGTGGGTGAAAAAGGTAAAGGAGAATACAGTCAATGAAATTGTTATAAATTTACATGGTGACAGAGGTTTACTAGATTTAGAGTGGTGATCACATTGTAAGGTATACTATGTCAAATTATGATATTGTACACCTGAAATTAATATAATATTATATACCAAGCATACTTTAAAAATGTATTTAAAAAAAAAAAAAGCCCAAAGTAAAATAATCTGATTGAAAAATGGGCAAAGGACCTGCACAGACACTCTTCTAAGAAAGACTTATAGATGGTCAACAGATATATGAAAAGATGCTCACCATCGCTAGTTGTAAGGAAAATGCAAATCAAAACCACAATGATATACCACTTCACTCCTGTTCAAACGGCTCTTATTAATAACACAAGAAATAACACATGTTGGAAAGGATGTAGAGAAAAGGGAACCTTTGCACACTGCTGATGGGAATGTACATTCGTGCAGCCACTATGGAAAACAGTTTGGAGGTTCCTTGAAAATTAACAATAGAGCTGCTATATGACCCAGCAATCCCTCTCTGGCTATCTATCTGAAAAATTTGAAATCACTTATTTGTAAAGATATATCTATCCCTTTATTCATTCCAGCCATTATTCATAATAGCTGAGATATTGAAACAGCCTAACTGTCCTTCAATGGATTATTAGATAAAGAAGTGGTACATATATGCAATCGAATATTACTCAGCCATAAAAATATGAAATATTGCCATTTGTGACAACATGGTTGGATCTTGAGAGTACCATGCTAAGTGAAATAAGTCAGAGAGAAAAGGACAAGAAGCATATGATTTCATTTATATGTGGGATATAAAATAAAAAGCAACAAACAAATTGATCAAAACAAACTCATAAATACAGACAACAGAATTGTGTTTGCTGGAGAGAAACGGGGATGGAGGGAGGACAAAGAGGGTGAAAGGAGTCAAATATATGGTGATGCACTCAAATATATTGTGTGCTCACTTTCGATAGTGAGCACACAATAGAGTATACAGATATTGTATCATAAAGTTATACATCTAAAATTTATATAATGTTATTAACTAATGTTATCCCAGTAAATCTGATACAATTTCTTTTTCTATTTCCTAGGTCTAATGAGTAGCTCTTAGAAGTAAACAAATATACATGTGATTTAATTATATATGTCTTTGAGGTTTAGTTTTTTTATATTCGACATATTTGAAATACCATGGCCATGTTTAAATCTTATCTAATGATATTTTAAAAATTTAATATTAAAACTTTATAAAAATGTTTGCCTTGAAATTATAATTATAATGTTTGATCCTAGCATTTCATATTACAGACCATATCTCATTCCATTCATAATTACTGATCTTATTTGGTGCATCAATGATCTTTGCCATAGGAATTTGAACCTGATCAGATTTAGAAACAGAATGATCCAGTTGTTCATTTCAGCATCCTTACTTGAAAAAGTAACACTAAGCCATCACTTTTAGAAGATTTTCCAAAAATCTCTTGATTTATGGCACCCTGATCAATTACTATCAGATTAACAACAATAACAAATTCATACTTTTTTTTGTTGTTGACTAATCTACTCCAGTTTCATCCAACTTAATTCTTGACAAAGCACTGGACATTTCAGTTAAACTATCAGCAGCTGGTCTAGAAATCACTTTCTTACCCAGTTTATCCCTGCCTTTTGCTTTTTCCTCTTTAGGAAATCAAATGGTTACCTCTAGTACTGCTATCTAGGCTTGAGAAGCACACAAATGCAGTCATTTTTAGCTTAGTGATATGAGGAACTAGAGAAGGATGTGAAAATAGCTGGATGGAGAATGATATTTATAAATAAAGGTATCAATGAATTGGTGAGCTAAATAGCATCTTTTAAAATTGTTTTAAACAATTACTACTTTAAATATTTGTAAAAAGAGACTAGGTTCAGATTTCAGAGGTACCAAAATGTGAGACTACATCTGTCTAGTGGTTCCCAAACTGAAGATACTGTGTAAGAAACCAATGCTATAAAATTGTATAATCCCATATTATGTACTTTGTTGTACACCATCTAATTTAGTCACATCTTATGTCTTTTAAGTATTTTCAACATGGCCGATTATTAATTTTTCTAAACATGGCTAGGAGAAAAACAATACAATTATATCCTGAGGGAATCCCTGTCATTGGTTAAACTGCCACTTTTCTCAGAAACTAAATTGACTTTTTTTTTCAAAGCAACTATATAGTAAATTCAGTATATATTTCCCTCTGTGAAAGATTAACAAATGTTCCTGGCATATAATGGAATGCCTAGAAAACAGTGAATAGTCACTAAAATGTGTTCCTTATCAAAGAAGATAACAGGTGACAAATAAGCGTATGAAAAGATGTGCAATATCATATATCATTGGAGAAATGCAAATTAAAACAATAATGAAATACCACTACAAAGCTAGTATAAAAGCTGGCAAGGAAGTAGAGCAACTGGAACTCTCATTCATTGCTGGTGGGAATGCAAGATGATACAGCTACTTTGGAAGACAGTTTGGAAGTATCTTACAAACTAAACATACTCTTACCAATCCATCAATCATGCTCCTTGGTGTTTGCCCAAAGGAGTTGAAAACTTATGTTTATACAAATATCTGTACATGAATGTTTATAGCTGCATTATTCATAATCGCCAGAACTTGGAAGCAACAGAAATGCCCTTCAGTAGGTAAATGGATAAACAAACTGTTGTACCTCTAAATGATGGAATTTACATAGCAGTGAAAAGCAAATAGCCCTCAAGCCACAGAAAGATATTAAGGAAATTTGAGAGTACATTGCTAAATCAAAGAAACCAATATGAAAAGGCTACATACTACATGATTCAAACTACATGACATTCTGGAAAAGGAAAAACTATGGAAACAGTAAAAAGATCAGTAGTTGCTAGGGGTTTGGTGAAAGGGAGGGAGGGACAACGAATAAATAGGCGGAGAAGAGGGGATTTTTAGGACAGCAAAATTATTGTGTTTAAAATAGTAACGATAGACACATTATACATTTGTTAAAACCTATAGAACTTCACAACCAGAAGTGAACTCTGATGTAAACTATGGACTTTAGTTAATAATAATGTATCAAAATCAGTTCATCAATTGTAACAAATGCACGACACTAATACAGGATGTAAATAATAGGGGAAATTGTATGGAGGTTGGGAGGGGTATGTGTGAGAACTCTCTATACTTTCCAATCAATATTTCTGTAAACCTAAAATTGCTTTAAAAAACAAGGCCTATTAATGTTTTTTAAAAAAGTTATTGATGAAAGCCTCAATATGGTTCATTATTTAACTCTTAATCCTGTCCATTCAAAGCCATAGCAAAGTACTATGTCCTGAGCCAAGACAAAGTAAAAGTGACCCTCCTGATCTTTGTATACAGAATTCTATTTGTCAACTACGAAATAATCCACTTGTAATTTAAGATACTTTATTTTAAATATAAGACAAAAAAAAAAGCAGTAAATTTTGGGGGGACAGTATGATAAGGGAATTGAAAGAATAAAATTCTTATGATATTTGAGTAAAAATTATATACAGAGATTAATTTTTTTAAAGGCCATTTACATGGAAAATGAATCATAATAAGATGCCAAACCCCAGGAGATATAATAGTTACCTTCTCTATGCTTTTGGGTATTTTCTCATACTTTATTGTTTCCCACTTAGTATGGTTATTGGAAATGTTTCTCATATTTTAGAGAAAGGGCATTTAAAAATGAACTCCATACTCTTCCAGGATATCATAAAGGTACATCCTGTTCAACATTTCTACTTGACATATAATTTTAGGTCCTAAGTATATATTTGAATAAAGTACAGAATTAGTAGAGAGAGAACAACTTCATACTCGACCTAATTTTAATACATTTGGTTTTATATTTTGTCCTGCTTACATACCAAAAGAACTAAGAATATCCATACCATCCCATTGACCTATATGTCAAAAACACAAATGGCCTTTTAACCATGTGATCTCAGAAAATGAGCACTCATGAGTAAAAATCAAATATAGTAACCACCCCTTATCTGTGGTTTTGCTTTCTGTAGTGTCAGTTACCCACATATTAAATGTAAAACTTCAGAAATAAACAATTAAAAAATATCATGATGAAATCTTGAGCCATCCTGCTCTGTCCCACCTGGGGCAGAATCATTCTTTGTTCAGGGTATCCACACTCTATAAGCTACCTGCCTGCTATTCACATAGTACCTGTCTCCATTATCAGGCTGTTAGGATATCACAGTGCTTGTGTTCAAGTAATCCTGATTTTACTTAATAATGGCTCCCAAAGTGCTAGAGTAGTGAACCTGGCAATTCAGATGTGCCAAAGAGAAGCCATAAAGTGCTTCTGTTAGGTAGTAAGACACGAGAGACGGGAGAACAAAGGAATGAAGGCCCAGCCCAGAGACCACCCAAAGAACACCCCATTCGTTTTTAAAGAATTACTCCTGCATCCTGAGAGAAAAAGGACTGGAGGGCCAAAAACTTATAGATGGTTTAATCTGGCCACAGATACTTGTGCAGAAGGTATGACCCTAACCTGCCCACAACCTCAGCCTCATTATGCATCATTATAATATCATGTTTATGCCCAAAAGTACATGAATCTAATTGTAACAGACCGAATTCTGGGTAAGCACATGCACAGTAGGCAGGGAGTTATATAGTAGCTAGTGTCAATCAAAATGACCTCACATGTCAATCACTGAGGAATGCCTTTGTAACTACCTATCATGGCCCTAATATAATACAGACCCCCACCCCCTTCCATGAGGTTATAGCCCTCTTTATTTGCTGTAACCCACTCCTCAAGGGGAGTGTATTTTCGTTTCCCTGCAGTTATAGCCAGTTTTAGGCGTGACTTGTTTCTACCTCAAAACATGCCTTTAATAAATATTACCTTTCATAACTCTTGCTGTGCTGGCATTGTCTCAGTGACAGTGAAAAGAACCGAGAATCTCCAGTGTTACTGGAGTAGCACCAGATTTCAGATCACCCCTAAAATACACTTCCTTTAAGTGAAAAGTATATATGTATAAGAAAAAATATAGTGTATATATAGGGTTTAGTACTATTCATGTTTCAGGCATCCACACTGGGGATCTTGCAACGTATTGCCCATTGATAAAGAGGATCTACTGTAGATATGGATTCATGAAGGTGTGGATGGTGAGATACTGGAAACAGAGAAAAATTTTCTTTAGGGAATTTTTCTATAATAAGGAACTTAGAAATGGGACTACTGAAGGGGAATATAAGGTCCAAAGAAGACTGTTTTAAGATGGAATAAATTAGAGCATGTAAGTATGCTGCTGGAAATAATACAGTAGAGTTGGGAAAATGCATGATGAAAGAAAGGGGTAGAATTGCTGGAGAGAGACCCTTTACTAGGCGAGAGAGATGAAATCCAGCGTGTGAGCAGCAGGATTGGCCTTAGATGTGAGCTTGTGCAGTTTTATCAAGAGTAACAGGAAAGACACATGTGCTGGAAGGTAGTGAAAGTAGTGGGAACTTAACGAATGTTTTTATCTAATTGCTCGTCTTTTCCTCAGAAAAATAGGAAACGTGGTCAGCTATTGAGTCATGATTACAGAGGAATAGGAGTTGGAAATGTGCAAAGAGAGGAGAGTTTAGAAAGTTTGCATATGCATGGAAGTAATTAGACAGGGAAAATATAGCAAGAGATGCATCCTGTTGTGCATATTATCAGATTTATACAGTCTAAACATACCATTTGTATTTTGTTTTGAATTCTAAGAAATAACACTATTAAGTCATTAGCACTGCGAGTCTGAATGTACAAATAGACAATGACTGGAACATTTATAACAATAAATCTCTGACCCATAGAGATTATTTCTGAAGCAATCAGCTCAGGAAGCCAAACAACCGCTTCTGAAGAAAGGTCTGAATTTGGTCAGTGAATTCCAGCTTCCCTATATTTCTTCCTCAATTCCAACTCAGGACCAAGGAGAGAAAGCCAAATCTGCTTGCCAAACCAGTTACGAAGGATGCCCCACTCTAGTTAGCCTCCCCAGCTTCTCCATACCAACAAAATTTCAATCAGAGCATACCTGAAATCTTTTTTATTTTCTTTTTTTTTTTTATCTATAAAAACTTTCCTCCAGCTCTGCCTGCCTTGGTGTCTTCTGTCAAATATCAGTGATGGTGGCTGACTCCCTTTTTCCATGTTAGCTGAATGGCTTTGGTAGAGTTACTTAATCTCTAAATGTTATAGGTTTCTCATCGGTAAAACGGGGTAATAACTGCTATTTTAGGGAATTTGTTAACAAGATTAAATAAAGTACATAGAATTTATGTAATGTAGTGAATTCACAAACAATGCTATTTTTCTCTTGTAGTCCTCCTTCCTCCCCAGCCCCCTAATTATTTTGACAGTTGTTTATGTATAAAGAGTCTAAAAATAAAACTTTAAAAAAATATATTTGTTTTCTATTTCTAGTTATCTGAAAACCATTAATTGTCACTGGAGAAAATCTGAGAAGTAAAAAGGATAGTGTGTGTGTGTGTGTGTCTGTGTCTGTGTGTTCAAGTTATTTAATGTGTTTTTTTCTGGTAAAGGTTTATATGCTAGAAAAAATTTTAAACACTTCCTTTTAAGGGTGCGAAACTACTTTTAATGATCACCATGTATGGGGCAGAGTATACTGTTCTTATTTATTTTGTAGCCCAAATATCTGCACACTGCCTGGCACAAGGTTGACATCTAGTAAATTTGAGGTGTACATATAAAAAGGGATGAGTAGCTCCCCCTCCTTCCAATTTTATGGAGAATCTCCAACTTTCCAAACTCCTGTTACAACTTGAAAATGAATTCTATTTAATTGAATGAGATGGGATAGATGCCAGTAGATCTAAGAATTGAATAACTGACTGAGACGACATTTCGATAAGTGACTAATTATTAAGGACAAAGTTTGTATATTAGCTTTACCTAACTCTTTGTTAGAATATGAAAGTCTCTGTAGAACTTGCAGAAACTCATTAATTTATATCTAGCTTTCACAATTGGGTTCGCTCTGTACATGCAGCTGCTATATTTTCTGCATCTAAAACTTCAATTTCACAGATCTAATTATACTTAATTAGATTCATAAAAGGAAAAAACTCAATTCTCATTTGTGTTCAATATATAAACTGAACTCCATTATACATATTTTTCTAAATTTTAGTTAATAATACTCATGGTGATGTACATTGTTACAGTTATAAAACTGGTACTTTTAAATACGATACTGTGATATAGTTTATATAATATTGCTTTTTTCCATAAATGGTATAGAATAGGAATTAACTTTTATAGACGCAGTAAAAGACAAACTTTCTAAATGGAGAGAAAGGGATTCATTCAAGTTTTATTTGTAAAGTATAGTTTAGTGGGTTTTCGCAAAATAAATTTCTATAGACTACCAGTTTTGGATATTAATTCAGATGAATTCCGGTCATTAATTTTTTAAAATGCTATTCAAATAAAATTTGAAATCAGAAATATATTTGTTTTTTAAATAAATCCTTATTACTCTAGTCTCTCAAAAATAGTTATTGGTCTCAAAAAAGAATGGAGAAGTAAAATTCTAAGAAAATTGACAGTTAATTGGAGCTACAAATGATAAATATACAAAAAGCATAATATCATGTAATCTAGAACTCATTAATGAAGGAGAAAATCTTAAAATGCTGCAACATTTTAAAGGAGATATCATTGTTACTAGATAGTAACTGAAGACTTGTTTCTCATAAGAGCTGAAAATAGAGCTTAGCAAAAAAAGATGAGTAATATTAAAAAATTCATACTTCAATAGAAAGGGCCAGTGTTAGCATGATTTTAAGTGGGAACATGGCAAACAATGCCTTGACTAGTCTTAGAGAAATGGAGTTTCTAATGGAAATAGTAATGAATAAAATTGGAAAGCTGATTTGGTCATCATTGTCCTCTTGGTTGTATGTGTCTAATACTGTTCCTTGATATTAAGAAAAATACAATATCTTAAACATATGACAAGCAATATTGATAATATACATAAATACCTTATTATGAATTAACAGTTAGCATTGTGGAAGGCTACAAATAAACAGTGGAAATTATCCCTTTCTTCAAAGAGTATGACATTTAACAACAAACAACCATAAAATATGCAAAGTAGGCTATCATCATTAGTTATTCTATGGTTACATAATTTTGTAGTGATAGACCCTGGCAAATCTTTAGATGAATGAGAATTAGTGGAGTTCTATCTTTTGAAGGCCCTAAGAAGAGATGAATTTTGAAAAGAGAGTTGAAAAGTAAATCTTTCTAATTATCCCTCCTTTTTCTTGGGTGGGCAGGCAGGGAATAGGGGTTACTTTTATGCCTGCTCTTTGAATACAGGTGTAGCTTATTTTGCTCTCAAGCCTTGGGTAATTGAGAATTAAATACTTAGGCCTGTGAGAAATAGCTAAATAGAGCTGGGAAAAACAATGGAGTCTTTAAAAGGAAGACTTACTGCGAAAACTAGCATCTAAAAGTGAATATACAAAAAAAAAAAAAAACCTATTATATCATTTAATTTAGAAATACTAATGAAGGTGGCAGCTGGAAACCAGATTTGGGGTTGGCTACAACAGTGGCATCGACTGCTGATGGACTAAATGCAAATATAGAGAAATGTGAAGCTTCTCCTAGTTAATAAACTCCAGAAAATAACTCTTGTCAATCTTGAAGTCTACTAATGTAAACTTAGTAAATTTTGGTAAATTTAACCTGTGTCTTAAAAGAAAAAAAACAAACAAACAAACAACTGTCTAAAACAGATTTGTGACTGAATAAGTAGGAAAAATTATGGATATAGCAAAAAATGCAGTGGTGATATTTCTACATTAAAGAAACTTGAACAGTTTTTTCCCCCTTTTCCTTCTGTGAAGGCTGGAGACTATTCAATAATGGACAAGTACCAATTATAGAATTTAATGAGCCACTCTGAAGAGATGTGATCTAACCTCCACTGCAAATTTCAGTCTTATTAAAACAACAAGTCTGCACATTTATCAAATGGCTTGTTCTTTGAAATTAAAGCTGGTGCAATAAAGGTGCTACAGCTTCCTCACCATAACTGTTATTTATACCCTCCTTAGAACAAAATTTCTGATTCAATAACCATTACTACGTAGGCACTGATACCTTGCTTTGAAAAAAATTAATACAGCACCATTTCTGTCTCAGTGAAGCACTGATGAAATATTTAGACATTAAGGATAAATAATAAAAGGTTCTTTTGGCTAGAAACAAGCTCATTATTATTTGCTATCTTTACCTTCCAAGTGATGATCGGGGCCTAGCTGCAGTGTTTTCTTTTGCCTCCTGTATTTATATAAAACTCCTGCATTATAAAGTCAGAATCTAGCGAATAGCTTTATTATCTTTGGAGTTGTTCCCCCCCAATTCATCTGAATCACTCCATTTATGTATTTTTAAAGACATTTAACACGGCACTTTGTGATGTTGAACACTGTACCTTGAAGGTGGTTCATGGAGGTTCAATCTGTGCTTCACAGATTGTCAGGAAAATAAAGGTCCATGGATATATATTTAAGGTGATAAATTGAAGTGATCCATTGTAGTGCCCCATTCAATTTTTACCTAATTGAGCAATATCAAAAAATTTGCTTTAACACAGTAAATTGCAAAGAGTTGGATTCTGTAATGCGCCAAAATGATATTCATGAGAACTGTGCAATGCTATTTGTGCTTCATCTGCATAATAACCAATATTGGCACCACTCAACTTCTCTCAACAGCTATGGCTTAATGAGGTAGTTATCCACTTCTAACTCCAAATGTTCCATTTTCTGGTCGGTGTTGTTTTGGTCTCATTCAATATCTGTAGGTGTCTGCCAAAAAATGCTAACAATTATGTATAAACACTGCTTACAAAGTGACTTAAGCTGGGGTTTTTCATGTTAGCTAGGAATTTGATCTGCCTTCCAGTAGCATTTTGGGGGAATGTATTAGTTTCCTAGGACTGCCAAGACAAGGTTCTACAAACTGTGTGGCTTTAAACAACAGATATATCTTATCTCATAGGTCTGGAGTCTAGGAGTCCAAACTTAACGTTTTTGCAGGGCTCTTTTCTCTCTTAAGGTATTAGGGGAAAATCTGTTCCATGCCTTTCTATTAGCTTCTCGTGTTGCTTGCAATTGTTAGCATTCCTTGGCTTGTAGATGCATCCCTCCAATCTCTGCCTCCATCAACACATGGCATTCTCCCTGTTTCTCTTCTCATGTCTTCTCTCTGTGCATGTCTGCTCTGTATTTCTTCTCTTCTTATAAGGACGCTAGCCCACCTTATTCCAGTGTGACCTTAACTAATCACATGCAATGACCTGATTTCCAAATAGGTCACATTTGAAGTACTAGGGTTAGGACTTCAACATATTTTTTAGAAGATACAATTAGACCCATAACAAAGAGCAAGTCTTCTGATGGACAAAGTGCACAGAGTTCTTAGCTGCTCAAGAGGCATTTAATACATAATTATTTTACATTGCTATTTTAATATTTTTACATATTTATTTATTCTCTATTTCATTTTAGAGGATTGGTGGCAGCTTAAACAAAAACATATAAAATAAAATTGAGATTGAAGAGAAATATTAATAAAACTAGAAAATGTAAAATATAAGTAAAATTAAGATGAGCAAGAAAAAGTGTAAGATAGAATAGAGGTTAGGGAAAGAGAGTACACAGGCTGAACACAATGTGTCGACAATTACCCAGATCTGAGTTTAAATTATAGCTACTCTATTTGTTAGCTATGCAAACATGGGAAAGCCATCTTACTTCCCTTAGTCATCTATAATAAGAATAATCTTATCTTTTATTTGGCATGAAACCTTTCACTCAGGATACAAAATAATTGGATGAGGTGATTTTTCTAAATTGCTTAGCACCATGACTGACAAAAGGTAAGTATGCAGTAAATGATAGCACTTACTTATACATTAACTTTAACAAAACAGATATACCAACATTTTTACTGCAAGAGTGTTCAAATTTGCTTTTGAACTCCCCAGAAGCCAAAGCAAAAAAGATTATATGATTAAATAAGTAATTATCACATTCAGATAAGGGAAAGCCTGTTGGTTCCTTAGAGGAAGCCAAACTTTTGTGTTTTTAATTTCCCAGTGATATTTTTCATGTGAGACTTTCTAGAGATCATTCAGAATTATATAATGAACATGTTCTTAAGAAAAATGGTATTAGATATTTTAAACGCTTGTTTCTTATAACACACACTGAGGAAATTTAAAGTATATAAAATAGAAATATAATTGATTAAAGAACAAAGATACTTTTACTAGAGTATGTGGTATTCGGTGGAATATATAGTTTTTATCTTCCACAAATATCACTTTCTTCACTCATTTTTTTTTTTTTTTTTGATATGGACTAAATAGCAGTCTGAGTTTGAGGTAGGATGAGAGTTTGCAGTAATAATTATCAGGTTGATTCAATGGCATTACTCTTCAATTTATGTCATTTATTTCCCTCAAATAATAGTTAAGAGCCTACTATAAGTCAGCTGTTCTCAATGACCAGGAATTGACTGTAAATAAAAACAGGTAAGAATTTCTGTCTAATGAAAGGAGGCAGACAACAAAAAATTTAAGTAAATGTTCATTAAAGTAGATAGCTTACTACCCCTGCCTAATATTATCACCAAAATCATCCAGATTATACAGTATATTTCTTATAAATTAACTGACTGAAATAGCTTATAGGGAAGGAAGAGGAAGAAGGGGAAGGAGTCCAGTGGTATCAGGCAGGGATGTATGGAGAGCTCTCTAGGAAAAATAACCAGATATATCCTGGAGCCATGAAGTTAAAAACTTTTCAGAGAGCATAGTGCTGTCATAAAAATAACTCAATGGAATAATAGCCCAGAAATAAACCCACGCCTATATGGTGAATTAATTTATTACAAAGGAAGTAAGACTTCAGTGGGGTAAAGAAAGGCTCATCAATAAATGGTGGTGGGAAAACTGGACAGACACATGCACAAAAAAAAAAAAGAAAAGAAAAGAAAAAGAAAATAGACCACTTTCTTACATCATATACAAAAATAAACTCAAAATGGATTAAAGACTTAACTGTAAAACTTAAAATCATAAAATTCGTGGAAGAAAACATAGGCACTAAACTCTTTGACATTGCTCTTACCAATATACATATTTTTGGATATGTCTCCTCAGACAAGGGAAACAAAATTAAAAACAAACAAATGGGACTACATCAAACTAAAAAGTTTTTGCATAACAAAGGAAACCATCAGCAAAATGAAAGGCAACTTACTGAGTGGGAGAAGATATTCGTCAATGATACATCCAATAACAGGTTAATATCAAAAATATAAAAAAGAACTCATACTTAACACACACACACACACACACACACACAAAATCCTCATAAAAAATGGTCAGAGGACATGAATAGACATTTCTCTAAAGAGGACACATAGACGGTCAACAAACATATGAAAAGATGCTCAATCTCACTAATCATCAGAGACGTGCAATGAAAACCACAATGACATATCACCTTCACCTGTCATCATGGCTATCATCAATAAATCAATGAACAAGTGTTGGAGAATATGTGGAGAAAAGGGGATTCTTGTGCATTGTTCTGATTGTAAATTGGTACAGCCACTATGAAAATCATTTTCGATATCTTCAAAAAATGAAAAATAGAACTACCATATGATCCATCAATTCTACTTCTGGGTATTTATTCAAGGAAATACAAAACACTAATTTGAAAAGATCTATGCATCGCTATGTTCATTGCAGCATTATTTACAATAGACAAGATATGGAAGCAATCTAAGTGTCCGACGATAGACGAATGGATGAAGAAGTGATACATACATACAATGGAATATTATGCAGCCATAAACAGAATAAAATCTTACCATTTGTGACAACAAGAATAGACCTAGAGAGTACTACGCTAAGTGAAGAAAGTCAGAAAGAGAAAGACAAATACCATATGATTTCACTTATATGTGGAATCTAAAAAAATAAATAAATAAACAAAACAGGAAAACTCATAAATACAGAGAACAAACTGATGGTTGCCAGATAGGAGAGGGGAATAAGAGAATGGGTGGAAAAGCTGAAAGGGATTAAGAACTATTGCTGGTTATAAAAATAGTCATGGGGATATAGAGTACAGCATAGGGAATACAGTCAATGATATTGTAGCAACTATGTATGGTGTCTGATAGGTACTAGACATCGGGGTGGTCACTTTGTGTGTTATATAAATATCTAATCACTATGTTGTACATATGAAACAAATATACTATTGTATATCAACTGTATTTGAAAAATAAATTTAAAAAATCTTTTCAGAAAACTTGAGTCATAATTATAGAGGGAAATATCACATTTAAAACTATGGCAGAGGAAGAAATTTTCCTCTACTCTCAAGGTTCTCTTGGCTGGTTTAATAATTAAATAGACATGAGATAGATTAGCAAGAGAAAATAACCAAATTTCATATTTACATATGCATGGGAACCTACATAGTTGAGAGTCAGAGACCCCACATGCAGAAGTTCAGAGATAGAAAGGGAAAATGGCTATAAAAGACATTGTGAAGAAGGGTCATTGCAGGATGATAGAGCTAATGTTCAGTAAACAGAAGTTTATCCTGCCCTATCTAAATAGCTCAAAAGAGGTTATTTCTGATAATTTCTTATTATAGGCAAGACCCCTAATTCAAGTTCTTCTTGAGCCTACAGCTAAAGTTGCCTTTACTTCAAAATAATCTGCATATCACAGAGGCACATCTTGGGTTGACTCATTCTGAACCCCTACAAAATCAAGCAGCCTCCTGTAGTTTTTCTGGCTCTCCACTTGATGAGCATCGTTTCCCAGAAACCCGCGCTCCCAACGTGAGACTCATGTCCAACCATGGGGCACATAGTCTTGTTCCTCTATCCTTTATCCTTTATCATGTGTCTGGCAGCCCAGTCAGGCCAGTGTGTCATTCCAAAGCTCCTTACAAATTACATAACGATTTTTTTTCATTTCATTAAAAATCAAAATTACTAATTTTATTTTATTCAAAGTATGCCAAAGATAAATAAATTTTAGGAAATGGCTACCCTATTGATATTAGGTAGACTTTTTATGTATATTGAGGAAGATGAGAAAACTTTTTCCTCACTTAAACTAGTTGAACTTTTCAGCCTAACAGGCTGGCCCCTAAATCAAAATTACTCCCAACTACACACATCTATGCAACTGGAAAAATGGGGACAATAAATATTATCTTAAGGAATTGTGCAATCTGTGTGTGTATGTATGAATATTCTGGCACGGGTTTTAAATAAATGACAATGACAATGTTGCACTTTACCTGAGCCCTGTACTGCCAGAAAACAGCAACAGTTGAAAAATTCTTCCATTCTTTTTTCTCTGAAATTCTCCCTACCTTATTTATGTTCTGAGAAATTGCTACCTAAATGGATAGCATTGCCTTTGTGTATTCAGAGATAACATCCACTTCCACCCTTTCCCATGACTTCCCTCTTTTATAAAAATCCAATCATTCTCCCTTGTCTTTGAAATGTTCCTCATTAATGAATATACTCCATAGCGCAATAGCCTGCAAAAAAAACCACATCTCTTTAATTATCTCCTGTACTACATTTTTAACAGCAACTATCATTTATGTTTATTTTTATAAAGTCAACACTAACTTTTAGGCAAGTAAATTAACTATGACATAGAATTAAACAGTTTTTAATGAACGAATCCTTTAGAAACATTATTTTATAAAGATTCAAAAGAGAGCAGAATTTTCCACCCCAAAATATGCTTTTTGGGGATAGTGATTATTTTAAGCTGGTTATTTTAAGAAACAGCAGACAAGGGAGAAGTTCTGAAAACCAACTACAAGTTACCCTTTGTAAAGGACATTAACATTTTTAAGGAAATCTCCGTTTGTAAGGGCGTTTCTCTACCTGTGCTCTCAATGGAGGAGGCTTATGTCTGCATAAAAATCTCACTCTTGTTCACTGTGCTTTTTCTAGACACCTCCCGTAACTGACTCTCTACTGCCAATATCTTTTTTTGCCTTAGGTAAGATAGTATTTAAGGTAAAGGCTTCTACCATTTTGGCAAGTTACTTTAGGTTCCTGTGTCTTGCCTGTGTATACAGGTGGCATACATATTATTAATCTTTGTTTTTCTCTTCCTAATCTGTCTCGTGTCAATTTGATTATTAGTCCAGCTGGAAGAACCTAATAGGGTAGAGGAAATTTTTCCTCCCCAACAACTTAAAAAAGAATACATGCTTTTTTTTATTTATTTTTAAAATTTTTGCTGGCTAATTTAGGGCAATGCACATATTTTTTAGTCTTACAGATAATGTACACAAATGAGAATAAATTTTCTTTTTGAAGTTTCTTTTATATCTGCTTTTGTAAGAAATATGTTTTGACTGGTGGACATATTTTATCTATTATATAGTTAACCAACCAATGTGAAAATCCTTTAAGTTTCATAAAAATGATTTGTTTCTTAACATGAAACTTTTGACCTGGGGAGTTCTTTTAACTCACAGAGCAATTCATATTTTTTTTACCTAAGCCTGTATCTGTGCATAAATATTTTGTTAGATTCTAATGTGAGTAAAGTTAGAGAACCAGAGAGTTGTAATCCTCTTCAGAAATGACAGTATTTGTTTCCAATTCAGGGAAGAGCTCTTTTTTCATGCATTTTTAAATGATTTTATCCACTTTTACTACCTGAATATTCTAAAATTATCATTTACAGTTATGAATCAGTTATGCTGAGTCAAATGCAGGTTTTGGGGGATCAAAAACCTACAAACTAAAGGACCAATGAGAGTTTTATCTTAAAGTATTTAGGTATATGTCCATATTGGGTAATAAGGTTTGCCCCTTTCCTCAGCAGTTCTTACTGCTGCTTTCAGAGACCGAGGCTGTCCTGGATTTATGGGACATCTTATTCACGTTGAATAATTTGAATAGCTTTTCTTTTTGTCCAAGAAGCAGGGAGAGTACCAAAACAAATGGCTAAAGTGAACCAAATTATAAGAGATTTATTTACCTATTTAAGAAAATGAACTATTTTAAAAGCCTTTAGAAGCATTTTTATACAATATAATTCCAATGTAAACAATAAGTATGTATATATACCGATATGTATATATACCAATGTTTTGATATTGATAAGAGAAAACTTCTGAGATGTTCTAAATTAAATTACAGCAGCCAGAGAATAAGAGAAAGAGACAGAACAGTTAGCCTGTTAATAGCAGTGGGCCGACTGACAAAAGACTGCTCATATTCCTGTATATCTGTTAAAATTTAGGATTAATTTCCAGGTGGCTATTTCCTCAATTATCCAAAGGAAAGACTAGCCAGGCACTACAGAACCCCAAGAGCCTCCACTTCTTATTTACACTTGAACTTTCCAATCTGCTGCCCACAGCCAATCCACGAGAATGGACACTCTCTCCTTGTGGGTTCTGTGTCTATGCCTGAGCTAGCCCTGCTTCACCTTATCCACCCCCTTTGTCTATAGCTGATGTAAGTTCTTTCAGAATGGCTTACATCCTCTCTCCTACTCCCAAATTAATATATAAAAACCCATGCCAACTCCAGGATGGTGGACATGTTGCCTTTTCCACCTGGCACTACTGCTGGTGGTTTAGACTTCATGCCCCAGAACCTGGTCTTTTTCTTGCTAGCAACTGTAACCGTAGTACCAGACCAAGCTTGCCCTGTCTTGTTTCTAACGATATACTGAGCTATTTTTCAGAAATAACAGAACAAAGCTGCAAATCATGTAGTCGCACATGCACACTCCAGAAAGAATTCATCCCTGGAGTAAGCTTTCAACATCACTGGATGGTGGACTAAATACTAAACACCCCTGAATTAAAATATGTGATGCACAAAAATCCAGGATTTCTTAGCACTCACACACTATACTCTCATTTTTCAGAAATAATGTAACTCCATAGAATATCCACAACTTCCAAATTCTTCCTTTAAATGTAACCAAAAAGCCCTCATTTGGAGGGATAGACTTGAGCCTTGCCTCCTGTTTCCTTGTAGGTCAACATCTCAATAAAAGCCTTTTCTTTTCTCAAAAGCTGGTGCCACCGTATTATTGGCTTCTATGCATGGCAGGCAGCAAGCCCTTGCTTGGTAACACAATGGCCTAATAAGCCCTTTCTTTTAAAAAAGACTTTTCAGCTGTGGAAGGTAAAATATTTAACAATATATTTATCATGGCCATTCTTAACTATTCATTAAAGCAAGTCAAAACAAAGGATATCTAGCCAGTCAATTTTCCAGTGTTGTCTACCTTCACTACTTCTGAAATAAAACTGCATATCTTTAAGGACATTCTATAGCACAGATATATCATGGAGTTTATGCCGTGCATTTGTTTTAGATCACTGCATTTATTAATTATCGCACAAATAAGCTACGTGATGATTCTTATTACCAATTAGCCACTCTGAATGAAGACATTTTCTTTAAATGTGATAAACTTACCCAAATCAGAAGAATCCAAAGGAAGTTTGTTATCTAATCCCAGATGAAGATTGTTCTGTCTCTATTTTAATCATCTTCTTTGACCATAAGTGAGGAAATGAAACAAATTTCTCCTGGTTTGTCTGGTTTCACTGTCTTATTATTGTAGCAGTGGAGTATTCAAGTAGTGTGTCCTGAAACGTGAAACATCAGGAATTAGTACAGCAATATGCTATGTGGAAGGACTCTATAGTCACACAAGTGATGAATCGCTGCACGCTCTATCTGCACACTCAGCCCCTATCACCAATGCTGTCTCACATTGTACATAATGGAAACCCACTGTTTAGAGTTTAGCTAAACTACTCCATGTATCGGTACTTCCACACCTATTTATATGGCCAAGCTGCCTGCAGGGGCCTTGAACTGACACTAGCTCCTCCTGTGAGCACATGCCCTAGATGACAGCCCACAAAGTCAAAAGCAAATGCAAGCTCCTGATAGGACTTCCCCCACAGCCCTTGTAAGTCTCCCTTGCCCACCAGGGCCTTCCCCTGTGTGCACCTTAGATAAGAGCTCCATGGAGCTTACCAAAGTCTCACTCTTTTTTATTTGAATTGACCAATCTAGTCTTATCCCAGGAACCCCAAAATACTCCACCCACAGACCTCAACAAAAGCATGTCATGTCTTTCTTTTGACATCCCCATGTAGCCTCTTGAAGAATGAAGTGTTACTTCCTCCAAAATATATGAGTAATAGATTTCTCTATTTTAATTTCCCTTGTGGTCTTTTGTTGAACTCTCTGACACCCAAGGCTCTACCTAAAAAAAATAATAATAATAATAATTAATTTTGCTAGTAACAACACCCACAATGTATCTGGTAAGTCTTACAATAAAAATGTTTAATTTTATTTAAATATATTTAATGTTTAATTTTATTTAATTGTGAGTAAATAAATTTGGATAATTCTACACTCATAAATTAGGTGGTTTCAAGAAACATAAACCAGATATACTTATACTATTTATTATCTATAATGGACCTGATTATAAACATATGCAGGAAAGCAAGGAAACTTCTCAATAGCCTCACAGTGAGGTTGCATAGAGGAATGTTTTCTTATTTATGATTGATAGTCATCCAAATGACCTTCAGAATACAAGCAATGCTATGGTGACCTGATCTTCCAATCTTTCAACGGATCAATTATTATTCCTCTTCTTTGGTATTACTCACTTGGCCAGTAGTGGAAGGAGGGGTAGGAGAAGTACAAGAAGCAAGAGGAAGATCTCAAAATTGAATCTCCTCAAAAAAGAGAGTTGTTTGGATCAATGAGTTACAAGCCAGTAAAGGCAGCTCCACTTCAAGACACTTCAGAGATTCCTGGCTAGACTAGAAAATTTTTAAAATATCATTGCTTTGTGTTATGTGGCTTACTCCTTTGCCCACAGCTGATTGAGCCAAGGATTGGCAGTTGACTTGAAGTTGTATGCCTTATTTTATATATGTGAAATTGTCATATTTACAAGGATCACTTTATGAACCATCTATTTAAAACTGGACGAGCTGTCTTTCTTTCAGTGTCACGCAAAGGAATTGAGAGCTGTCACATATTTTAATCACTTGATGTAATGTCCAAAACAATTCTCTGAGGCTAGCATTAGTACTCATTAGTACCTCTGATCTAAGATTTAGCAAACTGCCTAAGTTCAGTAAACATCAGAGATTCAAAGCATGGCTGGTTCAACATCATGCCAACATTGTTTTGATCTTTCTCTATCTTCCTTTCTTTCTTGCTAAGATAGACTCAAGAATCATTCTCTCCCTGACCTTTCTTTCTTGCTAAGATAGACTCAAGAATCATTCTCTCCCTGACCTTCATGATTCTCTGTTTGGAGTTGCTTCATCAAAGAGTTTTGTTCAGCACTACAGAGGCCCTTGTATTCTTCTCATTTTTTTTCTCTGTCTCTCAGAAATAATCATTGGAATTTATATAAAAATCTATGTTGTCTACTGAACTTGACCTAAATATATCAGCAGGGGTTAGTTGTTAGGGAATGTTTTACCTCCATCCTATTTTAGTTTTGTTGTAAAGTATATTTATTCATTCAATTTAGTCAGATCCTCTTTCTGCCTTAAAATTGGCTTTATGGAACTATTGACTAATGCAGAATTCCTATTAGGAATAAAAGATGACTGCTATACTAAGAAGTGTTTCCTTGCCTCCTCACAATGAGAAATGAAAATGTATCCAAGAAAAACTAGGTTTACACAAGTTTAAGGTCTTAGTCAACATCTGAAATAAAACTGCAATCCTAGTACAAGAGTTTTGCTTGTTTTTCCTCTTTTCAGGGGTATTCTCCCTTCTCTTCTCCTGTAATATAAAATTTTTCTCTCATCACCATTAGCATTTATGCATTAAGAAGGGAATTTTTCCCATAGAGACTCAGAGAAGAACCCACTGGTCTCAGCTTTTTTGGCAGTAGTTAGCCTCCCAATCTTTCTCATGCATAAATGTTTTTTTAGTATTTTGTGACGTAAAGGTGGGATTCAGCCCCTAACACCAATGCTGTCTCGCATTGTACAGTTTTGTCTTTTGAAGTTTTGGTATTCAAAAATGCCAATATTCAGGGGCCCAGAATCTCTTTGCAGTGCATTGACCCAGCCAATGCACTGCAAAGAGATTCTAGGCCCCTGAATATTCCGTACCTCTAACTGTGGAAAAACACTAGCAGTAGAATGAGAAAATACTCAAAGTCCTGATAGCTATTTGGTCTTAAAGAAACGGATAAAAGGCTTATTCCTAGGAATGAGTGGCAAAGCTCAGCCTCTGTGGGATAACTGGTTAAACCAGAATAAAACAGAGGAGGAACAGTAAAAAATAGATATATTTGTGCTCCAGCAAAAGGGATTTTCTTGGAAGAAGACAGGAAGGAGTAAGGCTTTGCTGGTTTTACTTTAGCTCCCAAACATATTAGTTCACGGCAGACAAGCAGACAATTCTAACCAGTCTGACTGAACCATATAACAGATTCATCTATCCAAGCTGGGAATCCTCATTTCTACAACATATATTTGCATCTTCTAAGTATCACCTCTCTTCATTTCACTTTAATCTAACCTAACCACCTGCTTCTGGCCAACAGATTTGATTTACTATTTGGTTTTCAGCTATATTTGCATCACCTTCTATCACGGCCCCCTGGTTGTACTACATAGACCACTTTCTCTCTTAAGATAGTCTAGAAGTTTTTCCTCTTGCAGTTTGCCTGTTTTAAAGGGCAATCTAGATGATCCATAGTCACCATTTTTTTTTCCCCTCTGCTCTCCTTCTATGCCCTTCTGTTTCTTCCTTAGTTGACTTTATTACTACCAATACCTAATTTTTCAGTCTGGCTTTACTTTCTTTTTGTGTCATAAACTCAGGGCCAAGCGTTTTTTGCCAGATACTTGGTAAACATTTTTATCTTTAAATTCCTGCCTTTCTTTGGCTTTGAAATGTCTGATATTACTTTTTATTAGATTTTATATTTTTTTAGAACAGTTTTAGGTTTATAGAAAAATTGCACAGACAGTGCAGAGAGATCCCACATACCTCTTTTTCCCTGCCTTCACTTCCTCACAGTTTATCTATTAACATTGTTCATTGGTGTCGTAGGAACATTTTTTTACAATTAACGAACTTATACATTATATTAACTAAAGTCCGTAGTTTACATTAGGATTCATTCTTTGAATTGTGCAGTTCTATGGGTTTTGCCAAATGTAGAATGACATGCATCCACTATTACAGTGTCCTAAAGAACAGTTTGCTGCCCTAAAATTGCCCTATGCTCCAATTATTCATCTTTACCTCCTCTCCCTGAGACCCTGGCAAACACTGATATTTTACTCTCTATAAATTTTGACTTTTCCAGACTACAATATTGTTGGAATCACACATATTTACCTTTTTCAGACCTGTTTCTTTCACTTAGCAATGTATATTTAAGGTTCCTCCATGTGTTTTTCTAGCTTGATAGCTCATTTCTTTAATCACTGAGTAATATTTTTCATATCAATACATCATCTTATATTCTTTGTTCACTTCTTTTTGTTCCATTTAGCCATTCTCATCTCTGATATTTTCTACTTTGTGATCTCTGAGGCCTGTCCTTCTAACATTTCTCTCAGTAGATTCATCCTTCTTGTTTTTTCCTCTGAATTCTGAGAGAATGCCATGACCTCACTTGCAACTGAAATAACTCACTCAATTTACCATTAATTTCTTCCATTGCAGATTTTAATCAGCAACAATGTTTTACATTTCCATTAATTATTTCAGGATTCCAGTGACTTCAATCATTCTAGATGCCTCCATCTTGCAACAAGTAACTGTCACCTCTCATCTTTATTGCTTGAAAGCCTTCATAACTGTCTCCCCACATCTGCTTCTAGCCTCTGCCAACCAATTCCCCACAGAGTTACCAGAATGATATTTTAAAAACAAATTTGGTCACATTGTTTCCTTGCTTATAAATCTTTAGTTGTTTTCCATTATGCTTAGGATAAAATTCAAAATCCTCAGCCCAGCATCCTTGACCCTGGGTGAGCTAGACCTTGCTCCCCTCCCCAGCCTCACCTTACAGCTTTTCCACCTTACTGTCTCCTTCTAGCCTCTTGGTTCTTTGAATGCATTATGTTCCCCTTCATTTTAAATGCTTCCAGATCAAGAAAATTTTATTTTTCTTCTACCTGCTTCAAATTTTGCCCATGTCTTACCTGGCTAATTCCAACTCATGTTTTCCTTCTCAGTTTTGATGTTACTTGTGAAGCCTTCCCTGATTCTACAAATTAGGTTAGTAGCCTCCACTTTACATGCTACTTGTGCTACTTCACTTCCATCGTGCCATGAACATTTCTAATTCATTTTAATGCATACCATCTGAATACAACTTTAAGGGCAGGTAGTATGTCTTCTTCCTTCACAACAATTTCCTCAGAGCCTAACTCAGTGCCTGTAACATGGCAGTGAAGCAATACATAGTCATTGAAGGAACGACTTTCCTCACCTCTTTCTTTTTTTTTGCCTAGGCCTCTTCTGGTTTCATAGATGCAATATCTCAAAATCTTGTTAAAATACAAATTAAACATTTGGAAACATCATTTTCTGCTTTGCACTACTCTATTTCAGAAGATGTATCTGCTCTGATTTCTGTGGAACCTATTGTATTTTTTTGAAGATATGGTGGGTTTTTTTTTCCTATTTACTGTAGAAGTATTAATCTCATTGATAAGGATGAGTAAGTTGAAATAGAAATAAGCTTCCTTTGGGATTGGTGCAGATATCTATCTTAAATTACAGTAAATCTATTATTTCCCATGGCTTTCCTCTGGATTGGAAATATTTCTATGCAAATTTGGATATATGGCAGCCTGAGAAGAGTGAGGGGAATATGAGAGCTAGAATTGGAAAGTGTGTCTCTGCGATGAAAAGGTTCTGTTTTGTATTCTCCTAGATGACCAGGAGCCCTGTTTGAGGCCTGACAGAGCTGCACTTGTCCGAAGCCAGTCCCCACAATGTCCCTTTTATAGAGCAGGAGTGGCTTTAGCAAACAGAAACCTTCCCAAAGGCATCTGTTGGTTTGAAATAGGTTTCCTGATTGTCCTACAGCTGGCCTCACCTCTAAACCAACTCTGTCAAAGATGTGGAAAGGATTCTATCATTGGTTGCTTTAGTCATTTGTTATGCAAATGATTCTTAACCAAACAAGAGGCAGTTATTTTGTTTCTTTAATTTCCTCTCATGTTCTCTAGATTTAGCTGGAATTTCTTATTTTTTCTGACATGGATCTCACTTCTCTTTTATTATGCACGTTTATCCCTAATTTAGATCTTTCAAGGAAGTTTTAGAGAGGAAAAATGCTTCTAAAGTAGATAGCTTTTGTACTTTTTTCTCACATTCACTTAAAATATGACTTATGTGCTTCTAGCAGTTGTGATATGCACAAGCTACAGTGTTCATGCATCTCACAAAACACTAAAAAAGGAAGGTGAAGTAAGAGAGGTGCTGGGAAGGATCCGGGTCTTCTGTGAAACTGGTAGTCCTTATTGTTCAGGCATTAGCACGAAGGTCTGATGGAAACAGGTAATTAACCAGTTTGGCTTTCACAATAGATTTTCAGCTTTAGGTGGTCTGTGGTATGTCTTGATTCCACTTCTTTCTGTTTAGTCTCAGGCATGTGCTATATGATGTATTTCTATCAAAAGCATCTTCACTCTGCCAAGGACTTTGCTGGATTACTGGCACTATTCAACCTCTGTCAATATGAGTTAACTAGATTCATCTCTGTTTACAGCCTGTTGGAAGTGGAGCAATGGATGGAGTTCACCCAGTGACAGGGACAAGCATACACCTCGGGCACCAGAGAAACGTTTCTACCCTAGTAATTTCCTTTTATAGGTTCTTTCTACCTTGTAGCTTGCACTTTTATGTTGTGATGGAGGAGCCATTTGATGAGTGGACTTAAGATTTATGAACTCCCCCCAAAAGAACACAATATGTGCTCTGATTATTTACTATACACCTCAATTGGGGGCAACTGGAACAGTAGATCTTAATCGTTTCTACAGTGTGAAGGTGGAGATTCAGAGAGAGAAGTTTGTATTAGACACTTATACTTCTCACCCAAACAAAATGGGTTTAACATTTTTCTCCTTAAGGATTAAAACTAATGCTTTAATTTAATTTAAAAAGCTTTACAGTTTTACTTTTACATAAGCCAACCAATTTTCTTTTGGATTAATCAACTCTTCCACTGAAGTTCATAACTGTCTGTGAGAAAATGGAATGTTGCCTACTTCAGAAGACCCAAAGGAAATGCTAATTTTCTTTTGAACAAAGTATACTTTTCTAAATTCAGTCTATAAGTGCCTCTAGACTTGATTAAAATAACTTCATCTGTAATGGTTGTTTTTTTACATATTTTTGTGATGGCAAATGTTAAATAGATGTTGGTTAAATATAACTTTAACTTTGAGAATAAATTTTGTGAAATGTTTTTGCTAGAAAAAAAATACTAAATGTGACACTAATAACTGCATTTGTTCAACTCTTTAAAGTGAAAAATGTGTCAAGTATTGAATAATACTTAAGGTAATTATTTTAATGCCTGACCTGATTAACTAATACTTGGCAACGAACTAATAAGATTTAAAAAAATGGATACCTGATTTTTTTATTATCAAATGAAGCTTAACAGCTGAGACTTGAAAGAAGAGAAATGTCTTTTCCTCTTTTCATTTTGCTTTTTATTTGTGTCATGGACACTTGGATAATCTGGGACAACAGTCTGGGGGACTTCTTTTCTAGTCAATAGCATTGTGAAGGATGCTTCATCTGTGAATATATGGATTTGGAGAACTCTTGCTAGGAGAACAAAGTTTAGCAAGGCGTATGCCATTCATTTCTCAACTAACAATTATTTAGTTGTTACTACATGTCAGGGATAATTCAAAGCACTTACCACTCATCAACTAATATAATACTCATAACAACCTCTGAAATACATGCTATATTTATCTGCATATTAGAGATGAAGTAGTTGAAGAACGGACAGATTAAGTGGCTTGCCTATTGTAACGTACATAGTGAATTGCAGAATAGAAATTAAAATTCCGACAATCTGGCTTTAAGAATATAACAGAACATGGAATATTCCATAGTGTTTATATAATATCATAATATCACACTTCATAATATCTTTTGTTTTAGAAAATAGTAGAGAATCACCCTTCAATGATCTAAATGAGAAATAAAATAGTTTAATTGGTATTACCACTGTTATCATCCTGGGTGTAAGGTGGTCACTTGCTGAGGAATAGAGACCAGGTCTTGTCCAAGGTAATTAATCACAAAAACAATTGGCTCTAGAATCTTTGTTTGGTCTTTTAAAACAAATTAATCTAAAGAGAAAACCTGACCATTTGTCATGGACTGAATATCTGTGTCATTTTCAAAATTCATGTTGAAATCCTACTCCCCAAAGCGATGGTATTTAGAAGTGAGGCCTTTGGGAGGCGGTTTAGATGAGGTGATGAGGTAGGGCCCTCATGATGGGATGAGTGTCCTCCCTTATACGAGAGGATAAAAGTTCAGAGCCCTCTGTCTCTCTGCCATGAGAAGACACAATGAGAAGCCAGGAAGAGGGCCCACACCAAAACTCAACTTGCTGGCACTCTGATCTCAGACTTCCAGCCTCCAGAACTGTGAGAAATAAATGTTTGGTGTTTAAGACCCTAGTCTGTGATATTCTATTGTTGCAGTTGCGCTGACTAAACCACCACCAGATATCTGAGAAATCCATGTGAGTAGTACCTAGATTATTACTTAATATTACCTTAAATATAAAATTTAAAAAATGATAGAAAAAGAAAAAAACCCTACTGATTGATGCCTGACCTCTAGAATTCTGAACCTTTCACTCCTTGATCTATAAGATGAAACTTTTTATATGTTGAAGAACTTTCATGGCAATTTTCCTGATCTTTGCCCAAAGATTCTTCCGATATACCAAAATATCATCAAAGTGGAAGTTTTATACTCACCTTAATGCCTTTTATTTTGCAAATAAGGTAAAGAAATATGCAAACACATCCAACAAATAGCCAGCCTCAGGCATCTGTACCTAGATATTTTTTTTTTCTTTAGCCTGAAAATCCTTACATTGTAGCTCTTTTCTTGTTATGGCAGAAAGATTCTCTCTAAATGACATTGAACCCAGGTCACATACACATTTGGGCCAAACTTTACTCTTAATCAATTGTCTTAGACATTTTATGTTTTTTATCTAATTGTTTATTCGTGGGCTGAGCTAATACCTTGCAGCCAAGCAAATTTTTATGGCTCTGTATATAATTTCTGAACAAATAGGGTGTATAATGGAAATGAAAGTGCTGACATTATGCTTTCTATTATGGCATGAGTGGACTCAGTATTACAAAGTACACTTTTATTGCATCCTTCCACCAGGTCATTTATATGAAGCATGGATTGAAATATAATTTAGAAGTGTGATGGTACTTGAACCCAGTAACTAGAATATGAAAACCATAAAACAAATAAACAGACAAATGTAAATGATCCAGAAACAGAACACAACTGACTCACGAAGGACTCCAATAATTTAAACATGGCTATCAGAGTCTTTTAGAGTGCGTGTCTAAATCAAGCTTTATGAATACAGAAAAATATTTCCCCTTAGTTCAAATCTAAATCACATTTTACTTGAAATACTTAGTTGGAACTAAGGTGTTTTTTTCCTAAATAAAGAAAAAAAATCATTATTTAAAAAAAATAAAGGCTAATAGCGTGTGTGTGTGTGTGTGTGTGTAGGGGTGATATTTCTCAGAAACCTAAATTTAGAGAACAATATTATTGATTCTATCATCCTTTCTGTAATTTAATCTGATTTATTTTTTCACAAACTAGAAAATAAAATAAGCAAGAAATAAGAAAATGAAGAAGGCCATTTCTCTCTTTGACAGTATTTACTAAATACTATCAAGATCATTAGAGCAGACTCCAGGCATTGGGTAGGTAGCTGGTTAGGTGGGTTGATTCTGAAAACTCACTTGTTGATAAATTCAGCTAACTTCATAATGAATTGATATTCTAGAGGGAAATGGTGGACATGAGTTAGTAATTGAATATGTAAGGTCTGGTTTTTCATCATTTTTCTCTTTTCCTCTTCTCATCTTTCCTGACCCCACCCCAACCCCAACCTCATTATTTACAAACATGAAATTTAGGTGGGGGAGAGAAGATTAGTTTGAAAATATCTTTTACCTAATGAATGAGAGAATGGATATGTGCAAGGAAAAGGAGCATGAGCTGACTTGGAGAAATGGAGTTTCCAAATGACCTTAATGTATTAATTCAGTATTTGAGAGCCTTAGATTCTTCCAGAATTTTAGAAATACATTCTAATTAATGCAGTTTTTTGGGTGTTAACATTACTCCTTCTTTTTTGAGATCTTCTTCCACCCTAAGTTTTTCCTACCCTGTCCTAAAGGCTTTCAAGTACCTTTTTTTTCACCCTTTCAGTTATCGGAAATCTCTTGATCTCTATATGTCTATACATCTCCCCATCCTACCCCTCATATTTTCTCTCCTTCCTCCTCCGCCCAAATTTCAAAGAAATGCTGGTATCTCATCTAAATGCTCTTCTTATTAATATGATCCTCACTAAAATACAAACAATAAGGAACAAGTTCCCATAATTTTTTCACTTAAAAAAAAATTCTTTACTCAAGTGATTCTCTAGGTGGAAAAATATTTCAGGCAACAAGTTCTCATGTTCTTGGTCTATGCCTCCTCACTTAGGAACTCTCACTCATTGTATTTAGGAAGTATCTCTAACCTAGGTGGCATTTTGGAAAGAGCATGGACATTGGAACTCAGATCTAGACTCGAATACCAGCTCCCTTACCAGCTAGTTCAGTGACCTTGAACAAGTTATCAAATCTTGAGAACGTTTTAAATACGTTAAAACATGTATTTGCAACAAGTTGGTAATACCTACTTCATGCAACTGATACTAGATGACATATATGAAACAACTAGAAGAGTACCTTGCACATTGCAGATGCTTGAAAAATATCATATCTGTTAGGTGATTTGAATTTAATATAGTCATAAACACTAAGATAAGAAAGTAATTAAGGGATAATTAAACACTCCCTCCTCATTTATGGCTGAGAAAGCTGAGGTTCTAAGAAGTGGCTTACCAAAAGTCATTAAATAATTAGAACTGGGGTTAGGATCTAGGGTTGAGGCATGATTTAATTAATGCTGTTCATATTATTTTATACACCTGTCCCTCACAGTCCTGCACCATTCTGGTGTTACAAAGTGTTACATATTTCATTCTCCCTCACAGAAAGACATTGGCTTCCAAAATGTTATACCTTATTGCAAAACGGAGGAAAAAAGTCTACCTTCTCCAAAATAGAAAATACTTAGGTGCAAATAGTCAGATTTAATACTACTCAGTTTCTGGATTTCCAGTTCTCTAATTGTTGTTCTATCCATTTTTTCTCAATAGTTCTTCTAAATATCTATATTACTAGAAAAAATATCCCATATAATAATTTGTAATCGCTGAAATTTTTATAAATTATCAAACATTTTGAAAGTTTATAAAATTATATATTTCTGTTTTTAATATTAAAGAAACCTTAAGAGATAATGACAAAGCTCCACCTAGTTCCTCCACTTTTCTTTCTCCAAGAGCAACTGTCAACCTGACATTGACAGTTGCCATTCTAATTCATGTTTTACAAATAAAAATACATTCAGATATACACATAAACCATAAACAGCATTGCTGAGTGTTTTTGACAACTTACAGTATTATAAATACCTTTCGGTATCCCTTAATTTTTTTCAAGATTTTATTTTTGAATTGTGTGTTAAAACATGTATATCTAATCCGTGAATTTCAACGGCTAAAATGTGTTCCATTTTATGAGTATACAAGAGATTATCATATCCTGTTTTTTGGCTATAATCAGTAATGCCAGTTGAATATTCCTGGACATGCTTTTCTTTTCTTTCCTTTTCTTTTTCTTGCACTTATGCAAAAGCATCTATAAGGTGAATGCCTAAAAACAAAATTGCTGGTTTATCAGGTATGAATATCTTAAACCTAACTACATATTGACAGATTGTTTTCTATATAAATTTATACTTCTTCCAGTAGTATAACATAATTCCCACTTCTCCTGCTTGGCAACTCCATGTGGTACCAGTTATTATTTTAAATTTGCTTAAAAAATTGTAATTGACATTAGTTTTCCCCCTTTCATTAGTTATGAAAGGTGTTTTTGAGCCTACAAGCAATAACACCCCAAAACCATGAGCACTCCTAGCTCCTAGATCTTGGTTTCCAAATACAATCCCTTACTAAAAGGAACCATAATTAATTATATCACACTGGGGAAATTAACTATACTAATACCAGAAAATGAGTGACAAAAATATAATAAAGGTAGAAAAAATAGTAGAGTTAGAAAACCACCATTTTGCAATAATTATCCTAAAAATTATCACAGACAAATATCACTACTGGATGCTGAAATCAAAGATTAAAGTTTATTGAGAAATAAAATATTTACATGTTTTCAAAGTATCTTGCCACAGATTACTCACTAATTCTAAAGGGATTAATAGGTACTTTTAAAGCAAAGAAATCTGGCAGAAACTACCTTAAAAATGGGATCGGATAAATATAACAAAGAGTGAATAAGCTGACATCAATTGCCTTCTTATGTGATGCTTTGAGAAAGATACTATATCACATATGTAATATTTCTGACAAAAGTGCATAAGGTGATTTGAATAAAGAAGAAACAATAAGAAAAACCCAAACTGAGGGTTCTGCCACAAGACATTGGTCCATGCTCTTTAAAACACCAAGGTAATGAAAGACAAAGAAGAGAGAAGAACCATTCTATATTAAAGAAGACAAAAGACACTGTGAGGATGGTGAAATCTGAATGTGAACTGTGTTACAAACTAATAATATATCAATGATAAATTTTAAAAATTTGCTCAGTGATTTGGTGAGAGAAGTATTTAGGGGTGAAGGGCCGTGATCTCTATAACTTACTGTCAAATGTTCTAGCCCCCCAAAAAGAAGAATAATAACATGTATATTATTTTATTATGAATGTACATGCCTTGACCATTCTTGGTAGTGTGAGTTTTATAGTAATTTTAGAGGATGTCCATTAAAAATCTATTTGGATTTAGTTTAACTACAGTGAATTTGCAGTTTAATTTGGGAAAAAAACTCACAACTTTATGATATTGATTTGTTCTATCCAGGATCATGCAATATCTCTTATTTTTAATAGGTCTTTTATATTCTCCAATAAAATTTTATACTTTTAAAAAGATTTATTGCTTTTGCTATCTTAAAAATTAAACTTTGTAATTGTTTAGGATAATATATTGAAATGAAGTTGGTTTTCATATAGTCATCTGGCCAAATTCTCCAGTTAATTCTAATAGCATATCTGTGGATTCTCAGAATCCTGGTGACTCTATGAATGAGTGACACCCAAAATGTCCTATCCTCAACAGCTCTGCTCAATTCCTGTAGATTCATGCCTATGAAATATTTGGTCTTCATCTTTTCCTGCTGCCTTTTATTTTTTTCCAGCATTACTGTCTTTTATAAGGAACCTGTTCAGTTATGTCATTTTCGCCTCCAGTGATGTTTCAGGCTTAATTTGCTCCAGGACCCACTTTTACATTCTTCTAGTGGTTCAGGGTATCTGCAGAGCTTTCCTCCAACACCGTATTTCAAATGAATATATATTTTTTTCCTATTAACCTTCTTTACTGTCCAACTTTCACATCTGCACATAGTAATTGGGTCTATGAGGGTGTGGATGATCTTAGACTTGGCATCTAATGACACATCTTTGCTCTTGATGATCTTTTCTAATTCTTTTGTTTCCGCTGTTAGGAGTCTCAGCCTTTTCTTAATTTCCTGGCTGCAGCCTCCATTTGAATTGATGACTGAACCGAGGTAAGCAAAATCTTTAACAATGTCAATGTCTTCATTGTCTATGTTAAAGTTGTATTTTTTTCTGAAGTCATGATTTTTGCCTTCTTGTTCAAATGCAGTCCTGCTTTGACACTTTCTTCTTTTGCTTTCATCAGAAGTCATTTCAAATCATTGCTACTTTCTACCAGTAACATAGTGTCATCTGCATATCTTGAATACTGATATTTCTTCCACCAATTTGCACTCCCCCTTCCTCTGATTCAAGCCAAGCATATCATTCTCAAAACAATGTCAAGTTTTTTTTATCCTTTGTTTTATAATCTTCCTGTACTTTTGAATATTTTTTTTTATCTTATTGCACTAGTTAGGTGCTACACTTCAATGTTGGTTAGGAAAATAGACATAACCGATATCCTTATTTTGTTCCTGACCTTAAATGGAACATTTTCAATGCCTTACTATTTAGTACCATGTTTGCTATAGGTTTGGTTCAGTATCTTCTCTGAAATGAATGAAGCTTTTTTCCCTGGCTTACTTAGAACTTATTTTTAATATTATGAATGGCTTTTCAATTTATTGAATATATTTTATTCTATGAATATTGAAATAGTATTGTATTTTTATCTTTTTATCTCTTAATGTGGTAAATTACCTTAATATATTTTTCTAATATTAAAATATCTTTACTCATGTGGAATTCTTCTTGGTCTTGATGGTTGTGCTTATACATTCTGAAATCACATTGACAATATTTTATTTAAGATTTTAAACTTATATTCATAGATAAAATCAGCCTATGTTGTTCCTGTCTTAAATGGTCTTATTTATTATCAATAGCCTATACTTTTTCTTCTTTTCCTGTACCCTGGATCTTTGTTCTTTGTAGATTCAGTAGAAGTTACTTACGAAATTATATGGATCTCGTTTGTTTTTAAAAAGTTATTCTCATGCAGAGCCTTAAAGTTTACAAAAGTTATTTGGAGTAGGAATTATATAGGGAGTGTAGATATTATTTTCATTTCACAGTTGAAGAAACTTGAGGAGTAGAAATTAGAAGACTTGGCTTATGGTCATATGATATTTTCATGGAGAAAAACTAGGAATATGTTTAAATCTGTTGAGACACACTTGATTAAATAAAAACTGAGGCCATCGTGAGGGGTTTTATTCTGTTTTCAAAGCCTGATATGCGTACTCTGTCATCACTAAGGCCACAAATGACTGAAAATGTCAGCAAGTGTTACCTTTTGATAGATGATCTCTAAGGAGAGTAATTCTGCAAACATGTAAATGCAGAAAACATTTGGAACCTGCTGAATGTCCAGTTAGTGTTGGTTCACCTTGCAGGGTTCCTGTACTTTTTTTCTCTATGAAGTAATAGTAACATCCTAGGAACCAGAGGGATTTGCATTCTTATATCTGTTGTTTTCTGGCGTCTTAATATGATTTTGTAGTTCTACAGAGAGAGACCATCATGTGGTGACTCTATTATATGCAGACTTCAGAGTGTCACTCTCTCCTACCACTTGATGGAAGTTCTCTTGAGAGCACAAATGCAAATACTCACTTCAGCAGGCAGAGTTTAATCTGTAGCCCTGGTGTGTGGATTCTCCATCATAGAGCAAGAGTCACTAAATCTGTCTTTTGCTATGACTCTGGGGAAGCCATCACTTGTCATCCTGCCCAGTAGAGCATGTTGTAGCACCTGCTTTATATTGTACCTTACAGAAAGTATACTTTCTCGAAGAACATCAAACAAACAAGTATTTTCACTTATCCAAATGCCAGGGGAGAAAAGGAGGCATATACTGAATTGAGCCAAACTTCAACTATGTTGATAAGGTATAGACTATGTCCATTTTTCTCTTTAACTAAAGATAACTGTAGAGGAAGAACTAAGCCGTAGAAACAAAAAATCATCTACTTTCAAATTCTGAATGACACTTTTCATCCACTGAGAAAAATTGAGTGGAGGTTAAGGTAATTCTCAAGGTATACTTTCACCTATATAAGGATATTACAAAAATTTTCAAAAAGTTTCAATCAACTTTATTTTACTTGAAATTTCTAAAATCCTTGTAATTTATTTTTTACTATTTCCCATCTACAGAATATATCTGGTATTCTGTACAAAGCAAATACATATGAAAGATCTATGCTTTCATATATGTTAGAACATTTAATATTTGTGATAAGCCTGGGGTTCCTAATTTACAGATGAAGAACTTTAAATTAGAAGAGTTTAAGTAATATGCCCAAGGTCATTAAAAGCTAGAAAACCGCTGTTAATTTGTAGCAGACACTATTAGTTATGTATCTAAAATCAATTCCCTCTCCCACTATTTTTTTCTTGTGCTAGACCTGTGATGTACTCCGGTGCCACTTTTCCCCAATGCTACCTACCATGTGCTAGGGGAAGGCAATTCTATTTCTGAGTCAGGAATAATTAGAATCTCCTAAACCTATCACAGATACTCAGCTCTCTGTGTCTGTGTTTGCTTTAGTGTTAGACATAGGTCATTGTTATATTAAGGAAGATCTGCTAGGGAGGGATTCTGAAAAGTGTTTTTGTTTGTTTGTTTGTTTGTTACTCTTAAAAAGAGACCAAAAAAGAGGCTTGCTCCTTTCTTTTGCTGTGTATTTTCTCTACATGTGATAACTGATGTGGCAGTGAATTTGGATCCTTGAGGGAAGACACATAAGAATAAGACCAATTCTCTGAGGATGGCAGAGCGGAGAAAGAGAAAGTTTCTAGATCTCTGAGAGCATTGTTACATTCCTGAATTGACCAACTTTGAATACACTTCAACTCAGGCCTTCTTTCTTTGAGGAGAAATTAATTTAACTTTGTCGAAGCCATTTGAGCTATATCTAAAGTTATCCTAACGGATACACAATCTAGGATGTCTTACTCAAAAGCCAGCAAATTTTTCACAAAAACACCCCAACAGTAGCCTACATGGGTATCCATTTTTCATGAAATAATTATAGCTGTCCATTAGAATTAACATGAGCTTTTAAAAACAGAGTTCACCAATGCATGCCTACTGGAGCCAGTCAGTTAACCTGAATGGGTAAAAGGGGGCGGGGTTTGGAAGCCTGGAGAACAGAGACCCGTCTTAATGAAGAGCAGCAAAACTAGCTTCCAGGAAATTGCTGCCCAGTATTTATACTTTTTTGTTTGTTTTTTTTTTTTAAGAGAAGCCTCCAAAACCAGAAAATTTTGAGGACATTTTGAATTTTAAATTTTGACCACCAATTCATTTTAAAATTATGAAGCCAAACAAAATATGCTTGTAAGCTATATTGGGTCCTTTAGTTGGAATTTTGCAGCTTCCACTTTAGAAGACTACAGCTCTTACTATATAATTTCATTGTATTATATATGATATAAATTGTGTGATCTTTATACTAGCCTTCAAAACACAGAAACCCAGCAGTGCCAGGGAGATGGTTCTTTGTCACCACTCTAACCCCAGCAGAAACAGCATAAAATGGACCTACGGCAAGATGCATGGTTTATACCTATGGGAGTGTTTTGACAAATCACTGCATCTGCAGAAATTTTAAGTTTTAGTTCTGAAGAAAAACACTGTTTTCTATGGAAAGTTTTCTTTTCTGATTCCAAAATGTCCCAAAGAATTTTTTAAACTTTTTGGACTATAGGAAGCTTATGGTAAAATTTTGAAATTCATCTAATGCTAGACTGATGTCACAGGTTTACTCAAGTCTTTAAAGTATAGCCAGAGGTTAAGAATAAGTGAACTGAGGAAACAATTTCAGAATTTTGATTCCTATTTGATATTTCTTAGCCTAGAAGAATGTTAATTGGAAAAAAAATGTTTTTTTTTCTTTTTCTTGCTTTCTCACTATGTTTTTCCTAATTATTAATGTAATATATGACCATTCTAGAATATCTGGAGAGTAGCAAAAATCATAAAATATCAGAATGTGTATTAATAAAATTGTTACCAGTCAGAGGCAACCACTACTAATATTTGGGTATAATTTCTCCCAATGTTCTTATTTTTCCAAATTTTTATCTTACCTATTTGAGATCATATTCCATAATCATTTCTGTATCTTGTTGTCTTACTTTAACATCGAGTCTAGAGTTTAGAGCTGAATTTTGAAGCCAGCCTAACTTGTGATTATTATTAGGTAACAATACATTTTTTTCCTCTCTGTGTAGAATCCTTTAGGAGTTATAAAATTTGTGTTTGAAATTCAAGTGTTGTACCAGCAGATACTTTACACTAACTTTGCCTGGAATGCATTTGATTTGTGGAAATAGTTTTCTTTGTCATCTCATGATTTTCTTGTAAATATTCTTCTGTCTCAGTTGTTACAGGCTCTTGTGGAAAACTTAACTCTTAAGTTAATTCTCAGTGTCTTTTCCTGTCAAGAGTTTTTTTTTTTTTTTAAATAATAATTTCAGGATTTTCGTTTGGCATTGAGACACGTTAAAGTTTTTTACTGAAAATATTAATATTTCAAACTCTCGATCATCTCTCTTGCAATACCTTTGTATAGGTCCAGTTTTATCTTTTTTATATACTTTACATAGCATCATAAAGAAATATAACTTAAAGAGAGTGTTTTCAAAAAGGCAAAGTAAAGAGAGTGTCCTCAGGCCTCTTATATGTTCCCTACTACCACTAAGACCAACGTTTTGGTACATCCTGCATTCACCCTGCCTGCTAAGCCACTTAGTATATACTTCCACAGGCGAGCAGAAATTGTGGGTACCTCTACGAAGCACAGGGTTCATGATGGTGGAGAATGGCAGACATCTTGTAGGACAGTTATAGCTTATCCTTGCCTTCCCTCTCAGTTTTGAGGCCCCCAGGAATGTTCCTTCTTTCAAAGCTCCTCTATGAATTTAAAAGGGGGGTATTTATTATTGTATCCAAAATTTCTTGATGTTCGGTAATGGGAGATTTTTCAGGATATTTAGTCTGCTGTTTAATTATAAATAGAGGTCAATCTAATCATTCATTATATTGAAAGACCTAGGCATTCAAATGTGTTTCAAATAGAAATGTAGTAATGCAAAGTAGAGGCATTTTCTCAGGGTCCTCTTAGGTTTGTTTTCTGAGGTTTTGCTTCTTCTAGTGCATTATAGCTTTAAGGAGATAAGAATCCTTTAAGGAAGTTCAAGGTTAAAGAAAATAAACTGAAAAGATATTAGGTAAAATGTCTGCATGGATTTCTATTGCAAAGACTAAAAGAGGCCCTGGGAATAGATTTAAGTGTCTGAGGTCAAGCATAAAGTAGAGAATAAGGCCAAAGTGTTCAAAAAAAAAAAAAAATCTAAGTACTGCAGGTAAGCGAAAGGCTTACATCTCTTGTATCTGACTTTCAAAACCCTTTTATGTCCCATTGGCATTCTAGAGCCCGCTTTGCACTTTCCACCTATATTGGGCCCAGGTAATAAAATGTCTTGTGGTGACTAATCTGTTAACAATAAGAAAAACGTCTGTTTTAATTGACAGACACTTTCTGTTCTTTATTATCGAACCAGCTTCTCTAGTCTCCAAATCTATTTTTCTGTCTAATAGCCTGGGTTTTAGTTGTTTAACTACTTTTTTTAGTGTGTCTTTCAAAACTTAAACTGACTAAAGCATTGATGTTTTTTCTTTTATACGGTGCATCTTGTTTGTGTGTTGTGGTTTGATATTACAAATAAGATAAAAATGTAATTACAAGGTAATTTAGAAGAAACGGGAAGTCTATTTCTCTATTTCTTCCCTTTCTCTCTTCTCCCCTCTTTCCCTCCCTCCCTCTCTCTTTGATGCTCTTTCTCTCTTTTTCCCTTGGACAAATATTATTTTTTTAAGAAATATCAGGAAGCCGATATAATGAGGAAATGAGGAGATGTTCAGCAGAAACAAAACTGTAGACATATCTTTAACCACTGATGCCTTTGAAATTTGCCCCTAAACCCAAACCGAATGGTTATATAGAGCAAACTACTATATCCCTGATTTTTAAAAAATTTTAATAGACTTTACTTTTTAGAGTAGTTTTAGGATCACTGAAAAACTGAGCAGAAGGTACAGGTATTTCCTATATAATCCATGTCCCCACAAATGCATAGCCTCTTCCATTATCAATATCCTGCAACAGAATGGTATGCCTGTTAACAATTGATCTATCGTCATCACCCAGTCTATAGTTTACATAAGGGTTCACTCTTGGTGTTGTGCATTTTATGAATTTAGACAAAATTGCAATGACATGTATCCACTTTTACAGTATCATATACAGTAGTTTCACTGCCCTACAAATCCTTCTGCTTCTTAGTTTTTTTCCCCCTTCCTCTTTAGGTGGGGCAGAATGGCTAAAGGTCAGTTAGGCTGTGAAACATCTCCAGCAGGTTAGGCTCTGGTCGAATAGTTTCTCCTGAGGGAAGACCTTGTTAAGAACAGAGTGCTCTGGCATATTTTGAAACAGTTCCTCTTCTTCTCCTCCCGCCAGAAGCACAAAAAGATTTTTCTCTGATAGTCACTATGAGAACCTAGTAGAGCTTCAGGACATAAAACTGACAACACTGTGAAGGCCCCCAATGACTGTCCTATTGAAATTTTTATTCTCAGACTTGTGAATACTGAGCTTCCAGCAATTTGTCAATTACAGTTCAAATTTTCCTACTCCAGCACTGGTTCTGACCAGAGGCTGATGTTCTGGTAGGTTGAGATTCTCTGTATTCACCTTTCAGTCTCTCTGATTTGGGGGGTGGGGAAAAAGGCCAGTGGTTTGCCATGTGACCTCATTTCTCATAGGGATATAAGAAGAGTTGGTGACTTGTCAGTTTGTTCAGCTTTTTACTTGTCAAGATGGAGTGGTGATTACTTCTAAGCTCCTAACACAATGATCAGGAACTGGAAGTTAACTCTAATTTTTCAACCTTCCCTATGTTCATGCCCTTTGCCATGAAACTTTTCATTTCCTCCCATCAAGACTGAGGATATTTCCACTTCCCTAGATTTGAGTTTGGCCATGTGACTTGTTTTTCCATTATAATGTGTGGAAGAAACACAACCAGAGCATCTTTGGCTAACCCTTTACCCAAACATCCCAGGCATGAGAGTTTCCTTCAGGCAGTCTAACGTAAGGAAGGAGAACAAACTATTTTATAGGACTTTAACAGAAAGGGACCAATCAAAGTTCAGTGAGGCTTAGAAGAAGCGGGTAGACCAAAGTACAGCTAATTTTGGAAATCGGAATTGAGGAATTATTCTTGTGAATTAGCAGTTATTGTGTGGGCAGTATGGAGTTTAAAGCACTAAATGTTTATGCACAGAAAACAGTCAAGGTCGAGATCACAGTTTAAGGTGGATTCCACTTATCATTGTTAATCTATTGTCATTCTCTTCTGAGATCTTGGGCAGATCTTTATTTGGTAGGTAACTGGAATAACCCACTTTTTTTTTTTTTGTTATCCAAACTATTTCAGTGCAGTTCATTTTAATAAGAAAGCATTTTTAAATGTATATGTTGAGACACTTAAAAAGACAGGGTCTATAGGTGTCCAGTAAGTATATTTTGATTTGAATTGAAATCCAAGTAATTCAATTAATTTCGCTGAATCTCTTCTAATTATGGCTAATATGAAAATTTTGCCTAAATAAAATAAGTTAGAAAGACTTGAATAAAAAGGATGAAAAGACAAATATCTCATTAAATACTTTAGGAAGTAGACTTCTCTGTTTCTGGAACACATCCTGCTCTCGCTCTGTTCTTGCCGCGTCTGAACCCTGCCTACTCTCAGCATTCCTAACCCCACCCAGTAGTGGCGCTAGACTGCCTCCCCTTCATTTTTCAGATCTTGAACCCCACATCACTCTTGCACTCTCATGTACTCCCCGTGGTCACTGGGCTCTCCCGTAAACGTGGCTCATGTTCTTTAAAGCTGTTTCCTGTTCACTACTGCCCACATTCGTGCGCTCAAGAACACCTATATCAAAGTTTAACATTTAATTTCACATGTTGACTATTTATTTTCAGTATCACACAATGAGGGTTTAGCCTTTAGGGGTCCCAGCTTACTGTGCTGTTTCCTTTTTAAGATTTCACTGTCACAGGCATTGAGTTTGATTTTTATTCCTCTTGCCTACCAGGCTTTTAAAACAAAAATTCAAATTTTCTAGGATCAGCAAATGCCATCTAGGGAAAAACAGGTTTAATTCTTGCTTATACTTGGTGTCCCCAGTTTCCTTTAAGTTTTAACCTAGTGGTTCCTTATTATCTTTCCATGTTACCTTAGCTGTTAAGAAAAAATTTTAAAGTGTTTCATAGCTTAAATTATTTTTGGTGAGGGTAGGGGTGCTGTGAATAATTTAGCTATTACCAGAAAGCAGAAATCCCCTTACACAGTCTCTGATATCAGCAATTTTCTAAATTTACAAGGCTAGCGGTATCATTTTGTATATTTAAGAAAACTAACCATAATTAGCCTAAAACTTTGAAAGGTGAATTAAGGCTTATTAGACAATCTTCCTATTTGGGGAAGCTTCCTGGGCTTAGAGCTCTTAGTGACATCCATTTTCAGTTCTTTTGAGGATCTTGTTGTCTTAGATTTGTTCTTAATTATAATATTATTGCTTGAGTGATAATATCAAATATTGTTTTCTTTTTGTGTAACCAGAGCAGGCCATAGAACACTCAGGAAATACTACTGACATCTTACATGTAGTAAAATGTAGTTAAATATGGATAAATTCAATTGAGATGGTTACAGCTAAATGGAGTGAATATCACCCCAAATAAAAAGAAAACACATTACAGTGCAGAAGGAGCACAGCATAAACTGGAACTGACAACTTCATTCTCCATTCGCTCAGTACCACAGGTTTCGCACTGAAAAAAGATTGTGCAACTTCCTGATTTGAAGTAAAATTTACAATCAAAGTTTAGAGTGCCAGAATTTGGGAAAATTTGCCTAAATTTGGTATCACAATGGAAAGAAATAGGAGAAAAAAACAGTAAATTTGGTTGCGTATGCCTTCTGAGAGGCCATGCCTGGTGGGTGTGGTTCTGACAACTCTAGCAGGCCAGTCAAACATTCAGAAGTAAGAGAGAAGGGCAAGTTTGTGACAGTCTGGGTCCAAGGCTTTGGCGCATGTTTATCAAAAACCTGCCACAGGCCAGATACCACACAAGATTACAGAAGTATAGTAGTAGTAAGTGAAACACATTTCCTTCCATCCTACTTTTCCAATCCAATACAGAAAATGAGAGAAAATAATATTAATTAAATTATTAAGGGTGAGATCTTGCAAAGGAAACATGTATTTCCTGCCATGACTCTGGAGGATTAACTAAGTTGTCGACCTATTTTTATCTTATAAAAATCCATGTCACTGTAAATCTTTTTATCTTTGGCTTGCATGGATTTCAATAGGAAGAGTCCCATTCTTGATCCTTACTTAAATAAGTAAAGATACATTAAAGAGTTCTATATATATAATTCGCTTTTAGAAAGCAGTGTGTCATCTAAACTTTTGGCTAATGTCACCAAAATGAACTTGATCTATTTTCCTGCAGCATGATGTACGAATGCAGAGAAACTTTCACTAAGTCAACCTGGAAAATTCACAGTCCAATTTAGGAACATAGTGCTTGATTTTTACTAATGTGTTCAATCAGATTACATACTCTACTCCAGCCAACTCACTTAGGCTTGTTAGAATGTTTCTGTTTGAATACATTTGTGCTATTTGTGGTAGACATTTCATGCCATGATGTACTGTGGAAAGAAAAAAAATGGATGAGAGCAAACATAGATTTCTTTTTTTGTCAAATTAGCTGAATTGCAAAATAGTTCTGTGACACTATGATGGTCTAATCTCTTTTGTCAGCTGATGAGACTGGACCTAAATAATGATGAACTTTTCTAAGTATCAGTGATTTTGTTATCAACAGCTGTTGACTGAACTGTAAAAGGTTCAAAGTTAGAAATGTTCTATGGTATTGCTGCTATGGGAATATAAAATGTATTTTTTAAACTCAGATGTATGGGCATTGGTAGGTGAGGTAGCATTGGTGGAAACTATGGATCCATCCTTTAGAAATCTATAGACTGTGCCCCAGATTACCTTACTGCAAACCTTTCTTATTTTCAGTGAGACAGTGATATTCAAGAAAATCAAAGCAGTCAACAATGTTTCTATACGTCTGTTTAATATGGATGACTCTTTTGTCTTGCTAATAGCTTTTATACATAAGAATATAAACATAAATATGTATATATCTATGTGAATATATATGTATATATACACATAGATATACACACACACACATACACACACACCATGATGTATGAGACCAGATGATACACACAAGCATGACACATATTAAAAACAAATTTTTCAGTATGGCCTGCCATTCAGAAGACACATGTGGGTGGGTGAATGTTTGTAAATCTATGAGTGTTTATTCTTGTGTATGTTTCAGCTATAGAATGGAAAAAAATCCTGCTTTAGTTTTTTCTAAAAGCCCATAGAATTTATAGATTTAAGATTTTCAAAAACATCAATAATGATTCAGAATAAGTATGTAAAGAATAACAGAAAGTGCTTCCCAGCCAAGAGTACCTCAGATATGTATGTAAAAAAATCAATGTTAATTCTCCTTTACTCCCACTGCACACTCATAACATGAAAATGACATTCTTCTGACTTCCTGGGTAGGGATGATTTTCAGTTGGAGTACTGAAAGCAACTTTACTTTATGTGTGTTAGGCAAAGGCATTAAACTTAAAGCGAAAAATTAAAAGTTGGCTAAAGTTCAAGAAGGATAAGTGGAGCTTGGCAGAAACCAATGCCTCTGCACCACTCTGCCTTCGGGATCTCGTGGGGCACATTCAGTAGCATGGAAGCTGGCAGATGGCCTATCTGAGACGCACCACACACACTTGTATTTCTTGCCAAATAATCAAAGATGGAAGCTGTATCACCTTTCACTTAGGGATACTGTATTTCATTGCAATTCACATCGAGAGTGGGTATTTAAAAATCATGATATATGTAAACTTAACATATTAACACTAAATTGTAAAATATGTTAAGTTCTGTCATATGTTGGTAGCATATAACAGTGCACACAAATAAAAGTTTTAGAGTATATGTGAGAATGTTCCTTAGAAATTTAAGTAAATTTACTATTTTTTGCTATGCTATTTTAAGAAGATAGCACGAAAGATATCTTACTCAAAAAGAATCCTGTTTAGGCTATTTTGAAAGTCAGACATCTAAGTTAGCAGGCATTTTTCATACAAAAAGTAGGCCTTTGGATGTTGAATTATGAATTTTAAGAGTTGTATGATAACATGGATATACTATACTTAGCTGTAGAATGTTGAGTAGCCAAAACTGAATGACACATTACAGAATTACAGATGCACAATGTAAACATAAACAGATTCTTGATATAAAGACCCTAAAGATCTCCTCATTGAGTGAGAGTGACTTCCAAAGCCATCTCTGACTTTATTGTCACTTTCCTATCTATCCCCTAACATGCCTACAAATATTATAATACCCTATAGAAAAAGCCCATATAATTGGGGGAATCGGCAACTGACTTAAGATGAAACCATGGATCTAGCGCCAGAAACTAGGCTTCCAAATTATCAGTCAAATCCGAGATCACCTAAATGTCCTCACTGTGTTTTGATAAGTCCTTTAGTAAATATGCATAGCCTCTGCTGATGTTCCTTAGTTGATACCATCTCAGTCATTCCATTCTGAAGCGCTCACCAAGACACAGTACCTAACACAGACATACTCTGTTGGCTCTTTCAGATACTTTTATTCTGATATGACCAAGAATTATAATTCCTTTTCAATGGCTTTAAAAATTTTAATTATTCTAAAATTATTGAAAATGTCATTATAAAAATTTCCAGAACATTCTAAAACATAAGGTGTAGGGCAAGTACAAAGACTCAGATTCAATTACGTTTACCACTTAGGTCTCAGTTTACATGTGTAGAAATAACTGCCCTGATCACTGAAGTTGTGTTGGGGGATTAAGTATGAAGAGTATTAAAAACTGTTTGGACGCTACCAATTGTAGAATGGATATGACCCTAGTAATTTTAGCCACTGCCACAAAAATGAGGTGTTTTCTTTGTTTCTAATCTGAGGTTAATATAGACACACGCTCAAAGTATTTTTTAAATGAGTTCATTTAGGTCTTTGCTTCATATTAAGTTGCTCCAGCTGCTACCCTTATACCTACCACTGATTTATGCAAATTCCTTCCCTTTTATTTAAATAGTAGGAATTCTCTTATTTTAATGCCTAGTGTCAACTGCTATAGAAAGCCTTTTTTAACCCCTTCATCTAGACAGCAGAAATTGATTCAATATGTTAATTTATATTGAGCCTAACCCTGTGGCAGTGCTGTGTATTCTTTTTCTGACCTTCCTTAGTATGTTTTCCATGCTTTTTTTAGGAAACATGTCCTGTTCTACTTCAAATTATTTATGAATGCACATGTCTCATCTCTAACTGTAGTATATAAACTTCTGAAAGCCAGACTCTGAGCTTAATTTATGTTTATGTTCACTGCAATGTCTTTTACATTACTTCACAATGAATGCTTAAAAGGAAGCTCCTGAATGTGTTGATGGATGAATGAATGTGATTCTTTAGCTTCATTTTCCCTGATATTTCTGCCTCCAAGCATTGCTGTTTGTTTTTATTCATTTTCCAACATATTATGGTAATGCTCTCAAAAATGTAGATTAGCCCTATGCAATACAAAACTATCTCTTTACTATGGTAATTTTTATAATTAAAAGAAGTTTTCCTTCTACCTTTCTGACAGTGTCCTTTTTCAAGCTTTTTTTCTTATTAGCCTGCTCTTTAAATGTCAACGTTTCTTAGAATTCTGCCTTTGGAATTACTTTCTTTTCTTTCTCCACAATCCTGAGATGTTTCACTCATTCCCATCTTCAATTACATTTATTTGAAAATGAATTTCAAGTTTCTAACTCGAGTACAGATTCTTCCTAAATGTTATATTCCTTTATCCAACTACCAACAGACTAGGATCATTTAAGCAACCCAAGGAACATCCTACTCCATATGTCCACATATCAACTCCTCACTCTGCACACCCACCTCCACACCCACCCCCAGCAATTGCTCTTCCTTTTTAAAGTTTACTCTGCTAGGGAATGGCATGATATACCCAACCAGTCATTTGGCCAACACAGACCCCTAGGCACTATTCTTAACTCTGTCTTCTCTCTTTTATACCTCTAAAAATAAATCTCCATATCCCTTTCATAGTGCTAAAATCTATCATCTATCTACCTATCTCTGGAATCCACTGACCTCACTTTACTATCAATGATACTTTACTACTTAAAGCCATTATCATCTCCTTCAAATACTACATTAATATCTGCTAACTGTATATTGTCTTCCTGTATTATAGACCCTGATCTCCTTTCCATTCACCACATCAAACAAGGGAATCTTCCTACAAATCAAATCTGACTATGAAGTTTAAATGCCTACCACATGGTGCCTACTGTGCTTAAAATAGAGTCTAGACCCTTTTGTGTGGCTTACAAGGTCCTATGTGATCTACCATCTATTTACTTCTCCTCTTCCTTGCTCACCAGCTCCCCCAAGCTGTGCTCACAACTTCTCTTAGTTCCTGGAGTACATCCTGCTCTCTCCTTTTCCACATATGAACCCCTGCCTACTCCAGGCTGTACTCCCACCCCACCCAATAGCGGTGCTGAAATATCTCCTCATCTTTGGGATCTTAGACCCCATGTTACTCTTGCACTCTGGATGGACCCTGGGCTTTCCCATAAACATAGCCAAGTTCTTTACGCTATTTTCTATTCATTATTGCCCCCTGTTCATATGCTCTTCTTTTCATTTTATCTCTGACTTTTCTATTTACATTGTAAATTTTTTCTTAAAACAAGAATTGACACTGCATGATAGTAACACTTCGTTTTATCTGTAGATATATTTATATAGCTATTTGTTCACTTTTTTTAAAAAACAATTTTAAAAACACGAATTCTTTATGAACAGGCTCATATAGATGATTTAATAATTAGCTGTGAGTAGTTAAAATCAAATACATTTGTTTATAATTTTAGAAATTCATCATTTTACCATTTTAGAAAAAAACATTTTTAAAATTATGAGAGAGGGCCCAAGTGAAGAAATGGACCTGCATTTCTGCCACAGAGTTTTCTTAGACATCAAGAATAAATTTAGACATCAAGAATAAATGTAGGATAATTATAACTTTTCAAACTAACCTATTCTGGAATTTAGAATCTCCATCCAGGGATTTTAAAATACATTTGGTCTTAAAAACTGAAGAAACACTTGTTCACTTCCTTTAGACAAATCAATGGTATTTCTACCTCTCAGCATTCATAGCATTATCTTATGCAGTTATATAGTTTTGGAATAATTTATACATTGTTCACAGCTAAACAAATGACTTAAAATGAAAATTTGCACATGTTATCAATGTTGTCATTTTCCTTTTTTTTTTTTTTTTTTTAGTTCAGAGCAACACTTCTCTGTTCTCTTGAATAATTCAGATTTTTTTTTTCTTGCTGAAGAAAAAGGATAAAGGTTACTCAAACTGAGGTAGACTAGGTATTTCCAATTGACAACCATAACCTCGTATAACTAAATCCATCAGAAGCATCCTGTTAGAGATATAATGCTGAGTGTTTTCATTTCCCTTTTTTGTAAAAGGAATTAATGTGTCCAAATGGCAGAATCTTGGGGCCCAAGGGAGGTTTTTAATGTTATTCGCCATCTAATAAGATGTGTTAGGATTATTGAAACACAAGTCAGGGTGTTTCAATATATATCCTTGCACTATATCCTCATATATGTGGAGTTGAAAATATTTAGTAAAATTAAGGAATAGCAAGAGATCTTCACCTTGGTTCAGTAAGTCATTACTATATAAGATATGTAAATGATATAAAAATTATTTGATTATTGAATTGAATGCATATGGTATGTCAATATCACTAAAGAATTGGATTGACAGATGGTTTTTATTTTAGACACAAAAAACGTATATGATTTCTAATAATCTCAAAAGAATATTTTAAAATGCTCTCTTTAAAGAATATAAATTAATCATGACACCACAAAGAAAGTTTTCAGGTTTCTTTGTTATGTACACATGAAACACTCAAAGTCAAATGCTATTTTAAGCTCATGAGGAAAATCAGGACCAAAAAAATACTGTTTTGAATCTCTACAGAAAAGGATTCAGGAGGATCAAGATCACAAAAATAACTGAAGGCGGCATTCCTAAGATAAGAAAACCAGCATTATGCCCTGCAAAGCAGCGATGCCCTTGAAAATAGAACAGCTTAGATTAGCTGTAACTACTACATGGTGAATGACATAGAAATTCTGAAAACGATCTACATTCTTTTATAAGAGTGCTGGTTATAAAGTGAGTATTATCAACATGTGAGGCTAGAAATTCATTTCATGGCAAGGAATAGGAATATGCTTCCCAGAAAGAAATCATCTATTGAAAAAAAAAAAAAAATAGAATGATTGAGAAAGAGGAATTGGGAAAAAATAAATTTCTAGAACTTCCCTTCAAATAAGATTGTTATACCTGGTCAAATCTGATAACCCTTTGCAAAATGTCATCATGTTAAGATGGAAGAAAGCTATCATAAACAACATTTTCTCCATCTTTTATCCTCACCCTTTTAAAAAAAAAACAAAACTGTCAATGTCTCCCTTTTGTATCTTACATTTCTTGATTAAGTTTTAATGCTGTCAATTAGCTGATACTATCTCCGATAGACTGTAATTTCTTTTCTTACAGTAGAGAGGATTAATAGCTAAAATTATCAAATTTATTGTGTTCTATACAAAATTCTAAGCACTTCACAGGCAAATTCAGCCCAGAGGCCCTAATCTTAAATAGGATGCTGCAAATGTCATTGCTTGTTTGAGATTTGTGGTTTCCTCATTTTAGTGAGACATATTCTAATTGTACATACTGTGAAACTTGTTCAGGAGTGAAAGCATTTAGTTTGGGAATGAATCTAGGGTTCATGGAGAAACTTTTTGGTCTGTTTCTTATTAAGTATACAGGAGTTCCTATGACCCAATAAATTGTTTTGTTGTTGTCGTTGTTGTTTACGTTGTGTAGAATGGCTCAGGGAAGAAAAATATCTGAAATTGTTGGCAATGTAAATTAGTAGAAAGTAAAGAAGTCAGAGAAGTGATGATTTCTAAGTAGAAACACTGCTTTTGTGTTTAAAAGATAATTAACTGTCTGAAGAACTTTCATAAATATTTCAGCATTTATATTTTACTGAATTTATAGAAGGTAAAATGAACAGTAAGTGGAATGGCATTGACATATTTTGTGAAACTTGCAAGTTCTCCTCATTAAGCTTATTGTTCTTCAAGCCATCTTCTATTTCTTCTCAGAAGAGATATTTATCTCTTCTTTTCACTTTTTTTGCCTTTGTTTTGCACTTCCGGTATCCCTCAGTTTTTCAAATCCTATCTACTTTGAATGCTAGGCTCACTGCCATTTGTTCCAGGAGAGATGACATCCATGGCTAAGGACTGCTTCATTATTTTTTAAATTGAGAACTTCATTCTATGAATGATTAAAAAACATTTGCCAGGAATGTGTGTGGGTATGTGCATGAGACCCTATATTGATTTCTACTTTATTTTTTTCCCTTACTAGACTGTAAGTTTCTCAAGGGCAGTGTCCATATTGTATTTTTCTCTATCATCTATGCTGGGATATTGCTGGTAATCCCTAAATATTTTTAACTCATAGATTCATAAATCAAATAGAACTTGAGCCATCCATCTCGATGAATTTTACTTCAGTAAATCAGGGTGAATCTTACCAGTGTTGAAGCAACTTTTACTTTAAATTCAACATGATTTTAGTATTCAAGAGGACCTTTGCCTTGACTGTTCCTTGTGATTGCCTCAAAACTTATTCAATGATTACATAGTTCACTCTGAATCATTCATCGGTGCCCCATAAATCATGAATCTTCATACTAAAAAATTGAAAACCTAAAAAGTTTGCCACTGTGTTAAAAAAAAAAACAAAAGTACAATGATTGAGTATTATGTCCAAAATCAGAGTGGGTGGGTGGGTGTGATGATTAATTTTATTTTAACATGGCTGGGCCACAGTGACACAATATTTGGTCCAACATTATTTTGGATGAGATTAACATTTAAATTAGTGGCTTCTGAGTAAAGTAAATGTTTGATGCACATATATGTTGCAAAATGATTATCGAAATAAGGTTAGTTAGCAAATTCCTTACCTCGCATAATTACTATTTTGTTATTGTTATGATTGAAACATTGAAGTTCTAGTCACATAGCAGCTTTCAAATATACAACACACTATTGTTAACTATAGTCACCATGATGTACATTAGATCCCCATAAACTATCTTATAACTTAAAATTTGTTATAATTTTAATTGAGTGCCCCAACAACCAATTTTATAATTTTTGTTTCTATAAGTTCAATGTTTTTATATTCTACATATAAATGAAATCATATTTTTCTTTCTTTGTCTGACATATTTTACGTAGCATAATGTCCTCAAAGTCCACCTATGTTTTCGCAAATGCCAGGATTTCCTTCTTTCTCATGGCTAAATAATATTCCATTGTGTGTATATATACATATATACACATATGCCATATACACATACATATATACATATATAGTGTGTGTGTGTGTGTGTGTGTGTGTGTGTGTATACACCATACTTTCTTTATCCATTCATCCATTGATGGATACTTAGGTTGTTCCCATGTCTTGGTTATTGAATTATGCTGCAGTGAACATGGGAGTACAGATATCTCTTCAAGTTAGTGATTTCATCTCCTCTGGATAGATACCCAGAAATAGGATTACTGAATCATACAGTAGTTTTATTTTAAATATTTTGAGAAACCTCCATACTGTTTTCCATAGTGGCTGTATCAATTTATATTTCCACCACCAGTATACCAGGATTCCCTTTAATTCACATCCTTGACAGCATTTATTATCTTTCATTTTTTTTCTATTTTTGATAACAGTCATTCTAATAGGTGTGAGATGACATCTCACTGGTGTTTTGATTTGCATTTCCCTGATTATTAGTGATGCTGAACAACTTTTCATGTCCTTGTTGGTCATATGTATGCCTTTTATGGAAAAATGTCTATGCAAGACTTCTGTTCATTTTTTAATGAGATTGTTTTTTGCAATTGAGTTATATGATTTTTTTGTAATTTTGGATATTAACTTATCAGATATATGGTTTGGCTAATATTTTCTGCCATTCCATAGGTTGCCTTTTCATTTTGTTGACTGTTTCTTCTGCTCTGCAGAAGCTTTTTAGTTTAATATAATATCACTTGTTGATTTTTGCCTTTGTTGCTTGTGCTTTTGGCGTCATATACAAAAACTCATTGCCAAGACTAACACCAAGGAGTTTTTTTCCCTCTGTTTTCTTCTAGGAGTTTTATTATTTCAGGTTTTACATTTAATGTTCAACTCATTTTGAGTTAACCTTTGCGAGTGGTAGAAGATAGGGGTTCAATTGGTATATGTGTGTGTTTTTAGGCCAGTAACGGTGTTTTGATTACTATATGGTAATTGCTTAGTATAATTTGAAATCAAGAAGTGTGATGCCTGCAGCCTTGTTCTTTCTCCGGATTTCTTTGGCTATTCACGGTCTTTTGTGATTCCATACAAATTTTAGGATTGTTTCTTCTATTTCCATGAAAAATACCATTTTTCATGGAAAAATAGAGAGTACATCGATTCTATAGATAGCTTTGGGTAGCATGGACATTTTAACAATATTAATTCTTCTGATCCATGGACAATGGATATTTTTCCATTTGTTTGTATCTTTTTAAATTTTTTTCATCAATGTCACGGTTTTTGATGTGTAGATTGTTTTACCTCCTTGGTTTAATCTGTTCCTAAGTATTTTATTTTTTTAATACTATTATAAATGAGAATTTTTAAAATTTCTTTTTCAGCTAGTTTATTGTTAGTGCATAGAAATGCAACTTATTTTTGAATGTTAATTTTGTATTCTGAAACTTTACTGAATTAATTAATTAAATCTAACAGTTTTTTGGTGGAGTCTTCACAATTTTCTATATATAACATTATGTCATCAGCAAACTTAGACAATTTTAATTCCTTTCTAATTTAGATGCCTTTTATTTCTTTTTCTTGCCTGATCGCTCTGGCTAGAACTTCCCAGCACCATGTTGAATAAGAGTGGTGAGAAGGGGCACCCTTGTCTTATTCCTGATCTTAGAGGAAAAGCTTTCAACCTTTCACCAGAGTATGATGTCATCTGTGAGCTTGTTATATATGGCATTATCTTGAGGTATCTTCAGTCTATATCCAGTTTGTTAAGAATTTCTATCATAAGAGGATGTTTAAATATTGTTGAACTCCTTTTTTGCCTTTATTGAGAAAATCATATGATTTTTATATTTCATTCTGTTAATGTGGTATATCACATGTATTGATTAGCATACATAAAAACATTCTTTCATCCCAGGGACAAATGCCATTTGATCAGAGTGTGTGATTCTTTTAATGTGCTGATAAATTCAGTTTTCTAGTACTTTATTGAGACTTTTTATATTTATATTCATCAGGAATATTGGCCTATAATTTTCTTGTAGGGTAATATCCTTATCTGGCTTTGATAACAGTGTAATACTGGCCTTGTAAAATGAGTTTCGGGAAGTTTCCTTCCTCTTCAATTTTTTGGTAGTGTTTGAAAAGGATTAGAGTTAATTATGCTTTAAATGTTATCGTCTATGATAACGATATCTACCCATGATATCGTCTAGTCTCGGGCTCTTCCTTTGTGGGTGGTTTTTGATTACTGATTCAATCTCCTTACAGGTTATCAGGCTGTGTAGATTTCTAAGATATTCAGTTGTTTCACATAATGTTCATAGTAGTATCTTGAAATCCTTGTGGTTGTGATTATGTTATATAATACTCCATCTTTGAGACTAGAGAGACAAATTCTCCTGCTATCTTTGAAGAAGCTGCCATGTTATAAGAGGACCACATAGCCAGGACCTGAGAGAAGCTGATGAAGGCTGAGTGGCCCCCCACCAACAGCCACTAAAAAATGGGGGCCTCAGTCCAGCTTCTGCAGAGAACTAAATTTTGCCAACACCTGAATGAACTTTGAAGGGACCCTGAACTTAGATTACGAACACAGCTTGGCCAACGCCTTGATTTCACCCTTATGAGACTCTGAGCAGAAAATCTAGCCATACTGAGCCTGAAACACTGGCCCATGTAAACTATGAAATAACAAATTGGTATTCTTGTAACCTCTTAAGTTTGTAGTAATTTCTTATACAGGAGTAGAAGACTAATATATTATGTAAGAACTTTTTCTAGAATTTGCTTTTGGAGCATGGATTTTAAGCTTAGGCTGTCAGGAAAAGAGAATAATAACAATATAAATTGGCAGTTAGATCTTGGATCCCACTTCTAATTAAGGGTGGCCTATGCTGTTTGGTGACTAGAGCTCAGGGTCTGGAATCGGATTTCTGCATTTTGAACTCTGACTTCACCAATTAATAACTCTTCCACTAGGGGAAAACTGCTTAATTGCTCTTTCAATTTCCTCATTTAGAAAATAGGTATAAAATAGTAACATCCATATCACAAGGATAATTAAGAATCAAATGAGATAAAACATAAAGACATTTACAACAAAAGCTTTCAAAATGTAAGCTCTCGATAAATTAGTCATCCTTTAGGGAAAAAAAGGAAACTATGAAACTATGTCTCATTGGATAAGCTAGGTAGTAAATGAACCTGGAATGCTCGGAGTGAGAGAAAAGAAATTTAGAAAAGTGAGAATTATAAATATTCTGTGGTAAATAAGAAATGTATATGACTAAGATTGAGGGGTTTTATGGACTGAATTATGTCCCTTTAAAATTTGTATGTTGAAGTCCGAATGCCCATATGTCAGTGTGTCTATATTTGGAGGTAGGCCTTTAAAGAGGTGATTAAGTTAAAATGAAGCCATTAGGATGGGTCTTAGTGCAGTCTGACTGGTATCCTTAAAGGAAGAGGAAATTGGGGCACACAAAGGACTTCAGGGATGCATACAGATAAGAAAGACCATGTGAGGACACAGTGAAAGGATTATCAACTGCAAACTAAGGAGCAAGACCTCAGAAGAAAATGACCCTGCTAGCACCTTGACCTTGGACTTCCAGCTTCTGGAACTGTGAGAAAATAAATTTCTATTGTTTAAGCTCCCAGTTTATGGGACTTCGTTATGGCAGCCCAAGCAGACTAAGACCACGAATCTCCACCCTCCTTCTCACTGCTCTGTCCAATAGAAAGCTGACTCTCTCTGCTTCAGCTCTGAATTTCTTGTTGGTACCAAGGTACCAGCTTTCACTGGACTCCCATAACTGTATGTCTTTTCCTTGCCCTTTCCACTCTGAGGTTAGTAAAGGCCTTCTGCTTTTCTGAGTTTCTTGGTGCCCTGACCTCCCATGTTTGTTTCTTTAGGATAGTCCATACTGTCTGAGATAAATTGTGTTCTGCATCAAGACCTGACTGAGGTGTGTGGGGCAGGGGGGGGGAATGGGAGAGGAATGTAGGTATGTACAGTAAGTGGCTGGTAGAAGATAGAAAGATAAAATGCCACTTGGAGAAAATGAGTACAAGCAATCAGTATACTTGTCTCCAGTTGAAGGGACTGAGGGGGCTATCGGTAAGGGATTTATAATGAGCTGATCCATCTGGGCAGTTAGTGAATTGAAACATAGCAAAGATAGTTTGCCTTCACTCACCCATCTCACATTTATTCTCTAGATTATTGCATGGGTCCCAAGGTTTTAAATACCATCTATATGGTGAGGACTCATGTCAGTCAGTGTTCTTAGCAACAAACTATAGAAACAACTAGTTCAAGAAAAAAAGAATTTATTACAGGATATATAATTGCTCAACAAATCACCTGTAGGATCTGAGAACCGGGCTTGGAGACTATGAACTGCTCCAGTGGATACACTACTACAGCCACAATGCTTATACTGCCATTCACATAGGCACTGTGGGTTCCTCCTAGAGCTTCTTTCAAGCCATCTTGGGAAAGTGGACATCTCCACTACTGCCCTCACTTGAATGGGTCCATTCAGCATCTGACTCCTTTGTCATGAGCAACTATGACATTTAGGGTTCTCTCTATTCTTCCAGCACCTTCCATCTACCATTTCCTCTATCCAGAGTGCCTTTGCTCTTTTCTTAACCTGACTCACTCTTTTAAATCCCCCAGGTCTTAGTCAAATATTACTTCTACATAGAATTCTTCTTTGAATACTTTAACCAATACTTGTGATTTACCAAGTGATTCTCCATCCCTTCATCTTATATTTCTTATAACAGTTTTCAACATCTAAAACTATATGACTTATTTGTTTATTATATGTTGTCTATCACTCCATTAATATTTAAATTCTATTAGTTTAGTTCTAACAAATTAGATTAGGATTTTTCTCTATCTCGTTCACTGCTATTTTCCTAACTCTAAGAATAATGAGAATAGGCATGAATAGGTGTTCCTGATATTCTGTTAAAGGAAGAAATGAAGTACTCTAGAGGACCAGGAGATGTGTCTATCTCTGGTTAGCTGCCAAGGAGTGAAAGAAAAGGTTTCTCAAGGGTGCTGACATTGGAATTAGATCTTAAAGTGGAGTCGAGATTGTCAAAGTTCTGAACTTCAAATTGGGAGTTTATGTGCTTGACATTACGACAAAAGACAAAGTTCTAAAGCAGGGGTCTGATATGATTAGATTTGTTTTAAAGCAGTGATTCTCAAAGTGTGGTCTGTGGCCCCCTGGGGGTTCCCAAGACACATTCAAGGGGTCTGGAAGGTTAAAATTATTTTTTTCATAATAATACTGACATTATTCACTTTAAAAAAATTGGCTTGCTATTTGTGCTGATGTTTGAAAAACAATAATGGGTAAAACTCCTGGAGTCTTAGCCTACATCATGTTAGGAGAACTAGGAGCACCAGCAAATAGTACTAGTAGTCTTTGTGTTCTTCACTGCACTGTACTTACAATTAGAAACAAAGAGCCAGTTTCACTTAAGAATGTCCTTGATGAGGTAATATAAATTATTGATTTCACTAAATCATGACTCTTTTAATATTCTGTGTAGTAAAATAAGAAGTATACATATAAAGCATTTTTGATGCAAACTATAATTGTCTTAATCAAAAATCTTTTTTGTTAGAATATCAGCTGAACTAGTTCATAGAAAATAATTTTTACTTGAAAGAATAACTAACAGATAATGCATGGTTATTCAGACTTGAATATTTGGCAGATGTAGCTCAGAAAAAGAAGTGAGACTGTCATTTCAAGGAGAATAAAATAGAGTGTTGGTTACCAATGATAACATTTTTGTTTTCAAGGAAAATTCAAATTTTGGAAAACTTGTATTTGCCTCTGATAGTTTAACAGCTTCCTAACACTTAACATTATTCCTGATGAGATCAGTAGGATTAATAAATGTCATTTTATTGATATTTTATAATGAAATGTGCCAATGTCTAGAAGATTGGCATAATCTAATGAGTTAATGTTTCCCTAAAGATTTGCATGGTGCTAAAATAATAGTGCATTGGTAAACTCCATTAAAATGCAAGATAAGCCAATGGATTTTAATGAAAAAAATTATAAAAGGTTAAATATCATTTCATACTCTTCATTGCATCTAACCTTTAAAACTACCTCTTGTTGAGTTTTGACTTAATATCAAATATTTACAACTATCTGAAAAGACTAATAAAATACTTCTTTTCCAACTATATGTCTTTTGAGTCCATATTCTCTTCATATACTTCAACCAAGAGATCTCAACAGATTAGAATGCAGAACTAGATATGAGAATTCAGTTGTCTTCTGTTAAGCCATATATTAAAGAAATTTGCAAAAAATGTAAAACAATGTGTTCTTGCTAATTTTTTGTTTAGGAAAATATTGTTCTCATTTATGTTAACATGATTAATTTGTTATTTTAAAATGAATTAGTAAATAAATATTTTGTAATTGTTTCAAATTTCTAATATAAGCTATCCTTGATTTATACTGTACCTATGCTAACTGAAACCCATGCACACTGGAACTGTGTCCCTGCTTTTTGCACAGCTTTGTGGTAACTTAGGTAGAATATCTGATATACTACAGTTTCAGGTAATATGAGAATAATCAAAGTGAGGACTGCCTATATAGTAAATATTAATAGATATAATCCACATAAACAAAAATTCTTTGGAGTCAATGTCTGAGTTTTTTAAGCTGGGTTCTAAAGCGGATGATGATGATGATGCTAAACTCAGAGAATCCTAATTTTTTAAATTTCCTTCATATAAGATTTTTAACATGTTAAACCTAATAGGTTTTTTTTTCTTTCTTTTTTTGATCTAGCTACTAAAATTACCAAGGCTTCTCTTGGAAGAATACTGGACTAGAACAACACCAACTTATCTGGGAGACTCTCTTGCTACATGTGGGCAAGATTTTTAACCTAGTGCTGATTCAAAGAACTTTTTTTCCCCTATTTTATTGGAGAATTCTATGGATGTTGCTAATTTCTAGAAAGTTTTTAAAAATATAACTATAAGACTTTTAAAATGTTAGGACAGTGTTTATAAGTGTATTCTGAAAGTAAAGACTGAAATTGGGATGTGACATCAGTAAAGAGTGCTTCTATGGGTGTTATTTTTCCTCCCAAAAAGAAAATAATGTCTTTGATTTAAAATCCCCAGCCTCAATCACAGTCTGTTGCAATTGTCTGAGAGCTTGTCCTAGAAGACTTCTCTACCATGCTTCCACTTCCTCAGGCCATCTGTAACAGCCTTTATGCACCTAATTGATCCCATGACTCTTCTTTTCCCATTTCTGAGCTTCCTGTTTTTCTTTCTTTTTTTTTTTTTAATTTCTGACCTCTCACCTTTCTTCTAATAAAATAATCACATTCTTCCTTCTTTTTTTCAAATACTTAGTCATTCCTCCACTTTAATGTGGCTATTTGTAACCTTCTAAACTCTCTCCCTAGTAATAGCCTGGATGTCATCTATGAAATACTTTCTCATCAGAGTCCTATGGTTTTATGTGAATTCATGGTCACTGAGTTAAACTCAGTTATAAATGATGGACATGAAAGAGTAGCAATGCTACCATTTTTATAAGCTAATGTGCAAAGCATGAAGGACTCATCCTAATTTATAATTTTAATGTACTATATAGTTTACTAGACATGTTTATCACCAGTATCTGACTTGAAACTCACAACAGCTCTTCACAGAAGGCAAGGCAGGTATTAAAATGCTAATACTATTTTCTTATTTATATAAGTAAGTGAAAAATACTCTATGATGCCTAAGGTCATATTTTTTAGAGTCCCTAAGCAATAATTTAAATCTCTTCTGCCTATCATTCTGGTTAGGTTATCAGCCCTAATTGTTGGTCTTCCAGTGGTTTCTAAGTATTTAACAACCCCAGAAGGTGAGTCAGATCCTAGGAGCAGAAACACCCAACACCTGGAAATAATTCAAAGGAAAATAATGATGCAGAAAATGGAGAAATTTATGAATGAGTAAGATTAAAGGAGCATGTGTATTTAATTGGCTAAGAAATAAATAATAAAGAGCATGAGAAAAATACTATAAATATTTGAAAGGTAAAAACCCTGCATCTGAGCTCAAAGTTGGTAGAAATAATGAAATATAATTAAACAATAATCAAATGAGTCTATCTTAGCTGGGGAAGAAAAAAAGAATCATCAGAGAAAACTATCCTACAGGAAATAGTATATAGTATGCTGTGCATTGTTTAAAAGAAGCTAACAAAGAATTGGGTTTGAATCATAAACAACACCCAAATCTCTGCATCCTTCTATCAGCTTCCTGGTAAATGTATTTGCTTTGCTGACAAACACACTTCTCTTGTGAACCCCTGAGGCTACTGGAAACCCTGGACAAATAATCTGCCAGTGCTTTCTCTTGCTAACATATGTTACTAAAAGTTACATGAATTCAAGTTTAATTAATGAGCAATAGCATGAACTATAAGTCATTAAATGTTACCAGGGTCCCATTGAAGGGTCTTTCTTCCTTATCCACAAATTCTTGGGCCATTATACTGAGAACCATGTAGTTTTCTAGAATAAAACAACACCTATGTAATTATTGAGATATTCTAAAAACATGTCCTCACTCATTAAAGACTTAAAGGAAGGGAATGAAAGAATGAGTTTTCCTGTTCTTCAATCAACTTTAAGTTTTCGTATTTTCAGTCTATGTGATATTATCTTCTTCTTTTCTCTTTTACTTTTTTTTTTTTTCCTTTTTTTTTGTTTTGGCTTGCCAGGAAGTGATGTCTGAATTTTTTGGAACCCTTTTTTCCCCCAAATTCTCAGCCAACCCCTGTTTCAGATTATATTAAGAGGTTCTCTTGTGTTCTCTGTAATACCAAGCCATGGTCTTCATGGATTATGTACTTTCATAATTATGTTGCATGGGGAACTAATTTTGATTGGAATTGAGGAATGATAGAATAACAATAACCTGGGGGTTTCTATGTTTACCTTTTATTCAAGACTTTTGATGTTGTATATGCTGTATAAATACATATATTCATATTTTATTTCAAATGGGTTGTTCTTGGTCACATAATATGATCACAAATTTATAGAGTGCCTATTAAGCAGTGTGTACTATTTTAAGCACTGGAGATACAGAAATAAATCAATTGTATTCTCTTCCCTCATATTAGCTCATCATTTTCAAGTTCAGAGAGCACTTATCACATCATGTTATAATTATGTGTCTATCTCAAGGGAAGCATCATATGCCATGAGAAAGAGCAACTAACCGACCTAGTACACAATGAAGTCTTACTTCAGGAAAGTACATCGTTTCAGTAACAGCTTCAATTTATGTAATACTTTCCTGTTGACAAATGTATTCTCATTTGATCACTTGAAAATGTTTGTAACATAGAGATTATTCATTACTATTGCTGTTTTGCTCTTGAGAAAGCAGGTGTATAACAGTTTGTGTGACTTATTTAAGGTCACGTAAAGGATAAGGCAATGAGATTTTAGCCTAGATTTTCTGCCTGCGAGTACAGAATTCTTCTATTGTGCCAAGTTTAGAAACCATTTTCTCTCAGCTTTTTCAGTCCTTTATCTAAATAAAAACTGAAGAAAAATAGTCTACATATGTAACTCATTTTCAACAGAGGGGGCTGCTGCTAAGTTCTTTAGTATTACTAGTAAATACAGTCTAAAGATTGTGTCACTTCCAACCATTTTTCATTCATTTACTTTGGACGCACTCTAACAACATCTACTTTTCTTTATGTGCACCTTGACACTGACCTCAATAAAACAAATGTTCTGTTCTGCACTTCGGCATGCCCTCTCTATTATTAATGCCTGTAGTAAACTGGTGCCATTTTTTTTTTCTGTTTTTCTATTTTGGATAATCATGTACTTCTGAAGAAAGCCTAGAGGGAGATTGCTTCTGGTACAGAATAAAGACAAACGGACAAGCTGGCCATTATTGTCCTATCTCTGACTAGAGAAATAGATCAATCATTTTCTAAGTATATGAGGAAAAAAAAAAGTAGTGAGAGAACTGTACTTAGCATCTGTTTATGCAAGTGTTTAAGCCTTCTGATGCTTTATAATGTCCCTTTTGGAAGAATTGGGATCCAAACACTTAAGAGCTATAACTGACTGGGCAGATGAAAGTCTTTGCTTTAAGCTTTGTAGGCACTAGTTTTTGATACTGGAGACCAGTTTTTAGTATTCCTTTTTATGTGACATCTTCATGTCTGAATTCTTACCCATAATGCCCAGAGACTGCACTCATTGGAATATTCAGTTTTTCAACATGAAACCTGTCACCCTGGACTGTCTCTGAACAGTTGGGTTGAGTGTCAATACAACCTAGAAGAGAAATTAAATAGCATTTTAACACAAGTGCTAAGTGTCTGTGGCAATATAGGTATTTCTAAATGGCTGACAGAATGATGTGACTATAGACTGTCTTTGTGAAACAGACTGGTACAACAATTTCAATTGTGTACTCAAAGAAAGATTTTGTACTAAATGCAGTTTTAGTGAGTTTGAAAGCAGGTACAAATGTAGTGGAACCAGGAATTGCAGACCATGTAATTTGAAAATGTTCATCACCCAATATACTTTGAAGATTATAGACAGGGGCCAGCCATGGTAAGTAAGTTACCATAAAAAATGCATTTTGGGCTAAACCCAAAGGAAGGAAAAATGATCACTGTTACGCTTTGCTTTAAAAATAAAATTAAATGCACCATGTGGCAATGCAGTAAATAATTAACATATGTTATTATAACAAACTTCTTTTTTTCTCCTAATGTAATTAGATAAGAAGACATACATAAAACTGAAAATAATTTATCTGGGTTTTTCTCTATCTTGACTTTAACTTAAAATTATTTCCTTCCATTTCAAAAGATGTCTTGTCTTCAGTTATTTATTCATTCAACAGATACTTGTGAATGCCTGATAGTTGGTTGTCTCCCATAGAAAATATGTCAATGTAAACATATTGGAGATGGTAAGAATCATCTAAATTAATAAATGGTTGCCTTCCTTCCTTGAGGATAAAATGAGCTGAGTGAACTTATCACTAAGTCCTAAAATAACAAACAATATTAAGAAAAGTAAACCTTTTCATAGTCTACTATTACCATAAACATCAGCTTGTTCATCAGAAGGAAATTTCTCAAAGATGCTTTTTTTGCTTTCTAGATATATGTCTATTATTTTGCTTTATTTTTAATATGGAAGCCAATTTAAAGATTTCATAGACTCCAATGAGTAGAAGTCTTTTGATTCATGAAATAGTATCAATCCACAGATCCAACATTTTAATTGGGTATTGTCATTCCTTAAATGCAGTTATAAAAACTGGGACTGGGTTGTGAGGGAATAATTTGAAGACAGTGAAAAGAGTATCTATCTTTCTTCTCACCTCCCAGAACACAGAACAATGGTCATAGGTGGAAATCTCACACAGCCTAAACAAACAAACAACCCACTAACCTTTAAAAAAGTGAAAGCCTAAAGCGTACTATATTTTTGGTGTTATTGGAGGAGAAGATGGTGCTTGCTACATGGCCTGCTCACTGTCCAGGCTCACCAAAATATAGCTTGGTGCTCTCAGGAAATAGGTTCTCTTCTATACTGCTATTGAGGATGCAAATGATTCTATACCTATTAAGGAAATTTGGTTATATCTAACAAAACTATATACATATTTGTCTTTTGATATAGTAACCCTGCTTTTAGGAATTGATCTTGAAGATATCCCACCAATGCAAAAAGGTTATTCACTGCAGCATTATTTCTACTTATAAAATATTGGGAACCATCAAAATGTCCAAGCCTATGACACTGAATAAACTATGAGACAAAATATGTACATAGTGGAGCATCATACAGCTATAGAACAGTCTGAAGAATATCTATGAACTGATATTGTGTAATTTCCAGGAAATATTATTAAATAAATCTGGTGATGGACAGAGGGGAGGGGGGTTGGGGTGTTGGAAGAAAGGAATGAAGGGTTAAAGAAGCACAAATTAGTAGTTGATATATGGTCACAGGGATGGGGAGCACAGCATAGGGAATGCAGTCAGCAGTAATGTAATGGCTGTACGTATAGAGCCAGAGGAAAGGAAAAGTAATCAGAGGGATAATTTCATAAACTATATAAACGTCTAACGAATGTTCTGTACACTTGAAATTAATAATAAAATAAAATTTAAAAACAATGAAGTTTAAAAGTGCTTATATAGTGTGCTAGTCTTTGTGTAAGAAAAAAGGAATATAGGAAATACATATATCTGTTTGTCATTCAGAGAAACTCAGGAAATATAAAATGGAAAACAGATTAGGTGGTGAGAATAACAGGGATGAAGGGAGAGAATGACACTTCTCCAAGTGTATCTTTTCTAAAATATTTTTAAATTTAAAAGTATATCAATATTCTTTAAAAACCCAAAATATAATTAAATCAGTCAGAAAGGGGAGAAAACAAATAATGAAAATCAACTAAATGAATTTTAATCCTATTTGTATTTCAAGTAAAAACTATAACCAAGTGTTTACATACACACGTAAATATATATGGGTATGTATTATATGCATACATATGTGTTATGTATGTGCAAATGCCTATATTATATGTATGCATACATATATTTCCTAGCTATGTTCATTGAAATGGCCAATAAGTAAAGATATCCAATAGCAGTAAGCATACCTGGCTGAGGTCTTGGTCTCTAATACTATTCTTCACTCAAAAGAATGAAGATTTCTCAGAGAAATGGCTTATTTCAGGGTGAGACAGTGTACATACCAGATAAACCTGGAAAATTATGCTATACCAAAAAAAAAAATGCAAAAAATAAAAGATTAGGGAATGTCATGAGGACATAGGCTTTAAGGGGCTCTAGTTGGTCCAATTTAGAACAGTTTGAACACCAAAATAATGAAGTACAGTAAAAAATTTTAAACCATGGAAAAATAGGAATTCATGCCCATAGCAATAATAATGACAAATAAGCACATAAATAAAGGAAGTAGAATGGAGGTTTTTTTCTTTACAGTAGAATGTAAAGGCTGGTTGATAAATGCAGGAAAAAACATTGCTTTGCAACCATCATAATATTTAGATCAAACAAGAATCATCAATATATGCTAAGTGCAGGGAAAATTTTGATGAGGATCAAGATATACATATACACTTACTTAGTCTGCAAGTGTCTTCTTACAGACAGCGGATTATATGCAAGGAGAAGAAACAGTAATTATACAGTTTGTAGATATGAAGCAATATAGGAAACACAAGAAAATATAGAGAATTTAACCTTCTACTAATAGCTTTCTCAAAAAGAGAAAAGAAAATTAAGGTATATGTATGAGTGGAAGAGGAAATTGAAGAAATAACAGAAAAAAATTTCCTATATCTGAAAAAATTTTTAACCTTGAAGAAATCAACTGAATGCCTATAACAATGAATGACAAAAATCTCTAGCTAGACATATCATGATGAAATTGTAGAACACAAAAAGTAAAGAAGATACTAAAATCTTCTGAAAGATAGAGATAGAGAACAAAGAATAAGCAGACCTTATACAAAGGACAGATATTTTGTCAAGTATTAAATTAGCAAAAAATGCCAGAAGACAATGTAGCGGTGTCTTAAATGTTTGAAGAGAAATAAACTCGAATCTATTCACCCAAAATTATCAAAACAAGAGCATGGGCCAATAATTACATTTTTAAAACAATTTACTTTTAATTGATTTTGAATACTTGACTCTAGCAAAACTGAAAAAGAGAATCTAAATAAAACTGTTTCAAGAAACTTGGACATCAAGAAACAATTGAACTAGATCAGGAAAATAAATCCCAAGATCATTTACATGCATAAATTCAAGTAACTAAGTTTATGTTAAAAAAGAAAGTACATTCTATTCTAAAGAAGCACAAGTCTCTTTAATTAGCAAAAAAATATATGTATTTAACAAATAGGTAGAAATTCCAGGTAAATGAAAAACCTGTATAGTAAATGTATGGTCTAACCTTAAGAGAAAAAGAAGGTAACACAAATATGCACTATTAAGAAGGCAGTTCTATGAATTATAAAAAATATAATTTTTGATAATTATATATTATAATTATATAAAATATTATATACCTTGATTATACATCATGAAGTAGGCTTCATCCCAGGGGCACAGGAATGGTTCAACATACACAAATCGATGAATGTGATACACCACATAAATTAAAAAATAAGAATCATATGATCATATCAATAGATGCAGAAAAGGCCTTTGACAAGATACAGCATATTTTTATGATCAAAACACTTAACAAAATCAGTACAGAAAGAAAGTACCTTAACATAATAAAGGCCATATATGACAAACCCCCAGCCAACATTAAACGGAATGGTGAAAAACTAAAAACCTTCCCGCTAAGATCAGGAACAAGGAAAGGCTGTCCAATATCGCCACTCCGATTTAATATAGCTTTGGAGGTCCTAGTGAGTGCAATCAGGCAAGAGAAAGATATAAAAGGCATCCAAATAGGAAACAAAAAAGTCAAACTGTCACTAATTGCGGATGACATGATTCTCTATATAGAAAACCCTAAAGACTCCACAAGAACACTAATAGACAATAAGCAAATACAGTAAAGTTTCTGGATACAAAATCGACATTCAAAACTCCATAGCACTCCTATACTCTAATAATGAAGTGTCAGAAATAGAAGTGGAAAAAGTAATTCCTTTTGCAATTGCAACAAAAAGAATAAAATATCTAGGAATAAATCTAAAGAAACATGTGAAGGACCTATATTATGAAAACTATAGGACCCTATTAAAAGAAATTGAAGAAGATACAAAGATATGGAAAGATGTTCCATGTTCTTGGATTGGAAGAATCAACATAGTTAAAATGACCATATCATCTAAAGCAGTATATAGATTTAATGCAATCACCGTCAAAATCTCATCAGCACTCTTCAAAGAAACAGAACAAAAAATCATCAGATTTGTAAGGAAGCACAAAAGATTCCAAATCACATAACCATCATGAGAAAAAAGAACAAGCCTGGAGGCATCACTCTGCCTGACTTCAAATTATACTACAAAGTGACAATAATCAAAATGGCATGGTATTGGCAGAAAAATAGACACACACCCAGTGGAACAGAATCAAGAGTACAGAAGAAAATCCATGTTTATATGGGCAAATAATTTTCAACAAAGGAGTCAAAAACATACAGTAGGGAAAGGAAAGCCTCTTCAATAAATGGTGCTGGGGAAACTGGAAGGCCACCTGCAAAAGAATGAAACCAGACTGTTGTCTATCACCACATGCCAAAATTAACTCAAAATGGATTAAGGATCTGAATATAAGACCTGAAACAATAAAGTGCATAGAAGAAAACATAGGAACTAAACTCATGGACCTTGGTCTTACCAGGATTTTATGAATTTGACCTCAAAGGCAAGGGAAGTAAAAGCAAAAATAAATAATGGGACTACATCAAACTAAAAAAGTTTCTGCAAAGCACAGGAAACCATTAACAAGGTCAAGAGACAACCTTCCAAATGGGAAAATATATTTGCAAGCAATGCCTCTGATAAGGGCCTAATACCCAAAATATACAAAAAACTCATACAACTCAATAACGACAAAAAACAAATGATCCGATTAAAAAATGGGCAGAGGATCTGAACAAACACTTCTCCCAAGAAGACATACAAATGGCCAACAAACATATGAGATGCAAATCAAAACCACAATGAGATATTATTTCACGCCTGTTAGAATAGCTATAATCAATATGACAATAATAACAAATGTTGGAGAGGATGTGGAGAAACAGGAACCCTCATGCATGGCTGGTGGGACTGTAAATCGATATAGCCACTATGGAAAACAGTATGGACGCTTCTCAAAAAACTAAGAATTGATCTACCATAAGATTCAGCAATCCCTCTACTAGATATTTACTCCAAAGACACAAAAACTTATATCTGAAAAGATATTTGCACATCGATGTTCATAGCAGCATTATTTATGGTGGCCAGGACATAGAAGCAACCAAAGTATCCTATGATAGACGATTGGATAAAGAAGCTGTGGTACATGTATACAATGGAATATTACTCAGCCATAAGAAGAGATGAAATACTGCCATTTGTGACAACATCGATGGACCTCAAGATAATCATGCTAAGTGAAATAAGCCAGACAGAAAAAGTTGAAAGCCACATGATATCACTTATACGTGGGCTATAAACCTAAAAGCAACTAACGAACAGAACAGAGACTTGTGGACTTGGACAATAGACTAGTGTTTACCATAGGGTAGGAAGGGAGGAGGAAGGTAGATGTGGTTAAAGGGTCAAATATATGGTGACAGAAATCTAACTATGGGTGGTAAACATACAATGTGAAATATATATGACTTACTGTTGAATTGTAAAATTTAAAAAAA
>NW_024352785.1:11552839-11599290 GCF_902729225.1 Pteropus medius | reverse complement strand
AAAAAAAAAAAGAAAGAGATATGTACACCTTTCCAAAAGAGTAAATAACATTTATGGAGAAAAGTATTACAAAAAAGGAAGGGAGTGAGAGAGATTCGTTTCCCAAGGAAGTGTGAGTCAAAATAAAAGTTCTCCCCAAAGAAGGAGTAAATCAACATATTTTGGCTAATTTAGTCACAATTATTATTTAAATTCTTTGAAGTGGAGTATTTGCTGACTTGCCAAGTTTGGGGAAAGAAGATACTAATAAGATATAGCATTTTTCTTGGAATAGAAAAGTTCTTAAAAATATCATAAATCTATATAATGTAATAATTCCCAGAGATACATGATAAATATTTTATCAAGCTGTATTCAGGCTGTATTCAGGACTCATTAACCCTGATATAAAAGTGTTTTCTAATGCTAAAAAATGCTAAGACACAATTAACTTTAAGTTTCTGGAACTGTATGAGATCGTAAAATCATATGATCTATTGCCTGAATTAGTTTTCTATTACTGCGAACAAGCTATGTCAGATTTAGCAGTTTAACACAATACCCACTTAGCTCACAGTCTTATAGGCCACAAGACTGAGCTTGAGATAACTGGTCTGCTGCTCAGTGTCTTACAGATGGAAATCTAGTGTAACCTGCCTGTGTTCCTTCCTGGAGGCCTTGGGGGAGAGTCTGCTTCCAAACTCACTACAGCTGTTGGAAGATTTAGTTTCTTATGGTTGTAGGCTTGAGGTCCCATTTTCTTGCTCGTTGCCGGTTGGGGGATTGTTCTCAGATCTTAGAAGGTGCTCATCTTCCTTGCCACCTGCTACCCCCTCCCATCATGCCTCTATTTTCAAAACCAGAAACAGAGAATCTCCTTCACAGGGAAATCGTCTTCTAATTTTTCTTGTAAGTGCTCACCTGATAAGGTCGGGACTAACAAGGACAATCACCTTTCACAAAACCTAATCACAGAACCATTATATCCATTCACAGGTTTCGCCCACACTCCAGATACAGGGGGGTTGTACGAGAAGGTGCGTCCTCTCAGAATTCTAGGATTCAGCCTACCACACTGAGTCACATATGTAGGGAACCAGAGCAAAAGGAAATGATTTTTTTGTAAGTTAATTTAGAGAGAGGTTCATTTGAATTATTTCTAATGATGTGTGAGAATGCTAGAGGTGAATCATGGCTAGTGAGATCTCACCACCGTAGGTCAGTTGCCCACATCACAATGCTCTGTAGTCCAGGGAAGAAGACCAGTCTCACATCAAAAGAAACAGAAGATAAATCAAGTATAAGGTAATTTGAGTATGTAAATGGGATTACAGAAATGCAAAGCCATTGTTTGTCTTTTGTGTTCTTTCTCTCCTTCTAATTCTTTCCATCCTCTTCCTCTATTATTTTCTGAGGCATTGAGTCTGGCTGCCTGTGTAGACACCTCTTTAAAAAAAATTGTCTTTTATTAAATCATCTACAATGAACTTGATAGTAAAATAATCAGTAAAAATGGGTTAAGAAGGGATTATGAAGATGTCCCCTTTATGTTTGGCAAAATAAATGTGGCAAATTAATTGAGACCTTTAACAACTTAATCAGTCCATGCTAATTTATTGTAATGGAAATGATGATGATGGAGTTGGTAGTGTTCTACTTACATTGGAACATGATTTATTGAGTAAGCTGGACTCAGCATGATGCTGGAAGGAGGCAACAGAATTAATTTTTACAAATGCTATTTTTTTTTTATCAGTTCTATGGTCTTATACATTGTCTTCCAGAATGAAATCTAAGACAATTTCATTGCTTTTCTTGACATCTTCAGATTAATGGTCTATTTTTGAAAGAACAAAATATTCCAGTTCAATATAATATAAAAACTCCAAACTATCGTCCATTTTAAACTTCCCTCATGAGCTTTCAGACAATTAGTGGTTGGCTCCTGTTCCAGTTATTATTGCTGCATAATAAATTACTTCAAAATTGATCTGTCTAAAACAGCTATTTTATTTTGCTCACTGCTTTATGGATCAAGAATCTGAGAAGGATGCAGCTGCACAGTTTTCACTGAGTTTCTCATGTGGTTGTGGTTGGATGCTGGCTGGGAGTACAGTCATCTGAAGGCTCAGCTGGGATGGATGTAGAAGATGGCTCAGTCACAGGACTGGCAACTTATGTGGGCTATCTGCTGTGTGCTCAGCTGTGAGTGTTGAAAAGGGTGGCTGGCTGTTCCATATAGCTTGAAAACTCAGCTATGTTTAGAGTTCCGGGCTTCAAAAATATTGAGAAGAAGAAAGCTGGAAGCTGTGCTGCATTTATAACCTAACCTAGAATGTTATGGGACATCATCTTTGCCAAACTCTTTTGATCAAAGGCATCAGTCATAAGCTGCTCAAATTCAAAGCGAGGGAATGTAGATCCCACTTCTTAATGAAAAGAGAAGATCAAAGAAATTTATGGCCACAGATTAAAACCATCACAGTGTCCTTCTATAAGATGGACATCTTGCCTACCAGAACCACATACTTTGCCCTCATGTCAGTGGAAAATCGGCTTTCTCACAATGCATCCGCTCTCTACTCTTTAACACCCTATGCCCAGGTCCCAACCAAGGATGATCTAAGCATCCACAGACTTTTACCTTTAGATCCCAGCAGATGCTTAATTGTCAATCTATACAACTCCCCAGAGGCTTAGAACATGTGTCAAGGAGACACCATAGATTATGTTGGTGATCATATTAGTCACCTGATACATAAGGCCATCCACATTTTAGACTAGTTGGTTTAGAAGAACTTGGCGCTAATAAAGAAAAGAAAATATATATATAAGAAATATTTTTCAAATTTTAATTGATCTAGAAAATGTATCATTTATTATGCAAGAACTGTGAAATGATTCCCAGAAAGGAATTCCCAGCAAGCAACCTTAAAATGTTTGCAAAGTAATAGAAAACGCATCCAAAGTAAATGACGAGGTTCCTAAACTCATATTAATAATGTGAATACTGGATATGTACAAAAAATTTTTAGTGTTGCTACTTGCAGTAAAGTTTGTGTAAGAGAAACTGGTGAGATTCTATCTTCCAGAGATTTGACTTTAGAGGATAACACACTGTTGATAGCTCATAAAGCAGAATGCTTCCGCTGATGGCCACAGGCCTCTGGAGAACCTGTGGAAGGTTGCTGTTATCATATAGCAGGCAGATTTTCATTATCGGTCTTATTTTCTAAGTGCACGTCAGTCAGAAAGGCTGAACAAATTTCTACATAGCAATTCCTTCACAACTCTGAGAGGACTCTCAGATGGGAAATAGATTTAGTAGAAATAAAGAAGTTTGTTGCTGTTGTAAAGTAGGTATGTGTCATTTTTAACTTCAACCCTTTAAAAGCTAACAGACACTATTGTATCATGGTATGCGGTATTCAGGGCTATTAAAAATATTTCACCACAATATAAACATGCCCAAAGTCCTTTACTTCATGCACATAATTCTGTTGCACAGAGATACCAGATAAAAAAGAAAGCTTCAGTCTACTGAGGGGAGTAAAACAAGGTTCCCAGAAGAGGAATTGCTTACCAATGCTTTTCATCTGGAAAGTTCCAATTTGGAGAAATGTTGGAGTAGAGTAATTTAGGTATAAGAAATAAAATATACAAAGAAGAGAACATACTCCGATCTTGAGAAAAAAAATTGAGAATGAAAGAAAAATTATGTAACCAAAGCAAGATACAAACAGAAGAGGTATTATTTCATAAGTTCAAGGTGTGAGAACTGGGCAGAATTCAAAGGTTTTTATGGAAATCAATTTTGCCATAAAACTGGGCATCATGCATAATTTGGTGTGTTTCAACTGCACTTTCTTTTGGATTACAGAAAGTAGAACTCATCTAACTATTGCATTTTAATGGTCCTAAGGGACTTGCTTAAATGAATAGATATGAATGACTTCTATATTAACTTTTAGCAATTCCTTTATAAATAAAAGCTTATAAATTGTCTGGTGCTGCTTCAAAAGTATTTGTATACTCTTAAGTTGTTTAGACGGCTCCCAAGTAGTCTCCTGGTATGCTATTGTTTTGCAGAACATATTCTTCCTGCACAGGACACTAAGAAGAAAAATTTGGTCCAGTTTATCTGTCTAAATTATAATGGGGGTCTTATGAATTATTATATACAATTTCAATCATTTAAAGTTAATGCACTGTGATCATCACCCTGGGATAGTTATAGAAATTCAAGAGCCAACTTCTGATGAGTATATTTGAACTGAGTGGTGTATGTGTATGCACATGAGCACATATGCATTGGAGGTGTCATAGGACATTTGTCATGTTTACCATTTTAGCATCATACATTATTTTTAAAAACATGAGGGCAAATCTTCATTCATCATGTTATGAAATTATTTTTTCACTTTATTCTTATTTTTCAAGCAACATCTACATAGGAATAGTGCAAAATAGTATGTAGCAGTTATAAATTTTTAATTACAGAACTCAAGTGTTCAAATATGAAACTTTCTTTTATTTCTATAACTGAACTAAACTTTGATTTGGTCTATGCATTTATGCTTGGAGGGTGGCTGCTTAAGAGAATACCATAGACTAGGAGACTTATAAACAACAGAAATTTATTTCTCACAGTTCTGGAGTCTGAACATCTGAGATTAGGATGCCAGCATAATCAGGCTCTGGATAGGGCCCTCATCTCAGTTGCAGACTGCCGACTTATCTCTGTGTCCTCACATGGCGGAATGGGCAAGGGAACTCTCTATGACTTCCTTTATAAGGCAGTCATGAAGGCTCTGTCTTCATAATAATCACCTCCCAAAGGCCCTATATCCAAATACTATCCACATTGTGGATTAAGTTTCAATTTATGAATTTTAGGGAGACACATTTAGTCTATGTCAGAGAGGAAGGCTAACATTGTATAATAAAGATAACATAGTCATTTTAACTTTAAAACAGTCTCTTTGACAGTAAGTACATGATCAGGTAGGGTTTTCTCCTCGTTGTCCATGCTTTGCTCTAGGATGACATAAAAGTTCTAGCAGCAGCTAGGGGCGGGGTGTGTATGTTTCATATTATCACAGCAGAGATATACCTCTGCTGACCTCTGTTGACACTGGTATTTCTGCACATGATCCTGGTTGTGCATTAGTATCTATTGCCTACATCTATGTTCCACTATGGACTTCAATTTTCAGATACACACTGTTCTATTCTTGCCTTATAGTACTGCCACACACACCTCCAGAAAATACTGGTTTATATAGAGTCCATTTTTCTCCTTAGATTCTTTAACATTCTAATGAAAAATTTAATTATCTAAGAGGGACCTAAGATTCAAAACATATGACCACATCACTTTTTTTAATTACAGAGATTCTTATCTGACATAGAGAAATGCAGCTTCTTATAAAAATAGAATGCAAAATGTACAACTATAGAAGCGATGAAGTGATAAACACTATCATAATTGGTAGAAAAATGAAGTCTTGGCAAAAATGAATAATTAAAGGGGCAGGACTTCCTGAATGCCAGAATAAGAAGCTTGGTGGACAATTTTACAAGTAAAAATTACATTAAACAAAAAACCAAACTAACAATTTTTCCAAGTCTCTGGAAATTGTCCTAAAGGCAAACAGTAAATAGAGAAATATTTATTAAAGAAATTCTACTAAATCTCAGTAGGAACATGACTGTGGGATTTGAGCCATGATCTAATGCCTTACCACCACTAACCTCCCAAACTCTGACAGCTCTGCATCACAGAAGCTTTACCCTGAGTGTTCTACAATTGGCAAGTAAATACTAAGAAGATGAGGGCTCCTCTCCTATCATCCAGTCTGGGGATATGATTTAATCCTAGGAAAGACAGGCTATTAGAGCTTCACATCCCCTCCAGACCCATGGTGCAGAAGTTCTATTCCAGCCAAGTATGCTGAAAGGACCAGGTCTCCCTTCCCTTACTCCCCCCACCACCCAACATCTCACTCATAAAGCAGATTTATCCCAAATGTATCAGGGTGAGAATAAAGAGGCCTCAATGGTCTCTGCCCCAGATTGTTTATAAGGTGGAAGTTCCATGCTGGAATAATCACACTGAAAAGACCAGAAATTGTCATGCCCACCGATGACCACTCATAGACTAAAGGTGTCACTTCAGGAAAATTGAGACATTTCCCAAATTCTAGTGCAGTATTTCTGAGTTTCTGCTCAGGGTGAAGGTAGGTTATAAGAATTGATGGGGACTGAATTTATTTCAAACAGCATGAAAAACTGACCACCTAAAATTTGAATAATGAGAATTTTGATGGAGAACAATTAAGAGGAGACTGGCAGCTCCATGATACAGACAAAATGATATAGCAGCCAGAAGTTTACTAGAACTAGAATAGAACAAACTAAACCCAAAGTTAGCAGAAAGAAGGAGATACAAATATCAGGGCAGAAATAAATAAAATAGAGACAAGAAAAAAAAACAGAAAAAACGATAAAACTAGGAGTTGATATTTTGAAAAAATAAAATTGGCAAACCTTTAGCTAGACCTACTAAGAAAAAGAGTGAACTCAAATAAATAAAATTATTAATAAAAGGGAAACATTATAACTTATACCATAGAAATAAAAAGGATCATAAAAGACTGCTATGAACAAATATAAAAAATTGGACAATGCTGAAGAAATTGATAGATTTCTATGGAACATACAACCTACCGAGATTGAAGCATGAAAAAACAGAAAATATTATTAGCCCAATAACAAGCAAGAAGATTGAATTAGTAATCGAAAACTTGTCGACAACAACAACAAAAGCCCGGGAGCAGATGGTATTATAGGAGAATTCTATCAAATATTCAAAAAAGGATTAATGCTAATCATTCTCACACTTTTCCAAAAATCTGAAGAGTAGGAAACAGTCCCAAACACATTTTACAAGGCCAGCATTGTTCTGATACCAAAGTCATATAAGGCCACTACAACAAGAAAAAACTACAGGTTAATATCCTTGGTGAATACAGATGTAAAAATTCTCAACAGCATACTAGCAAAGTGAATTCATCAGCACATTAAAAGGATCATGCATCATGAATAAGTGAGATTTATCCCTGGAATGCAAGGATGGTTTGACATATGCAAATCAATAAATGTGACACACTACAGTAGAATAAAAGATAATAATATGATCATTTCAATGTACATAGAACAAAATTCAACAAAATTCAACACTCTTTCATAATAAAAACTCTCAAAAAAGTGGGTATAGACCAAATGTACCTCAACATAATAAATGCCACATCAGACTCAATAGTGAAAAGTTGAAAACTTTTCCTCTAAAATCAGGAACAAGACGAGGGTGCACGTTCTCACATTTTCATTTAACTTAGTACTGGAAGTTCTAGCTGGAGTAATCAAGCAAGAAAAAAAAGTCTTAAAAATTTGAAAGTAATTAGTAAAATTGTATCTTATTCTGATGACACTAGCTTGTATACAGAAAATCCTAATGAGGCCACCAAAACACTATTAGATCTAATCAATAAATTCAGTAAAGTTGTAGGAAACAAAATCAACATACAAAAATAGTTGTTTCTATACTCTAACAATAAACTATATGAAAAAGAAATAAAAATATTCTTATTTACAATAGCAACAAAGATAATAAAATACTTAGGAAAAATTTAACCAAGAAAGTGAAAGATCTACATATTTAAAACTACAAAACATAGATAAAAGAAATGTAAAAAGACACAAAAATTTTTTAAAAATCCCACATTTATGTATCAAGAGAGTTAAAATTGTCAAAATGTTCATACTACCCAAAGCCAGATATAGATCCAATGCAATCCTTATCAAAATGCCAAAGGCACTTTTTATAAAAATAGGTAAAACAATCTTTGGTGAGGATATGATTAAATTCAAACCTTCATGCATCTTCCTGATAGTAAATAAAAATGTGTAGCTGCTTTGGAAACAGTTTGGCAATTTTTCAAAACATTAAAAATAGGATTACATATGAACTAGCAACTACACTCCTATGTGTACAGCCAAAAGAAATGAAACCATACATCTACGTAAAAATTTGTTCATAAATATTGATAGCAGCATTATTCATGGCATCCAAAAAGCTAAACATTAAAAAAGTTCATCAACTGATGAATATATAATGTGGCTTATTCATACAATGGAATATTATTCATGCATAAAAAATAATGAAGTAGTAGTACCTGATAAAACATGGATGATCCTTGAAAACATTATGCTAAAAGAAAAAGGCTAGACCCAAATAATCACATTTTTTTTATTACTTTCACATGAAATACCCAGAATAAGCAAATCTACAGAGACAAAAATGAGATTTTTTTTTTTCTGACCTGAGACATAGATAGGTAGAAACAGAATTTCAATAGGTATTTTTTTGAGGGGAAGAAAATACTCTAATTTTAGGATGAGGTGATGGTTGTACAGCTTTGTGAATTTACTAAAAATCATTGACTTTACACTTTAAATAGGTGAATTGTGTAGTACATAAACTAAAACTCAATAATACTGCTAAAAAGTGAATAAGTCAAACATTCGTAGCTAATATTTATAGAAAGTTTTCACATACCTATCACTTTGCTAAAAATTTTTAAGTATTATTTTATTTAATTTAGACAATAATTTTTATGAGATAGTTACGAATATCTCCCTCAGTTTACAGGCCAGGGCACTGACACTTACAGCACTTACTTTCACTTGCTGAAAGTCACACAGCATTTGTGTGTTCAGGTTAGAATCCACACCCAGGCAGTGCAGCTATGCATTACTTGCCTTAAACCACACATTTCTGCTCTATTACATTGCACAGAATTTACATTCCTATTATGTTTCTATTACTCTTACAGAAATCATATATTACAGCAAGATTTCTTGGGAAAGTGTTTTCTTCCCGCCAAAGCTAATTGGGGCAAATACTAATGTGAGTACATGCTTCCATACAGGGCCTTTGGCCTTTGGCATCACCTGAAATGTTCTTCCCTCTCTTGCTCTGGTTGAAATCTCACTCACTCTTCAAAGGCCAAGCCCCAAAATGATCTCTGAGAAGCTTTCCCCAACTCCCCAGGCCAATGTGGTTGTTTCCTCTCTTGTCCCAGAACGTTCTTCAGATGCCTGTAGTATACTACTTTTTTCCAGTACATTATAATCATTGTTTTCACATTTGTTTTTCTCATTAATTTCTCAAGTAGAGAACACTGATGTTTGTATTTGCATTCTTCAGAACTGCTTTTAGAAAATTGCACGCACTCGAAAACAATGAATAAATGAAAGAAGGGATGGAGGCTGTAGAATATCATCGACAATTATTTCCTTACCCACACAGAATTTTGGTGGTAGTCAGAAAACCCACAATACCAAACAGTCAACAACAACAAGTCTAGGTGGGGTGAACAGTGCAGTTCCACCTATGAGCACTGAAGCACACATTTCTAGGCCATCCGAAATACATTTAAACCATAGACTTGGCTTTTGGACAACTTTGTGAGGTTTTCTTTAAACAATTAAATGTCATCTTCTTCCATGGTTACTAGGTGTTGATGCTTTACATAAATGGTAAAGTCAACCTCAGGCATGTCATTATATTTCTGAGCCAGAAATCTAAAGGTTTTGATTTGCCAATTCTAGTTTAAGAGTATGTTACTCGTTCAAATATAGGTTGAACATGCCAGGGTTTGATCTCATTGACATAGAGTTTGGAAATGGATATTCCAGACAGTGCCTGGTTTAGTATTTGGAACTAAAGCCTACTGGCCTGCGAATGCCATTATAGCTATAGAAAATGACTCACCTGTGTGACTTTTTGATCAGCAAATTATTTTAAAAATAAATCTAAAAGGGAAAATATTGTTCTTGCCAGGATGAACAAAACATTTTCTCCTTTTATAGTGTGTGGCTGAAAAGATCTGCCAAATGCAAATCCTCCTTTCCAACAGTAATAAGAATATATGACTCAGAAATAGTCACTTTTTTTCCTTCTTAGTATTAAAGCCATATACCTTTACATTAACTCTCAAGTCACTTGAATATCAGTTAGCAGAACCATCAGTCAATTGCTAAATAACATATTTGATCTGCATTGCCCCAAGACATCAGAGTTGCCTGAAAGTCATAACATCCCCCAAGTATCCAATGTACTCTAGAGATATAATTTGCATGGTGGTAGTACTGGGACCCCATTCCTCCAAAATCAAGTAAAAGCCAATGCAGAAAAAACATGAGTGGGTATGAAACATGAAGTTTACTGTGTTAATATCTCTACTGACACACAAACCAGGCGTGTTATTATTCATTCGAAGTCTACTCTAATTTTTAAAATTCATGATAAATTTGACTTTAACAGAAATCACAAAATTATAGCAGGGGTGTTAAGGTCAGTTGCTCTCCTACCCAGCCAAGACTATATCTTAGTGATGGTTATGTACTGGAACAGGAATGTATTAATGATGTTAATTTAAAATTTAAATTTCAAAGATTTTAAAAGCAGATGAGAGGAAGACAGTATGGCATCCAAAATCAAAGGAGCAGTGAAAGCAGGTGTGAATCTCTGTGTGGCTGTTGGGCGTTTCTGATTGACTGGTGCTTGGCATGTGGTGGAATTGAGTAGTGATGAGAGATGAGGGCAGAGTGGTATGAAGGTGGTGGATAAAAAACATTAGGCTAGTGTGCCCATTAAGAAGTCTGGACTGCATTCTTCAGGCGTGGCAAAACCACAAAAAGTTTATATTTAAGTCGGAGAAAAGATGGTGTGATCAGGTTTGCATTTTACGTAAACCATTCTGGCAACAATGTAGATCAAGACCGTTAGGAAATAACAAAGAGAGACCAAATGGAAGATAATAAGTTTGAGTGTAGAAGAAAGGAATGAGGATGGAGGGAACAGAATGAACACGAGTGACAGTTAAAGTAAATATATTTGAACAGGGGTATTTGGTAGATGGGATGAAGGACTGCTGTAGAGGTGATTAGTGGATGGTAGCATTCCCACTGGCCCCTTCTATCTTATCATATTTATCTGGAATAATGGGATCACTTATATTTATAATGTAGATTTTGAAAAAAATTGGTTTCTTGTATGTTTCTAGACTACTTTGAATCATAGAGAAACTTCAAGAACTTCTTTCACATGCTCATTTTTCCAAAACCAAAGGTCCTTGTTGGATCAGGAAAATTGATACATCATCAAAGTTTAAGGGAACAGTGTTTTGGAGACATATAATCTATAAATATATATAAGCATGAAGCTCTCATTTCAAAAAGGTGAGCAGAAATCTAGATCTGTCATTCTGCTCATGGTTTCAGAAAAACGATGTTCAAATTCTATGCTTGTCACGGTAAAATATTAAAAACCTAGCCAAACACAGCCACCAGATATCACCTTGCATTAGCTAATCTTGATTATTACATTAAATTAAAATTTATGATTTTCATCACTTTCAATTTATAATATTACTTTGTCTTACTTTGGTCATAAACAAAAGGGTGGGGATTTTTATGATATATTTTTTAGGCTCACTTTTAATCACTTTTAATACTTTTTTATCATTAAATCCTGAAAAACTACTATTTGGCAAAGAAACATCTTACCAGCTCTTATGTTTATAGGGCTTGGAATGTTAACTCAATTTTTTTAAAAATTCTTTTTCTCTCAAATAAAATTAGCTACATGAACATTTTGTCTGTAACCCGTGGTGAGAAATATGTTTCCTCATGATTTCTAGGATCTTAGAAAATGTACACTTTTTTCCTAAGTGTACGAAGTATGTCTGAACTGAACAACGCATCCAGACTTACTCTTTTTTGTAACTGTATCCTCATTCTTGAAGTTGAGGGACTACAGACACACTGATACATTGTGCAAAACAGCAGTGTTAAAATCGGCAGTCACTTTGGTTCACTCTTATTTCCCCAACCCGGGAGTAAAACCAAGGGCTCCCAAAGACACCACTGCTGCCTAGGTCTGAAATAGTTAATGCCACGTGTGAATCTCCTCAGCCACAGGTAGGCTGCCATTAATGAGGGCAAGTTTCAATGTTTGACATGCCACAAAACTGGCCTTGGAGTAATTTTTCAAACATTCAGAATTTGGATGTTTATTCTTCAGAATTGGCATGAGAGGCTTCCTTTGCAGACTAGACCCATGAAGAGTTTCAATTTTGAGTCACACTCTAAGTTACACATATGCAAAAATCATCAAAGAATAGGGACAGCATTTTCCTTTCATCCTGTGTAACTTAAAAACAGCAATGCAAGTTTGGCTCACACACCATGAAAACTCATCTTTTACTGAAGTCCATTAGATCAAAAGGATAATGTTACAGAAAGATGTGAATGAATGGAAAAAGGCTGTCAAAGAGTGAGTTCGCTGGGGTTTATTTTCTTTTTTTTAGTAAAGTTGCTTCATTAAAAAGAAAACAATAGGAGTGTTTTAAACAAATTTAAATGAAGCCAACGACATCTCATATGTCTAAAACTAATAAAATTAAATTAATGATAAAATTAAAACTTTTGATCTCTTACAATGGCATATCCACTGTAATATGGTAATTTGGTGATATATAGAATTAAGTAAAATATTCTGGTACCTGGATTAAAATAAATAAATATCTATGAAAATCAGCCATAGAGATTAACATATAGGTTCCTCTTTAAAAATAAAGATAAATACTTCCTTTACCATGAAGGTAATTAACCTATGAACAATTTTGCAAAGTCTAAGGGTGTGTTTTATACAAAACAGAATACATTTGTATGCACAGGTAAATCACTCCTAAAATGACATAAAAATTACCCTTAATGCAATATTATTAAATTATTGCTACTAATTTTTAACATACCATTTTATTGACCTGATATTTTTAGGGAATTAGACATTTAAAATAAGTTATATAAAAACAATGAGCTATATCCATGGATTCTAAAATGATGTTTATTTTATATTTAATAGAAATTTTTCTAAAATCTCAATGTCCATACTACTGCTCAATAAAAGCCATATTCTCATTATAGAAGGCGCATAGCTGGACCAAATTTCTCAGCCTTGCTTGAAATTAAATGTGATTACTTGCCTTAGTTCTAGCTGGTGGAATTTGGGCAGAATTGATAAAGATCATTTCTAGGGCTACTTCAAACGAAACTGCTCTTGCATTCTGCCATCCTGGCTGGAAGACAGATGACCCGGCACCTTAAGAAGCCAAGTTTTGAAGACAGCAGAGTCTCTGCCAGTTGGAGTCCCAAGGTAACTTCATGAAGGAAGGTCATTCCAACCCGCTATGTCCCTGCCTAACACTGTTACATGAGCATGAAACAGACTTCTATTGTGTTTGGACCATTAGAGATTTTGGAGTCGATTTGTTATTGCATTTAGACTATCCTAAGCAACATATCAATACTTTTAAATTTAAAAGTATTGGAAGAGTTAGGGTCCCCATCAAATACTTTTACAAAATGGTCTACTTTACACTTCTTCCTCCCACCATTCATCTCCCACACTTTAGCTCCCATTTTTACCCCATGTTTCTTGAGAATATTTAAATAGACTGAAATACCCTTATCCTTACACCACATTATCCTGCCTCCTTCCCCACATTTATATTCATGTGTTTCCTTATTTCCTATTCCACTACTACTACAAAAAAAAAAAAAAAAGTAAAAGAAGTAATTAGATTATGTGGATTAAGGCTTAACAAAATCAATTCTTTTCGGTCTGAGAATTTGAACATTGTTTAGCTAACTCTGTTCTTTTTGTAACCGATAAAAATGGTATGTTAACTATGATATCGGGCAATATTACTTATGACAAAAATGACCTCGATAAACTACATCTGGATTGGATGTAACTTTGGCCCTCTCCGTGTATGGAGTATCTTCTAAATGGTCTTTTGTGTGGGCTCTGGAAGCTATGCCTGTAGAATTTTTATATGAACTATCACTTTTATGGAGCATGAATCTTTTAAGCCAGAATGACTCCTGCTCCTGCTAATGCAGACTCACCTCATAGCCCTTGAGCTGTGATCTAGGAGTGAACAGCTACTGACTGCATGGTTGTATAAATTGCTGCATGGGCTGCGGTAAGGATTCTTTGAATGAGTGCTTGGATGTTGCTCTTCTGCCACATGGTCATTCCTGCTTATATCTCTCTGAGAAGCCTTGTCCTAGTGTTACCTATGGTCATCTTGTGAATCTGAATACTTAATTGAAATCAAGAAGTTCCCCTGGGGGGCTTTGCATATCTCTGATCTAATCCTCACTCTCAGTTCTGTTAGCCAAGCAACCACCCCCTCCCGTCCTTCAGCAGAACTCTGGAGGTTTGTTCTCTCAGGAAGGTAGACAGAAGAGACTCTGGGGTAGGAGAAATTAGGCACATTTGTGGGTAGAAATACTGTACTAAAACAGGGTATTAATATTTACATACTGATTCCTGAGGCTTCTGAACCCACTTCCACCAACAGGCTCCCAGAATGCTGGCAAGAGACTGAATTATCCATCTTTAGTGAATTGAACTTGGCAAAATTGTAGCCATGAAAGTATGTGCTCAGGCAGAACATTTAATAATGAAAGCTAGTCAGCAAGTCTATGAGATTTCAATCCTCTTTTCAGCAGTCCATTCTTAAATACGAGCAGAATGATATGAGTTATTCAATATCTTAAGAAAGTCTTTAACAAAAAAAACCAAATACCAAAATAAATTAAAACAATATTTGAGAAAAGCCTTTAGTATAAAATTTATAAGACTAACACACACATGCACATACATGTAAACAAAAGCTATGTAAAAAAATATACGAAGAGAATAATTCTTCAAATAAACTATCAATATCTTCAGACAACTGAGAAGAGATATTCAATCCATGAAACAAGAACAGGTTGCTATTATAAAAAAAACGCTCAGAGAATCATAAAAAAGCTTTTGAAAATAAAAAAAAAAAGTGACAGCAGAAAGCAAAATTCAGAGAATGTTGCAGAACTAAGTCAAAGAAGTAGCCCATGGAGAGCACAAAAAATATGTAGTTGGAAAATATGTGAGAAAAATATAAGAAATTTAAAAGTCCAAAAAGTTCAACATCTCAATACAGGAAGTTCCAGAAGGAATGAAAAGGGAAAAACAAATGGCAGAATAATCTATGGAATAATTCAAGAATATTTCCATGAGCCAAAAAACTTTCATTGACAGATTGGAAGGCTTTACTAATTACCTACATACAAAAATCACACCAAGTCACATGATTGTAAATTTTCAGAAGACTAGAGATGGACAGAAGACATTACAAACTTCCCAGGATGTGGGAGGGGAAAGGGTGTGCAATCACACAATGGTAGGAATCAGAATATCAGAATGGATTGGGTCTTTGCAGCAGCGACATTAGAAATTAATGGGATTACATGTGGTCTGAGAAAAGGAAATTTAAAAATTGGAATGAATTGGGGTGAGGAGAAATTCCAGACAGAACCTGACTGCTGGAAATCTGGCACAATGGCAGATTGGAGAAAAGTCCTGGAGATCTGCCCTCTGTCATCGTTAGGTCCTAGCACATCCTGCTCCTCTACTTAAATAACCTCCCTTCCTTCCTGCCTCTCTTGACCACAACCTCAATCTGACAATTGTGACTTACCCTCCACGTTTCAGTTTAGAAGCTGCTTTTTGGGGAAATCTTTTCTTAGTTCCTCAATCCTGGCTTGCAGTTCCTATGCTTGGCTATCAAGAACTCTTTTTTCTAATTAGAACCAGAGTGTTTTGTGATTGTCTTTTTCCTGGCCTGTGTCATCTCCTGGCCCCTAAGAGCAAGGAGGACAGGCTCATGTCTGATTTTTTCACCATTCTATCCCTAGCATCTCTTTAATATAAAATGGTGCTTAAAACCTATTTTCTAAATGAATTATTCTGATAAAACAAGCACAAATATGTACTGGAGAGGGCCTCAGGGCTTTGATGCAGGGTCTGATGACACATCATTTTAGAGCCCACTTGTTATCACTTGGTTTTTAATTATGTTTACAATAACTGTAGTCACTAGATAAGCAATTCACTGGATTATTTAAGGTGTTATACAAGAAAAAACTGTGCTCTAACTTGTCATGGACAAATAAATACCACTTTTATTGTTTTGTAATTTCATTGTCAAAATAGTTCCATACACAGGTATTCCAAACCCGAACAGAAAATGAATAAACTTCATGATTACATGTATACTTTAATCTTTTTAAGATAAATTTAATTTTTGACATTGAAGTAACTGGCTAAATTTCATAAGTGGAAAAAAATTCCAATTACATAAAATTATCATTTGTTTTACTTGGAATGATTTAAATGTATAATTTAAATTAGAACACTCAGAAAAAACTCTAGAAACTAAAGGTAACAACTCAATTCTACATTTGTTAACATTCTACCTAACTTAAATTTACATTTGGAAAGTGAATACTACAACAAATATAGAAACATTGTTCTTAAAAGAACATTTTTAAAAATGGAATGTATCATATGGCATGTATAAAAAAACAGTTGAGTTTGATTTATAGTATGCATGAAAATATATATGTTAAATCATATATAAATAAACAGTATGATTTTGAGTAAATTCTTATCTTAAAGAGTCATAAGCCAAATGAAGTAAATTAAGATAAAGAGTATTATCGTAACTGTAAAATAAAATGAAGAAAAAATATGATGGGATTCATTAAAAAAAAAGATGAGTCCCATGTTTTCTCATTCAGAAGAGAAACATCTGATTTAGGAATATGCATTTATATTTTCTCTCTATATATACACACATACGTATATATAATGTATATATGTATACATGCATATATATTTATTTAAATATGTTTATGTATATATACATACACATAAGCATATTTGCATGTGTTTATGTATATGTGTGTATATATATGTGTGTGTATATATATACACACATATATATGTATGCATGAGTTTCATGAAATACCAGTTCTAGTACATTCCAGATAAATAAATAAATTTGTATTTGTACAAGTAGTTTTATAATAAATTAAAATGATATTTCTTTGGGGGCTAGAATATCAGTTTGAAAAAAAGCCACAATATTTTACAGCCTCATTCATCAAGATGTGAAGTTTATTTCTCTACCATTGAATTGCTGCTTGGGCAATTAACAAATGTGATGCAAGCAGCATTTTCAAAAACACCATCACCTTGAGGCTTCTTCACTCTTACTACTAGGAGCTCTGAGAACATGATGGGCAGAAATCCTTCTGTAGATAAGAAAGCATATGGAAAGAATTCCCAGATATCCATGACCATCTACAATCCTAGCTGAGAACCCAGACCATGAGAAATATCCAGAAAATCCGGAGAATTTTGAAAAAGAATAAAGGTACAGTATTTTAAGCTGGTAGATGTTGGGGGTTATTGTTATATAGCAAAAGTTAAGTCAGAAACAGATACCTACAAGCAGGATACTGACAATCAAAAATATAAAATATGTGGCATTAGATTTGGGACCAGGAAGCAGGAAGAAGCTGGAAAGCTGTGAATAAATTGTTAGTAAAGGCTTGATAGAACAACGGGTAGGAAACTTAGTGCAGTCTAGAAAAACAGCAGAACAGATTGTAAAAATAACAACCTATGCTATACAGTAGCAAAACAATTGGCAATCTGTTGCCTATAATAACTTGGAGGATAATCAACTTTTGGGTTTCGCCTAAGGAAATCTCCAAACAGTATGTTGAACGTGTCAGTGGATGCTTAAGCTTATGTATGATAAAACAGGGAAAGATACCAAAACGCTGAAGGAACTAAGTTTGCAAGAAGAGTTTAGAAAGGAGGAACATGGTTGGAAAACAAAATAATCTTCCTAGTTCAGCTATAACGGGGATTTCCTGAACTTATCTTTTCTCACTGCTTACAACTAACATAATCTGTTACACCGTTGGTGGTATCCATCTAAGAAGAAGGAATCATTTCTCTAAATATTTCCTCTTATACAGGCCTGGAAAAGATTCTGAGTAGAGCCAGAGCATGTGCTGTAGTAATTCCTGCAGAGTCCAGGGGTCCTTGCACCTAGCCCTGTGGAGTTCCCATCTTTTAGCTTGGGAAAGCAAGGCACAGCAGAGACTGCACTTAGCAATTCTGCAGGCTAGTAACAGTTGCTATAGGTTCCAGACAATTCTTGAAAAATGAATGCTCATTTTAAAGAGTAGTTGGCTAATCCCTTGCTACTCAAAGAATGGTTCTCAGACTAGCAACCACCCGAGAGCTTGTTAGAAATGGAGAATACCAGGCCCTATCCCAGACCGACTGGGTTTTAACTGCATGTTAACATGATCCCTGGGTGACTATACACACACACACACACACACACACACACACACAAAATTTTGGAAAGCACTGGTCTAGTTCCTGGTCAAAAGTATATAGGTCATTATACTAAACACACTCTTAAAATTTCTCCACAGCTACTAACTGAGATTTTGTGTTCTCTCAAACTCAGAGCCCCTCTTGTATTAACATGTAGCCTCTTCTGTGTTATCATGGAAAATCCAAAAACTCCAAATTTATTGTGTTGAATCATATGTAGTTGCCTATGTTCTATTGTTTTTGACTAATAAAAACAGCAATTTTATCTGACTCAACATATATTTTGAGAAGCATGATATAATACAGAGAACATGGGCCTTAGAGCCAGGCTAGTCTATATTAAAACTCCAATTTCTCTGCCTATTAGTTCTGTGATCCTGGGAAAAAATTACTTAATGTCTCTGAGCCTCAGTCTCCTCACTTGGAAAGTATGAATAAGTGCAGTTTATTCATATCATTATTAAGTAGATTCAATAAGAATACATATGTGATTATGCCTCATGTAATGGCTGGCTAATGATAGATTCTATGTAAATGTATATTTTCCTTGTGACTACAATTTGGCTGCCAAAGTAAAATAGGCATTAAGACACTCAAATCAGTTTTTTAAAAGCACTATTTGGGGGTCCTGAGTTGCTGGTCTATGAGTATTAAGGCAGGAAGTGATATTTTGAATACTCAAGGAAGTATTTCCAAATGATCCAGTAATGCTTTGTCATTGTTCGCTGCTTAGGAAGGATATACAGTCCCTAGTTGATTGTTTTGCTGGGTTGTACAGAAACGTGCCCGCATTGGTCTGAAAAAAAGTGAATTGTTTATTCTTCCTCTTCTTTTTTGTCTCCTTCAGCAATGTGACCTTCTTTTTTAGAATGTTAGCGATGAACTCAGAGAAGAGTTTATAGTGCCAACTGTAGGTTCAGATAAACAGATTTGTAATAATCCACTGAGTAATTGGGTACATTTCATCTAATAAGACATTTTGCTTAGCTCGTCCCAACTGACCTAGGTGAATAAAAGATTTGCTATATCATCTGCTTAGGAGAATAAATTTGATTGTGAACACACTTCCATGGTGTCATACTATATCACTTAAGAAAAACTGGGAAGTTAGGGGCTGAGCTGAGAGATACAACCAATTTCAACTGAATTAATGCCCCATTGAGATCTTCAAACACCACTCCTCAGAGGCCTGTTTCAAGCATTACTAGAGCAATTACATTTCATATTAGACTGTTCTAATTCATGTAGTTTCATGCAAGGGATGAAATAAAATTGTTTATTAATTTTATAGTATAAACAGACCTGAAAAGTAGCAAGAGGGAATCTTTTTATAATCACCCATACTAACAGATGCCACAGAGTAGTATGTTAAGAAAGTTAAAATCAGAGAATAAGGTAAAACTATTTCAAAAATATGCAGTTTCACTCAAAAAGTCTCGCTTCCTAAAATATATATATAGGAAAGCAGAGAATATCAACATTAGGATCAGGCAGAAATGTAGACTGGTGAGTTTGTACCTAATGGGAAATATTCTATTAGTTATCATCAATTACATTTTGCATGGGCTTCCAGTAACATGGTGCCTCTATAAATATGGACTTTGAATCTGTAATTCAATTACCATAAGCCTTGTTTAGAGAAAATTTACTACTTCAGTACTCATGGAAGCAATATAAATCTGTGTTTATTGATGAAGCAGGGCTGTAAGTGCTCAAGAAGTTTTTAATAGAAAGATATCATCATGAGTAACATATGGGAGTGTAAACAGGTCATATAAAATTTGTTATTATCAAGAGAAGAGTATTATCTAAAGCTTTAATTTCTACAGGTGAAAAATGTATAAAGCGCCCACATTCTCAGATTCTGGAAGGACACTGAAACTTGTGTGAATTACTATCAAGGGAACCATAGCATATTAAGATTTGACTTGCCAGAGCCCCAAATTAAGTTTATCCTCACATTCTGGTATATATAATAAAGAGACAGATCTATTGCAGTTGGCAGCAAACTGGAGCAGAGCCACACTATATAAACTGAGAGTGAACAAAGAGAAGTTACTCAGAGAAAAGACAAAACAACAAGGCAGCCAGAAATGGCTTTTTAAAGTGCACATGGCATCTTTAAATAAATTCATTTGACTCTTATGTAGGGACTAATGAGGACAAGAGAAACCATCTAGTTTAGTCCACTCAGCTGATTTTCTAGATGAGAGGAGAAAGTCTAGCTTTAGAATAGTTACAGGCTGAAATTCTCAATGTAATTTAAGAGTTCTGGGTTCTACTCCTTGCTCTGAAACTGACTAGCATTTTGGTGTTTTCCACTAAAACTCACTGATAACAATAAATACTGGTTAGTTATAGACCCTTTAGTTTCCTCATATTGTTTCTTCTCAAATACGACAGTGTCATCAATTTTGTCATATTCACATAAAATCTTAGTACTTAACATTGTTAATGTTTATTCTTTGAATATTTATTATTATTTTAACTTATCATAAAGGTATTGTTAAAGTTATAAATCTGATGTATGTTATGTGATTTTTAAATGAGAAGCATAAAATAATTATTATTAAGAGGTTAATTTATTTATTGTCTGTAATCATATTATATATATCCCTTTGGGAAACCTGTCATCTATTTCTCTCTCCAACAAATATTTATGGAACTATTAATGATCACTAAACGTTGTTAGGAGCTAAGTTGGATGATACATAAAGATACATAAAACTATGATCTAGGTTTCACGGGAGCTGAAAATGTAATGGGAGATAGAAGGATATACATAACTTGTGTAAAGGAGAAAATATAGAGGAACAGGGACAAGAGCTGAGTTGAAACTGACCTTGACAGTAAATGGCCTCAAAGTTGTGCATTTGTTCACTGTCGTTTCAGTCATGAGCATTTCACACTCTGCAAGGTGTTGTAGAAAACAAAGCTATGGAAATTGGAGTGAATGAGAATCAAAATTACTCCCTAAAGAACAACTGTGAGAGAGAAGTGTCCTTTTTTCTTTACGTATACATTTAACCTCATTTTTGTCTTCTCTCAATCTACTATGTTATCTAGCTATGCTACTGCACTGCAGATGTATGATGTCAAGGTACTTTAGCTTGTGTGACAGTCCACAGAGAGGTGCAAGCAGGACAAAAGAAAACTGAAAGCGCAAAGCCAGCAAATGTCTCCACGTTGCAGGGTTCCATTGAGAGAAATGTCTTCCTGGACATCAAATCTTATTTCTGGGGCAATCGATGTTCTTAATTTAAAACAAGCACCCTACATCCACAAAGACTGAAGCATTTTGATTCTTTATATGTTAATTTATGAAAATGGAACTTCAATAGACTAATTCTTTTAGATCTAAAGGTTCTTGTTCTCTGACTCAGCCAGGTTCCAGACTCTGTTTTACAACTATTAGAGAAAATGGAAGTGGAATGGTGTATTTCTGTTGCACAAGTATATGCTTTCTGGTTGAGTCCACAAGAAATGTGGACACAGATCAGTCTGAGAGCGAATGGGTCATTATTGCTTCAGACAACTCAAGTAATGCATGAGCTCTGTTTACTCTGCTGTGAGCCTCTCTCTTAGGATTATGTAAGTGGGAGCCAAATGAGGAGATGCTTTTTCATTTTTGCCTCTTCTCCATCAGCAATTTTTTCATTAATTCCACCGGAACTTGTGCTCAAATAGAATCATGAAAAAAAACAAAACATTTAAGTTTTGGAACATGACTGGGAGCTGAGATTGAATTTTATGAAAGCGTAGAGAATTTAAAGTGGAAATAAGCTTCACTAGATACTCACAGTGGAGCTAGGAGAGAGAACCTTCCAGGGATCCTATAGCCCTCCATGAGAGATTGCTGAGAGAGGGAGCGGGGGGAGGGATTAGAAGAGAGAGAGAGAGCAGAGGGTTGGCTCCAGCTGTCTGTGGAAGCAGCTGGTTCTTTGAAATTCCTCCTGCTACGGATGTCTCACAAACACAACAGGAATGGCACAGCCATGCTTCTTGAGTGCTTCTGGGTGCAATTGTAAAGTATTGTTTTATTCTCCCGACCATAGAAGGCACTTATTTTCTTAAGAGCTCTGCTGAATTTAGAAATCATTAGAGGAACGTTCTATATTGGAAAGGATATTCCTAGCCAAAGCTCTCACACTACGAAATACCATATCTATGCTGATTCGAAAGGCATTGGATATATCTCAATAATTTTCTCATCCTGTTGACTGATGGGGTTCACTGGGAACACTTATTTCCTAGAGAATGTTCAGAGGAGTTTAAGTTTGGGGCACTATCTAGTTCTTGCTGTTTCTTCAGCATGCTGATTATGTTGCTGTTTTTAATTATGCAAATGTACCCAGAGGCTTTGGCAGTGGGCAAAGTCTTTGTATAAACATGAGTATATGTAAACACATACACATCCACTCTGCTGCTCTCTTGTCATCTCTTTGTGTCTACGATGTTTTTTTCAGTCCACTTCAACATATAGGATTACCACAGTAGTTACATACACCCCATTCTTTGCATTTTCTAAGATAAACTCCCAAATAGCAAACCAAAAAGAAAAAAGACTTTTCCAATATTCTTATTTACCTCTTTTGTATTTTAGTATTTATATATAGGAGCCATTTTTCTTTTGTCAATGTTTTAAAGATATTAAGACCTTTTCCATCAAAGGATTTTTAGATTATAGAATTCATAAGAAGGCAGGCCCATATTGAATCCCATCTAAGTCACAAAAGAACTCATTAATAAGTTGTCTGAGTTATAAGGCTGCTTCATTAAGTGCGTTTTGAGAACAGCTTTACTATTATGCTGTATCCAGATTTCACTGTAGATACTAAATTTCTGTGTGGTAACTGCCTTGGAAAGTATGGTAATTTTCTCAACTGGCACCTCTTCTTTGTCTTCCTCATCAAATAGTGGGGCTAGGATTCTTAGTTGTGTCAGATGGCCCTTCTCATTCCCACAGCACCTTTACGCTAATACCTATCATACTTGAATATAAATATCCATTGATTATCTTCCTCCCTCGTTGATTGGGAGCTTACTTAGGACAGGGACTATCTTTTATACACTAATTTTCCACCTACCAGAGCACCAACCACATGGCCTGAAGTATAACTGAACTTCCTTAAGAAGTGTTAGTTCTTTTCCTTCTCATTCATTCTCATCACTCCTCTTTCAATGTTTTCCTCTTTATCTCTTCTCCTCTTTCTCTTTTCAGAATAAAAACTAAAGATTAGAATACTAGATTTGAGTCTCCAGTTTGTATTTGCTATTATTGGTAGCATCCTTAGCTTTTCTTATCATTGATTAATGAACATAAGAGAACCTGTGCATCTGGAAAGACAGAACCCTGGATTTCTTGTCTAGGAATCACTTTAACCTTAGTCCTGGAGCTCTCTCAGTAGTGAGTGACTACAGAAATAATGATCTGGTGTCCTTCACACCATAAAGTCAAATGTTGGCAAGGGTATGGGGAGTTGGAACTCTTATCCACTGCCAATGAAAGTATAAATCTATACATTTTGGAAAGTAATTTGGCAGTGTCTCTTATGGTACACACACTCACACACACACACACACACACACACAGAGTCCCTGTAACTTTTCAGTTTATATACTAAAAGAACACGGCGCATGAGCTCAAGAAAGTTTGTAAAACATGTTCATTATCGCATTGCTTATAGTGGTAATATACTGGAAAAAAACAAGTGTCCAATAAAAAAGAAATGCTTATGCAAACTATCGTATGTCAATATCTAATAGCTAAGAAGAGTAGATATATGTGTGATAATGTAGGGAGATATCAAAATTATATTGTTAAAGAATTTAAAATATGTATATGACACAATTTATATGATATTAAAAAACTCATAAACCAAATACATACGAAATAGAAAAAGTATGCAAGTATACTCTCCATTGATACATCCACATATAAAGAAGGAACTGGATTGTGGATAGTGATGAAAGACACTTCAGTTTTACCTGTAAAAATTGATTTTATAAGGAGAGTGTATTTGTGTATTAGATATGAAACCTGTGTTTCAGATTTCTCAATTGTAAAGTGGGGATAACAATACCTTCATTCTATGGTTTTCAGAAAAATTAAATATGGAGTATTTAAATCAACGTTGTTCTTTCTCAAACTTAAGGTATGAGGAGGTCTGATCAGGGTCTGAAAGTATTTGTGCTTCATATTAAAATCAACATTTCTCTAAAGCAAAACAATTCCCTGTTACTCTAGATGTTTACTTGCCCCACTAATGTGAAAGCAGAGAAATGCAATCATAGTTTTCATTAGGCTGAAGATAAATATTCTTTGTTTCTCCCCAGTGATTAATTTCTGTTTTTCTCATTCACTTTTTATTTGTCTCTCTTTTCTAAACACGCTATGTCTTTTGGAGCCGAAGGCAATATGATCAAGCCTATGTCCTATTTTCTTGATAACTCCAAACAAAAATGATGAAAATATACTTTGGTTTAAACCAGAACATTCCAGATATTGAGCTACTGCTAATACAATTTCCTATCAGTTGGTATTCATTTGGAGAATCATTTATCTATAAAAAACAATCTTAGGATATAAAGTCTATTTCTAAATTGTGTTTTAATAAACATTTCCCACTTCACCTTGAAGGGTTGAAATTCAATTTGATTCTACAAGTATTTATTGAGTACCTCGTATATAAAAGATATTGGTTAGGTGCAGTGTGGAATGTGCATAATAAATAATATTTGTAGAGCACGTTATCATTTACAAGGTACCTTTGGATAGATCAGCAAAGTTCTCATAACCACTTGTTTGAGAAAAGATCATTATGCAGATAATGAAAGTGAGTCTCAAAAGGGTTATGGACCTCATTTGAAGTCCATCACAGAACTCGTATGTGCTGACACATGTTTCTGAAACCCAAGTCTTTTGAATCTCTATTCAATGTTCTTTCCAACAATGCACAGAAGTCCCATTCTCGCCATCGACGAACATAGAATATATTAGGAGATATAGGTCACTTTAACACCTGACATAATAAATTAGAACTAAGTTTCTAAAACTTAATACAGAAGATGAAAACTTTTCAAATGGCTTAGAAAGACTTTATAGAAAGTCTTTATATGGATTTGAAGGATTATTTCTTTTTTATTTTTATTGTTAGGTGTAATGAGACCTTTCAGAGAGAAGGAGTAATTTTCTTGTTTTAGAGCTTTGGGGGCATCAAAGTTTTTCTTCAGAATAAATATGGCGGATACAGATTGGGAAGGGCTATGAACTCAAATAGCAGTACTTCCCTTTCTAAGTAGTTACCAGTTATTGACACAAGAGACCTAGTGATATTTTTAGATGCATCAGAATAGTAATCTTCATGCCTTGGCCCAGGACAGAAGCTTCTCAGCTTTTAGAGGCCACCCTAAGCATTATCATCCACTTGCTTTCCCAGTCCTAGGTCCACAGCCATAAAATTGATTAAATCCCTTAATAATCTTTGAGTAGTATATTCATTTTATCAATATATATCTATAGAATGGCAGTAAGGGAATAGGGACGGAAGTTGTCTGAGAGGGTAATGATCTCGATAAGAACATTATGGTTCTTTACATACATAACGAGATATTACTGTGACACGTTTGGTGATACTTTACCATATATCCAGAGTTCTTCAGTTTAGTCATGGAAAATATCTGCTATTATTTTTGATTCTACATCCAGCCTTTCTCTAATCTAACCCAATGCTTTTGTGCTTTGGAATTAGTCTTCCTTGTGTTTCTCGCACTTTATTCAGGAAGTATTCGGAAACTATTGAAAGTTATGTGATTGGGGACAGCTTGACATGAGTTGTGCTTTAATAATATTTTTCTTACTATTGCACGCAATGTGGATTCAAAGATGAAACTGTAATAAAGTAAATCCTCTGATGTTCGTAAGAGAGAGAAGACAGTTCTTAATTAGATTATTAACAGTAGTAATATAAAGGAAAGAGATACATGTAAAAGACAACAAGGAAGTGTAACTTATGTCCTTACTATCTTAAGTAAGGACAAGAAGAAGATTTGTAATGCAGACATACCCTAGGAAGGACTATAGGAGGGTAATGATCTAGATTTTGAGCCTATCTGAGTGGAACAGTAGCTTTTGCCAATGGGAATTATGATGAAAAAGAGCATATGTAAGAAAAAAGTAGATGATCAAACATGTCAAATTTGAGGTGATGACAGATCAATTATAAAGAGATGGCCTGTTGGCCCTTGCAAATGAGGAATGAAAGCATGGCTATTGATAAAGAATTCTTTAGCATAAGGAATGAGTGAAGGACAGACACTAGAAAGGAGGAGAAAAGAGGTCAGAAGGCAGAATCTTATGGGAAATTTACATTAAATGTAAGAAACAGAAATAAGAGGTAGCATAAGAAGAGTCAGAGAGATGGGGATAAAAGGATAATTCGGTAAACAACTAGATAAATATTGTAGAAAGAGCAAGGAGAGTATGCTTGAAACAGACCTAGTGTTAACTGCTAACTTCAAAAAGAGAAGAGTAATAGGAGAGTGCTGTGGCTCAAAGCTACCATGCCCAGTGTAGAACAGGATGTAAAAGCTAAAGAACCAGTAGAACACCTATATGACATCCCTTTCATTTTGAGGACTTGAAATGGTCTGCGTGTGGCTCTTCCTGGCTATATTCTCTCAATATTATTTCAAAAGTTAATAAGTGCATTTAATGATAATCTAACACTTAAAAAAATTACCTTGAATAACGTAGGAGTGGGAAAGGTTGCATTCAATGGTTCATCTTTGATATGGATTAAAGAATAGCCTCTCCCAGAAGGAAACTAAGCTTAACAATGAAAGATTATAACACCTGAAGCAGAAGGTGATCTAATGACATGGCAGCCCATCTACATGTTAGTAAGCTTATTTTTCAGTCATCTACTTTACATCGTCTTACACTCATTTCTTATTTTTTGTCTGCTTAATGCTAGCCAGAGGAAGCAGAGCCGTCACAAAATAAGACTCCATCACCATATCCCAAAGCTCTGTGAACTATATGCATGTCCCAAGACCATTCAAACTCTATTAAAAGAAAAACTATTGAATGGACCTTTTAGTAATTCTCAGTATTCATACATCCTGATTTTTGGTAAAAGTTATACTTTTTCATTTTAGTTGCAGATGCTCTGTCAAAGACAGCAGCAGTTTCCACAATTTTCTCTTTGATCTCCTCTACAGAGCTGGAATTCTGGATTAGTTTTACCAGGGACAACTATTTAAACATGGCATTGTTGAGTCATAAGCATTACCCTTTCCTTTTCAATTTCCCATATGGGAAACATATAACTTTTCTTGCAATTTATTAAAGTTTTGATCAAATGCATGCCACATTAAATGTTTGTAGTCGCATAATGAATACATTTTAGCTATTTAAAAATCAGCCAAGATTTACAGTATAATTCTATTGATGAAGTTATTCTTGACAAAGCCAAAGCAAAGCCAAAAATCCTCACATGGACAGTAAAGCATAATTTACCAAGTTTCATTTAGACATCCAAACAGGAACACTAAGGTTCTGGGTGGCACGTGGAATGCAAGATTTCATAGTTTGCAATTCCTTCTGGAGAAGCTATGATGTATAATACATAAAAAGCTCTTGTTTCTGTCTGTGAATGCTGGCACATCTGTAGGGGCTTCTGTACAGGCCTAGAATGTCCCACTTCTAAGACGATATTGTAAACAGCCTCATGGGGAAGTTTAATTTCCCTTTGTGTATTGAGAGTACATAAGCTTTGTCTCATGCCTAGAGATAAAAACTGAGTCTTCTCGTTTTAAATTATTTATCAATCCTCTAAAGAAGGACACTAAAAATATCTTGCGGTTGTATGTTCCTGTAGAGAACAGTGACTCCATTTTTATAGTATTGTTTATATTTGAAAGCTATTAATTAACTTAACAGATATTTATTGAACACTAACTATGTGCCAGGAACTCTGCTAGATAGTAGGGATATAGAGAACAAATTCAAGGTCTTGTTTAACTCTTTGTCTTTTTGTCTATAATAGGCAGCCTATGCCCATTTAACTAATTTAGTCTTTCCATCAAAATCAATTTCTCATTTGCTTTATTTTCCATTCTTGAGCACTTTTTCCTTTACAGAAATGTCTCCCATGTGTAGATGCCTGAACCGTAAGGTCGAAGGGCAGGTATGTTTTCTGTTTTGGCCATATGCTGTTCATCATATGGGCACATCCATATTTCATCTTGGACATCCATATTATATGATATGCTCATGCCTTACTGCAACCTTGGCCCACTTCCAGTGTTGCTGCTTTTTATTTTTCAGCACAAAATCTCCATGGTTTGGCTTATTATGTCCTAGATGTATTCATTTGGACTCTTTCCCTCAGGAAGCCTGGGGTCCCAGGGTGGAGTATCTGAGACAAACATTCAGAATTTCCTGTAGTGATGCTGTCACTCACCCTTCATGGAGAGCTGTATCTGCTAGACCCCGAGGTCCTTGCTGAAGCTGCTCCCTGCAATTCTGTTTGGGAGGCTTCACAGTCCAGCTGTCTATGAGGCATCCAGATGAACCTATTTGAATTTCATGGTGGCAAAATTTATTCATGAAACCAGGACTTTTGCGTTTAAGTTGCCCATTGATCTTTAGGACTTTACTGACATCCTAAGTAGATACAGTAGCCCACAAGCTATTGCTTAATTATACTCTTTAGGGAGAAGTTGGAGGAGGAGAGGGAGAACTAAACTTCCCCATCTAAGAAAGCAGAACTTCTGGGCAGATGTTTTTAGGGTATCACACTATTCACAGAATAGTGATTTATATGGATTGAAATAAATATAATAATTCTTTCATGTGGAGACCCAATGAGACCCAGCTAATAAGCTGGGAAGTTCTAACCTGTCCTCCAATACAATATTGCTCTGAGGTTCCAAGAGGTTTCCTTTCTTTCTCCCTCTACTATTTCATCTGCAAAGGCAGAATAAAATAAATGAGCTTACAGAGGTCCCAGGACAGGATGAAGGAATGGGAGGTACACTCTTTCAAAAAGTCAGGTGGACTGCTTGCCATTCCAACTTCCTCTCAAAAAGGGAGAACACAGCAGCTTTTCCCTTTTATGTAAGGTGTTGAGAGAGTTAGCAAATTTAACACCGTACAATCTTTCATTAGATCTGCAAGTTTATTTCTCAAGCCTGAATTCTTAAATCAAAAAAATGTTAGGTATAATGTCATGTCCAAGTTACTAATTAAGTTAAGCCTAGGCTGAGCTTAATAAATGAAAATACATTTAGCAGTGGAGTAAGGGGGAAAAATGTCAGCCAAATCATGAATCCTGTTCCAAAGATGAATTAAAGTGTTATGACAAGGCTCATGTTAATTTAACTATGCTCTCAATAAACTATTCAGTAGGCAGGCAGCAACCACGACCTGCCAGTTATTATTTCAGAGCTGAAAGACCTTTATTCCCTACCTATAAAATAAAATATATAAATGTGTATGTTTGGGTGGACAGTTTTATGTGAGAATCACATTAAAATGAGACTGATATACAATTCAATAATCGACACACAGTCTCAACTGCAGCATGCAAAAAATGCCCAATTGCATGCCAATGGGAAAAATAGCCCTTCCTCTTACCCACCCAGATTCTCCTACCAAATATCTGGACAGAAGTGTCTCTCTCTAAAAGAGAGGAATGGATAAAGGTGTGGCAAAGAGTAGAATGGGCAAGGCAGACATGACAGAGGAAAAGCCATATTTGTCAAAATGCCAAAAGAGAAGATCCATTCCAAAGACACAAAGGCAGAGAATTTGGTTAGTCATATTTTAAAAAGAAAAATTTATGCTGACTGTTTCTATCAGTTTATATTGACTTCACAGAAAATGCTGGATTGACAAAGGTGAAGCAGAGTGCATACAGTGGTGACATTTGCATATGTCATCACTGGGGCCTCACTGGGCACAGGATGCCTCCAAAGATTGCTGAGAATCATTGCTGCCTGGCTGATTTTTCTTTCCCAACTTATATACTTCCTCCTAGACTAATGCTTCACTCCCTAGCTCTGAAATGAAAAATGTTCAACACTTGCTGGCTTATTAGTTCTGTCTCTTCTACTTTCCAAACTAATTGTCCCAATTATCTCTCTTCAATTTTGTTATTTCTTAATTTACTCTGTCTTAGGTAAATCCTCACTTAGGCCATTTGAGTTTACCAGTATTTAAGAAGAGATCAAAGACAGTTTGTCTGAAGAACACAATCACATCAATTTTTCCCCCATACCTGATCTATTCCACTTTGTGTGTGTGTGTGTGTGTGTGTGTGTGTGTGTGTGTGTGTGTGTGTTCTATATTCTATAGCTTTGTTGTAGTATAGTTTTCTAGACTCTCTTTGCTGAGTACTTAGGAAGGCGTCTGAATAGGGTAGCCAAGAAAATAGTTTCTATTTCTTTTCTGTGTGGCTCATGCTACTGTTACGCATTATCCATCTTTGGTGTTGGTGTTTTCTTGTTCTAGGGCCCTTGCTGTTTTTTGGAAGTCCTGAGTATCTGCATGTGCATTGGCTTTGAGGTCCTTCAGCATGGTCTTCATTAGCTGATATCTGTGAGATTTGCTTCCTGTGGTGTGAACCACAAAATTCTGAGAAGGACTGTGGACTGTGTTCTGTCTCTTTCTTTCTTAGTCTCCACTCTGGTGCTCCATGTTACAACATGAACAGTGTTCCTTTTTTGGTTGGTTTATTTAATTAAAATTTTTGAGGTTAAACATATTTTCCACAGTAGGAAAATTATAAATAACATGACATTTTTTTCTTTAGCTTCATTAGACATCTCTTTATATCCATCCAATTCCTCCTTACCCTAGCCCAATCTACTACTACAAATTTGAGGACACACATGATGAGATTAGGGGTGTAGGAGGAATGTTTTTGTTTAACAATTTTATTACTCATGGCATACAAGATTCAGATCCACTAGTATAGTCTCATTCCCATAAAAAAAAAAAGACAGTTTGAGCCCTAACGTTAAGAACCCATCTGAAATAGATTTGTTTGTACAAACTCCTAGAATACCAATCAGCATAGCAAATAAACTTATGAAACAGTACTTAATTAGTCATTAAAGAAATGCACATTAGATCAAAATGTGATATTTCTATTCACCTACAAGCATGGCTGAAATGAAAAAGGCAGACAATACCAAGAGCTGACAAGTGTGTAGAACAACTGGAATTCTCACACACTATTGGTTGAAGTATAAATTAGAAAAATCACTTTGGAAAACTATTTGGCAGCATCCTGTGAGCTGAATATATGCTTACCATTTGACATGATGATCTCAGTCCTAGGTGTATGCTCAAAAGAAGGACATGTTTAACCATGTTATGACAATACTATTTGTAATAGCCTCTAAGGAGAACCAAACCCAAAACTTTGTGTTGTATTCATACAATGGAATACTATCCATTGTTAGAATGAAGAAACTATTGCTATAGTCAATAACATGAATTTTAAATTGTAACAAGAAAATATTAGAAAAAAAGTCAAAATCGTACACATTGTATTTTGAGAAACAGAAAAAAATAATCTACGTGATAGAATTCAGGATGTTACTTACCTTTCAGAGAATAGTGCCTGAGAGGAGATATGAAACTTCAGGATGGCTTGCAATGTTCCCCCTCTTGATCTGGGTACCAGTTATATGAATGGGCCCACTTTTCATATAATTATATAGAATAAGCTGTATAATTATGATTTGTATGCTTTTCCACTGGTACATTATACTTCAGTAAAATTTTACCTAAAAAAGAATATCATTTAGATATTTACTAATTATGATCACTAACTGAAAATAGATGTTAACTGTTGATAGATTTTTAAAAATTAACTATTTGCATAATGATACCGAGTCCACACACTTATTTGTACACAGGAAGTTAGCGATTAATACCAATAATTTTTAAATGTTTTTAAAATTAGGTTTAAAATAACAGGCATGCAAATATCAAACCTAACTATATTTTACTTTTTTCAGCATTTTGAAAGAAATTGATTTTTCATTTCATTCTTGAAACTTCTATATTTTTTTCCTATTTTTGCAGGGAGAAAATTGAAGTAAAGGATATTTCTTGGCTCAGGATTTTTAGAAAGGTACTAGGAACAGAAAGCAGATTAGCCTCATAGTCTTGCTGGTTTAGCAGCAATTTTTAAGTTAAAGGGAGTTCAGAAGTGAAGCTTTGCCTGCCCATGCTCATGCTCTCATCAGTCAAAGTGGTTCATTTTTAATTCTTTACACATACATGTAATGAGTAATATAAAATTCCTCTACCTTAAACCATGACATTACTGTTTGATTTACCAAGGTTCAAGGAAAAAGAAGAAACCACTTAGTGGTGAATAAATCAGCCAAACCCCATCTTTTAATTTAATCTGATTCTTTTGCAGTCATATAGACATGACAAAGATGAACTCTTCTAAAAAAGCAAAAATGACAGTAATTTTAAAATGGTTTGTAAAACAATTATAAAACATGTAGAAAGAGTCTCAGTCTACCTAAACAGTATTTTTTAAAAACGAAGATGGCCTTGCTATGTCTATCAATAAATGGCTGATTGATTGCAAATGATACATTCCTATTATTAATGAGATCTGACAATTCCATTAGACTAATATGCAACAACTGCACTTTAATTCTCTTGATGAGTTTATCATTCATTTTTTTTCAGAGCTGAGGAATGCAAAACGGAAGCAAGAGTATTTAGAAGGTTAAATGAAGGTACAAATTTAAGGAGTAGAGGAACTATTTATGTTTCTCTCCTTCTAGATCAAATGATGAAGAATGGTAGGGCTCTAATCTATCAGGAGTTATGCTGTTAATTTTCAAGTAATATATTAGTCAATTTTTATTTTGTTTGAACAGCTACATTTTAGAATAGCTACATTTTAGTCAGCCAGTTTGTTGAATACTAGTCCACTCTTTCTAATTCCCAGGAGGTAGATGTTTAAACCATTCAAACAAATCTAAGGCCGAGAGTTTATGAGACTAAACTTTGTTTCATGCAACTGGAAAAGAGCAATGACTCCAAATTTGTGAACTTCTAAGAAATTTTGGTTTAATAGGTTGACTCTAAGATTAAATAACTCTCTGTCCTTGAACAAATAACCCTACCACTAATGAAGACTGGTTTTTACACTTTGAATAAAAAAGTTGTTTGAGGGCTGAAGAAATGATACAAAGTCCTATCAAATAACAGCTTATTTCCAAATTGTTAGATCTGTAGGGGTCCAGTAAAAATTCCGTTAAGATAATTTCAGAGAATCTGAGGAAAACACATGTGCAAATAAACTACCAAATACAGCATTGGAAGAAGTCACAATTCTCAAGTGAATGGAATAATTAGATATTTTGATGGAGTAGACATGAACCAGTGGTCACCAACATGAAAGTCTAAAGGGGACATGAAAGTGACATAGACGAACAAAGCGGGTGAGTCAATGGTTAAGACAAAGGGGTGTGGCCGAGACTAAGGAAAACTGGAAAGTATGCATTCTTCTCAAAGGGGAAAACCTTTCCTTACTTCTAGCTGATCATTATCATGTAGTATGAGGTTTCTTAAGTGGCAAAGGCTCCTGGTTTCTTAAGAGAAGTCACAAATCCGGATTTTTATTGCAATCTCTATCACTTTAAATTTGCAAAATTATATGTATATGTTACATATTTATAGGTATACTTTGTAAAATTATATGTCATACACAATCTGATTATATTCTCTATATAAACTTATAAATTATACACACACAGTTTAACAAAATATATCTAAAGCCCATATTTGACCCAAAGACCATCAATTTGCAATCTTTAGATTACATTTCGGCTTATGTAAGATAACAAAATGGAGAAGAGAACTCTCTGGAAGAGAAAGTGATCAGGGGAAGAGCAAGGGCAGGTCAGTTAACACGGAGAGGTCCCAACTGACTCTACGTGTGCATGTGTGTGTGTGTATGCATATCTGAGTCTATATATAAAAAGAACCAGAATTAGATATTGATAGCGCATAACATGGTTAATGGTTACCATAATAATGAGTTTTTAACTTTTTCAGAAGGCCCTAGAAACTGCCGAAAGGTTGTGAGCAAAGGAGTGATTCCATACTATTACCTTGTCAGAGATACTAGGTAAGAGACTAAAAACATAAAGACCTCTCAGCCTCCTACTATATTTGCCTAGTGATAAAGTGACTGGAGCCAGACCTGAAGTAATAGCTATGGCAATAAAGAGGAGGGAGTGAATACGAGAGACACTGTAATTGAACAGTACTCGAAAACTGAATAGATATAAGGAAAGGTGATTCTAAGATTTATTCTAAGGTTTCATGTACTTTTGCCAGTGAAGATGTAGATCCATTACTATTAATAAAAAAGACTATACAAACTGATATGAACAGATATTTGTGGATTAATTTTAAACATGATGAGGTGGTAGTGTTTACAAAGTCCCCAAGTCTAAGTTTGGAGACATTTTAAAATCAGTTTAAAGCCGTATTTGAGGTCGAAATAATGTGAACACACGTTACAGTTTATTTCTCATTGAATTTAAAAACATGATTACAGTTCAATATATTGAAGTTAAATTAAATTTTTAAATTCTGATTAATTACTTTCTCAGAACCAGGCACTGAGCTCTTATGCAAACAACCTCCACTTCCAATTTAGTTTTCTATTACTGCAGATGAGCCTACTTGAATATGGCCCCTAAAACATTAACTAAACATTATGCTTTGAATTTTATCTCTGTAAGGTACAAAAAGAAGGGAAAGAAAATACATTAAATCGCTTTTCATAGTCATGTTTGTCATAACACTTTGTAGATATGTATTCCCATAAAAGTACTATTTTGGTCAAATGAACTCTCCTGGATTACTTTTGAAAAGTTAAGACTTGCTGTGACTACTTGAGACCAAACAACTCTACTGTCTCAGAGGACACAGAGCTGTCATTGAACATTCTAAAATGTCATGTTGATTGATGAGCCTTTGTACTAAAAAAAGTTGTGAAGCAACTTTTTCAATTTGATAAAGAATCTAAGCTTACGACAAATATCATATCTATAATCATATTACTAGAACGAAAATTGGTTATATTGACCATATATATTAGTGCTTCTTCCAAACTCTGTATTACATAAATTCTGCACAGTTTGAAAAGTTGAGACTTGCTTATTAATCTGGTCCTATACTATTATATTAGAGCCTTAGACAAGATACAAATATTTTCTTACAGTGCAGTAAGCATTCAGTTTCTCCTTTCGCTGTGGAAACATTAATTAGTATTTCTGTTTTAGGAACTTTCTGGAATTAGTTATTTGGTACTTTCCTCTCTTTGTTCTACTTTCTAAATTTTTTTAAAACATTATCTTCTAGAAATACTTCTGATCTTTCATCTGTTATTGTATATTTGTATATTCTTTTCAAGAAAAATTTACTTATCTGAGTACTCTTTTTGTATAGCCTCTGTTCCTGTTTAATGGATATAATTTAGTTTCTAAAGGTATTCCATATATATTTCTTTTTTTCTTTTTTGGAGTTTTTTTCTGCTATCTTCATTATTTTTTTTTCTAATACTTGTATTTCATGTTAGAGGCTTTGGTCAAATGTCTGGTAATCTTCGACTACTCCTTTATATTTAATGGGAAGTGAAGCACTGCAAAAATGTTTACAAATTATATTTGCATACGTGAGTTTTGTGAACTGGTGGTCTTACTGAAGGATAAACTTGCTTGGCCATTTTATTTGAAAACTCTAAATCTATGGATTTTGTCTCTTATCCTAGCATGTTTCTTAGAAAAGAGTCTTTAGTCCAGAAGTCAGAAAACTTTTTCTGTAAAAGGTCAGACAGTAAATATTTATGCTTTATCAGCTATATAGTCTTTGTTGTAACTACTGAACTTCACTATTATAGCACAAACGCAGCCACAGATGATACACAAATAAAGGACGTGGTATGTTGCAATAAAACTTTATAAAAACAGACAGCAGACCATTGTTTTCAAACCCTGCTCTAATTCTCTCCCATGGGCTAAAATTGGACTGCCACCATTCAGAGTCTAGTGAAAAAAGTGGGCCACAGACATCACCATTTAATATATTGTCTTTTACTAAACACTCCTGTTTTCAATGTGATATCCCATTCTCAGATGTAATAGTGTTATTGGGATTAAAATAGCTCTACCAATCACCTGAAAGTAAATTCTGGTCTTTGGCTATGAAGGGTAAGGAAGAGTAAGCAACTGCATAGTATGGGATATGATTTGACAGGCATTCAATCAGGACACCCCTTTTCAGTATTACCTGCTCTCCTACTATCAGCTGTACCTGTGCCTTCCATTCTTAACCTTTTCCAGGGTGCTATATCATGACTGTGCCTGGAGCTGGCCTCCTCCATCAATGGTTTACAGTTTTCTCTGGTCTGTAGAACGACTCATAAGTCAATAATCATTTATCAAAATTTTCTGGTTTCCAAGGTTGTATTGCTGTATTTGCCTTTCCCGCTATTTGTACGTTAAAGTTTTTGCTTTTCAAAAACTTCCAACTGACATTTTAGTGGAGATTCTGATGGGATGAGCAGTGAATAAATGCGATGAGTTTTCTGTGCTCAACTGTCAATCTTCAGAAAGCATATATATATTTTTGATAATCTGACTTTCCATATTCTAACTTTAATGTCATCCATTTGCAAGTGTAACACCATTATAGTCAAGAATGGACTTTTATTCATAGATTAACTTGATAATATCCTCAAGCCCACAGAAGACCTCTGATCTTTGATTGTGCCTCTGAAATATGAACTAGTTAACTACAGTTTTTAAGTTTTACTTTTTACAACTTTCACGGTTTCCTTCTGGAAAAAACTGGTGCTTCAAGATAGATACGTATTCCCTACAGCTAGGGAATTTCTACCTTCCCTCATGCCCCATGTCACTAAAATTCCCTACTAATCAACTCTTTCATAAAATGGGGGCAATAATTTTATGTCTTTCCACAGGATGATCCCACATATCTGAACACTTGAGAGTGTTCAATATTAATTTAATATTTAAATAGAATGGATGGGCATTTATTTCATGGTAGGAAAATTTAAGGCCTCTTAATGCAATTTAAACACCTCTGTCCATTTTTCTTCTCTATCCTGTTCTCCTTTATGTTCTCTGTCTTGTCTCTTATGATTCCTTTTCTATGTTCAGTCCTTTTGGTCCTTGAGTTTGACTGAGTTCTATGAGCAAGGCTGAAATCAAGGTGTTGCCCAAGCTCAGCTATTATCTGTAATCTCTGGGAAGAATTCACTTTCAAGCTTATTCATGTTGTTGGCAAAAATAAGGTCTTTGTGGTTGTGGGACTACAGTCCTAGTTTCTTTGCTGGCTGTCGGACATGGAGCTCTCTAAATTCCTTAAAGCAATGACCATTCCTTCTCATTTGACCCCATTCATCTTCAAAGATACAATGGTGCACAGAGTCCTTCTCAGTCTTCATGTCTCTCTGACTTTTCCTTCTGCTATCAGCCAGAGAAAGCTCTATGTTTTTATGGGTTCATATGATTATATCAGACATACCTAGATAATCTCCCTATCTTAAAGTCAACTAGATAACATAAGCACAGGGGTGATATCTTAACATTTAAGCAGGTTCTGTAAATAATATTGTTGAGGATTTATTTTATAAATTCTACCTATCACAATTCTGCTCATTCTACAGAAGTACCATCAGGACTAAGAGTTTGTAATAGGTTTTACTCAAAGTTGGTGTTAGCAGAGAGGACTATAACTGAACACATAGAATAGCTTAAGATAGAATATCAAAGTATCAATGTCCTGAAAAACTTGGCTGTTCCCTACCTTGGGGAATTTCCTGATGGCCTTATGATTCAGCTGGGTCCAACCACTGGTGCTTTTATGAGACTCTTCTCTTTTTCTATGCCTCACATGTCTTTTTGTTCAAAATCTAAAGTATCTCAGTTGATTTTCCAATTTCTGAATAAAAACTTCCAAATTCCTGTTTACTTTCAATAGCAGAACAATATACAATAGTTATAAACTTTCCTCTGAGACGATTCTGAGTGTTGGAAAAATGAGAAAATTCACTTTTCATTTCTAAATATGCCCATTAACAAAATGAAAAATGTTTTCCTAAAATGGATTCTGCTTTTTTCCTACGCCTATCATTTTAAACTGCTATGTGTTCTTACTCATACAACCTCTTACTCTTACATCAAAGTTTTTTTATTAGTAAAAATTAGATAATAAATGTAAATTGTTTAGTATATTCTCAGAAATACAGCTAGAAACAAATGTTGGCAAATATTTTTATAGTGGATCATTTAATACTACTTAAAAAAATATCACTTAAAAAGCAGCCTAAAGCATTATTCTGATACCAAACCAAACTAAGACAGTACAAAAAAATTATAGATCAATATCCCTGGACAAAGATACAGAAAATCCTTAAAAATATTAGCAAACCAAATTGAGCAATACATTAAAAAGATCATATACCATGATCAAGTGGGATTTATTTCTGGGATGCAAGGTAGGTTTGATATCCACAAACCAATTAATGTGACACACCGCACAAACAAAATGAAGGATAAAAATCATATGATCATATCAATAGATCCAGAAACAACGTTTGACAAAATCCAACATCTATTTATGTTGAAAACTTTCAGCAAAGTGAGGATACATGAAAAATACCTCAAAATAATAAAGGCCTTATACGACAAACTCACAGCTAACATTATACTTAATAGTGAAAAGTTGAAAGCTTTTTATTTATTATGAGGAACAAGACAAAGATGTCCACTTTCACCACATTTATTTAACATAGTATTGGTAGTCCTAGCCACAGCAATCGGACAATAAATAAATAAAAGGCATTCAAATTGAAAAGAAGTAAATCCGTCATTATTTACAGATGCCATGATACTATATAGAGAGAATCCTAAAAATTCCATCAAAAAACCAGACTAATAAATGAATTCAGTAAAGTAGCAGAATACAAAATAAATATTCAGAAATCAGATGAATTTTTATACACCAATAACAAATATCAGAAAGAGAAATTAGGAAAACAATCCCATTTACAATTATATCAAAAAGAAAAAAAAATAGCTAGGAATGAATTTAACCAAAGAGATAAAAGACCTGTACTTTGAAAATTATAAGACATTGAAGAAAGAAACTGAAGAAGATACGAATGAATAGAAAGATATACTGTGCTCATGGACAGAAAGAATTAACATAGTTAAAATGTCCACAATATCCAAAGCAATCGATATAGATTCAATGAAATCCTATCAAAATACCCATGGCATTTTTCACAAAATTAGAACAAATAATCTTAAAACTTATATGGAACCACAAATGACCCTGAGTAGCCAAAGCAATTTTCAAAAAGTAGGACAAAGTTAGAGGTATCATGCTACTTGATATCAAACTATATCACAAGGCTACAGTAATCAAAACAGCATGGTACTAGTACAAAAACAGACACATAAATCAATAGAACAGAAAAGAGAGCCCAGAAACAAATCCATATCTATCTGGCTAAATAATCTATGATAAAGGATGCAAGAATATACAGTGAGGTAAAGATAGTCTCTGTAATAAATTTCACAAACACATGCAAAAAAAAAAAAAGAAATTTGACCACTTTCTTACACTACATACAAAAATAAACTCAGTGGATTAAAGACTTAAATGTAAAATCTGAAACCATAAAACTCATATAATAAAACATAGGCAATAAACTCTCTAATATTGCTTTTAGTACTATTTTTTCTGATATATCTCTTCAGGCAAGAAAAACAAAAGAACAAATAAACAAATGGGACTATATCAAACTAAAAAGTTTTTGCACAATAAATGAAATCATCAACATAATGAAAAATAGCCTACTGAATGGGAGATGATATTTGCCAATGATATATTCAATAAGGATTTATATCCAAATTTATAAAAAAACTCTTACAACTCAACATCAGAAATACAAAGAACCCAATTAAAAACCAGCAGAGGACCTGAATAGACATTTCTCCAAAGATATATAGATAGCCAATAGACCTATGAAAAGACGCTCAACATCACTATCAAGGATATAGATATTAAAACCACAATGAAATATCACTTCACACCTGTCAGAATGGCTATCATCAATAAATCAACAAACAAAAATTTTTGGTGAAGATGTGGAGAAGACGGAATGCTTTTGTACTGTTGGTGAGATTGTAAATTGGCCCAGGCACTATGGAAAACAATATGGAGGTCCCTCAAAAAATGAAAAATAGAACTACCATATGATCCAGCAATTCCAATCCCAAGTATTATTCTGAAAAAAATCAAAAACACAAATTCAAAAGATATATGCATCCCTATTTTTATTGAAGCATTATTTACTAAGATATGGAAACAACCTCAGCTATAAAAAAGAATAAAAGCTTGCCATTTTCAGCAACATAAATGGACCTAGAGGGTATTATGCTAAGTGAAATAAGTCAAACAGAGAAAGACAAATACCATATGATTTAACTTATGTGTAGAATCTAAAATAAACAAAGTAAACAAACAAATAAAACAGAAACAAACTCATAGATATGAAGAACAAATTGATGGTTACCAGATGGGAGCAGGCCTGGAGGGTGGTGCTGGGTGAAAATGTGAAGAGATTAAGAAGTACAAATTGGCAGTTATAAAATCAGTCATGAGAATATAAAGTACAGCATGGAGAATATAGTCAATAATATTGTAATAACTATGTATGATGTCGATGAGTATTAGACTCATCGGGGTGTTCACTTCTGAAGTTATATAATTGTCTAATATTGTTATGCACCTGAAACTAATATTGTATGCAATTGTAATTGAAATATGATTTTTTTAAAAAATTAAGAAAAACAACTAAAAAATAAAAGTGGCTTATATGTATGAATGTAGAAATGCATTAAAACTAGGCAAACAGATAATAAAAGTCAAAAACAACAATAAAAAACATCACTCCTTGAGCAAGATCTCTAGCAGGATTAATAGAGACCTGGTTATATTTCACCCGCAGGTAAATAGAAACACCTGACACTAGCAGAGAGAACACAACTTAACTCAGATTCTTCTATTTTTACATCAGCTGAATTCTCCTGTCTCCCTAATTGAAGCTTCATGCACAACCTCAGGTCAGACATCTTATCTCCTGTGTTTTAGGTAATCCAAAGTATGTAGTTCATGCTTGATAAGTAATAATGATTAATATTGAATTTTACTCCCTGGGCAGTGCTCCCAGTATTGATGATGTCAGTGAGAATTATGTCTCCCAGGAAAACATGTAGGCTATACTTCCTGGCTGGGCCCCAGTTAGAAACGCTAGAAGAGAAACTAACATCTGTTATACAAGAAGTGACGAAGCTAAGAAAAGAACTCACAAATACAGAAGAATGCTGAACGGTCCACTTGTCTTTTTGTCTCCTTTCTCTTTTCTTACTTCCGTATGTTTAATTTATAATATAATTATAAATACTCATAAATCCATAATCCAACTCAAGAAATATGTCATTAGCAAAAAATACACAGTAGACCCAAGGGTTATAAACAAATTATCTAACAATAGGAGAACAGAGGCACAGACAAAAAGAGCTGATGCTGGCCAAACTTGAGGATCTGGCTTTGGAGACCCGTGCTATGCTAAGAGGGGAGCGGAGGCGGCGGCGGCGGCGGCGGCGAGGCGAGAAGGGGCGAGGCGGGGGGCGGCGAGGGGCAGAGGGTGGGGAGCGGGGAGCGGGGGTGGGGGCTAACGCTCGGGTCCTGGATCTTGAAAACATCTGTGTGAGGGGAGGTATAGAAGAGGAGTGGTAGGGAGGTTGGGTAGAGAGAATACTCACATGAGCTGGAGCAGCAGCTATTTACCAACTACTGTGGAATTAGTTCAATCACTTAACAACCTCTCTCCAAAGTAAACACTATTGTGAATTTCATATTCATTATTTTATTATGCAACTATGTAAACACTCACACCCACACATATATACATATTTCCATAATTACTATTTTAGAAGAGACTATCTTTCAATAAACTTGTAAAAGACATTAACTGCAGGAGTTTTGATGGAATAAGAATTTGTTTAATTAAAAAATCAAAAATGTTTCAGAGCACTGTTAGGCATGCTGGTAACTGGGAAATTAAATTTTAGGGGATATCATTGTCCCAAGATCTATAAAAATTAAACTGCCTATCAGTCAATCATCTACATCTATCATCTACCTATCTATTATGTATCAGCTACACATATACACACTCAGGTCTAGGTTTGGGTTCTTTCACTTTACTAATTTTGATAAGCTATTAATATTTTGATGACCTCTAGTCTTCCTAATAGCCTTGTATTGACTTTGTCATGTCTAGAGTGATGAGCAAGTTGGGAAGAGCAGTGCTCAGTTCTCACCATCTTGGTCTACTCTTCTATGTGAAAAAAACTGTCTGGATATGAACACATTCGCAAGATCATCCCAGGGAACCCAACCCGAAAATGATCTTTGTTATATAAAAAGATATCAAAGGTTAGTGTTATTTCTGTTGTAATTAGTTAATATAAAGTACAACTTCAGAGTGTTTTTGTGAAGCTGAACATCAGAATGGGCCTTTCTTAATAAGCTGGTCCTAGAAATCTGAAGTCAGATATGTGCTGTGATAGCCTCTAAAATTAGTTTGAATTTTTGTTGTTGTGAACCTCATGGCTCTTCCGTATCCCTCTCTGTTAACATGCCCATCATCCAGAATTAGTTCCATGATGATGACATCCCCAGATGGCAAACACAGTTCCACCATCAATCTGTAGCTTCACTAAGAACATCTCCAATCACATAACAGACTTGAAGCCTAGTGAGTAAAATACCCTCTATCAAAACAAACATCGTCTATTTATGTCTATATTTATATCTATCTCCCTTTATCACTATTCATCTAAAAATATAATTTCAGAAACCACGTTTCATTTTCTGATCTGATATCAGCTCTGATGATTGCTGATATTCTTTGGAAGACAACAGAAATATGCATTTCAAATAAATGTTATCGAAATTCCCAAATGTACAATCATTTTGAAGAGAATACTCTGCCATGTTTCATAACTTCATTTTAATTTCCAAGAAATCTATCTTCAGACTTTCATTTTGTAGTCAACATTCTGTTTTTTGATATGTAGAGCTGAGAATGTGGGGGGTGGCATATATTGGAAAGTACAAGATATGGAAAATGCTAATGGGTAAACTGATGTATAACATGATGAAGAGATATTTATCCAACAAATCAACTATTAAAATTTACCTTAAGATGCATGTAAGGTATAGCAGTTCTTTAATTTACTGAATTCTTCTTTGGCGAGAATGCAGTTTTTTCGATACTTTCTTTCTATAGGCCATTTAAAACACTTCATGCTTTATTTTCTCTCCACTAATTGGTCTTTACATATCCAACAATATTTTGTAGGGTAACAGAGTGAGCTACTTTTCACATTTGAAATTTCAACAACTAGACCAAAAAAGCTCAAGCTAACTTTTCTTTCAATAGCTTCTGGCAAGGAATTCAGACATAGATGAGTTACTGTTTATATGCTATATCCTGCCAAATTCTACATAAGATTTAGAGAATCTATGATAGAGAAATCTATGATTGAGAAATTCATAAATCTTTAGCAGCTCAGTTGGAATTATAATTTTTTGTTTGAGATCTGCATGTACTTTTTCCCAAATAAACTTTTTGAGAAAATCCTACCTTCCTGACTTTCAGTGTGTGTGTGGGGTGGCGGGGTGAGGGGTTGGGGGGTGGGAGTATATATTTGGGTGAATAAAGATATTAATAAGGTTTATACTAAAGCTTTAGTTTTAAGGATTTTTAAAAAAGAGATCTTGAATTATCATTTAATCTCCCTTACTTTGATAACTAGCACAATTAAGTTAACCAAAAAGCTCAGGTTTGTATTCATCTTAGTATTCAGTCTATGCAGTTTGCCACTGAATTTCATTCATTGCCTTAAACTGAGAAAATCTGTGGGGAAAGATGTATAAGAAATTCTCCCCACTTCTCATATCTGCTACCCTCAGCAGCTTGGCTACAGCAACGATTCACCTGGCAAACACCTTCCAAAAGAATTGTGAATTGCCAGATTCTAGTCCCCTCTTTTGTCATTTCCTTGTGAATTGATCTATTTATTAGCACTAGGATGCCCGCTTCTAAAAATGAAATGTGTTTATCATTTTGGTGGCAGATGTGTATATCCTCCTGACTCTAAGCCCAGCAATTACAAACCCCCTTCCTCACCTCACTCTGGCAAAGCATTATTTTCTTAAGTGAGTGGCTGAGTATTGCATTTATTCTCTGAGTCAAAAGAAAATTATGTGTTTTCCTTTCTGGAAATTCAAAAATGTAGCTCTATCCTGCTTCTTCATACATTTCATTTTATTTGTTGAAACTAGATAGAAGACTAGGTTTTAAATGTTTTATGAATTCATCAAGATGAAATCTTTTACAAAATATATATTTTATGTTTAAGGTGGCATTAAGAGTTTTAGTGATATAAGTGTTTGAAAGCTAATTGGGAAAGAATTAAAAAAACACCTTTAGTAGAATATAAGGGAGTCATTGTTTAATCTTTAAGACAATAATAGCAAAAGTAGGTTTTACTTAAAACATAATGATGGTTTATAGTCAACTCCCAAGGTCTCAAGACTATTTATTTGCTTGGTTACATAACACACTGAAAGACTTTCCTCTGGAAATTATTAATGTTTTATGGTCAGCTGAAGATATTAAAAACAAATAGGTCATATCATTTTGAACCTCTATCCTTACCTTAGCAAGAAAAATTTAAAACCATTTGCAACTGGCCTTTGTAGTCATTCTGTGATTGAAAAAACCAATTCAGCGTATTAATTCCAATATATGTGAAATTATTCCCAGCTAATTGCCACAGATGGAAGTTCCTGCAAGTAGAAATCAGAGCTATTTAGAATATTAATAGCCCTCCCAGAATGCCTTATTAGAAACTTGTGTCAATCACGTTAAAACCCCATTTTTTTTTTTTTTTCTAATTGGGAGAGTTTCATTGGATTTGAGCAGCAGACCCTTACCACTCCGAACATATAAAATTTCTTTCAATAAAAGTAATCTTCTACTTAAGCTTGGGATACTTAGAACCAGTAAATGTTAGAGAATTTCAGATCTTATGCAGTTATTGAGTTAATGAGTGATTTACAAAGTGTTTTAAAGCTTATATCCAACAAACATGATAAATACCGAAGAACAGAAAAGTGGAAACAAACCCCAAAATATTTTAATTTAAAAAAAGTGATCAGAGAGAAAGGGAGAAATTTTCTGACACTAGTCTTTTATCTGGCAGCCTGGGTAAGAGAGAAGTGTTATGCAGTACTCCAGGAAAAACATTTAAATTGTATTCTGTGAGTTTTTAATTAAAAATGCAATGATAAGACATCATTAGGTGACCTAAGAGATGTGACACAGGTGTGGTCTGGGACAGATTGCTTCACAACACCCCATTATTCCTGGAGTTAAGAAAACCTCACATGATTATTGAAATGGAAGCGTAGGTATATTGTTGTGGAATTGTTAAGACTTCTTGATATCAATTGGGTCTGGCTGTTGGCACAAGGCCTTTAAAAATGTTAGTTAAAAGCCTGTGGTGTAGTCCTGTGACTGCAAGTGGTTTTAGAGTGTACGCTAAGGCTCGGTGGTAGAATGGGCACAGCAGTTCAGAGCAACTTCACTTTAAAGATGATAAATATTCTCTTGGTTTGGGGTGGGGGGAAGGAGGAGCAGCATGCATTGTTTATTAGAAGCCAAGGAAATCTTTCATGCAGGGAATTTGCTGCTCTCAGTGGAGGACCAGGCTTACTTATTTATCATTAAGAATTTTCTTTTTTTAAAGGGATGACCATCTAGGGTCCTAAATAAGAGATGCTGACACAGAACCCAAGAGTAAGCATAAATCTACCCATTCCTAAGAGATCTACTAATTTTGCCTCCAATATGATCTTTTTTTT
>NW_024352785.1:11280882-11552830 GCF_902729225.1 Pteropus medius | reverse complement strand
TTTTTTTTTTTTTTTTTTGCCAGAAGCAAGGGATGGTAAATAGATGAGGATAAGGAGAGAATAGACTTTTCTCCTTAAAACTTAGAAATTGTTTTCATAAAAAAAATTCTAATACTTCGACCAGCTACCATTTATTAAGCCAGGTGCTTTTTATTCTTTATCTCATCGGTTTCTCACAAACTATCATGAAAGCTTAGCTATTAGTATTCTTATTTTAGAGATGTAAATGTGGACACTCAGTGAGGGACGGTAACTTGGCCAAGATCACGTATCCTGGGATGCCAGACTACGAAGACCAGCCTTTCTTTAGACCTGCACCACATTCCCTACCTTCTTGAAGACTTTCTGTAAACTCAAGATGTACTTAAAAATCTTGTAGGCATGACATGTGGTTGGAGATCCCTCTGGCCTAAAACAACAGTCTATATGTAGCATGTTGGTGAAATGGGATTTCTAAATTGATAAACAGGCATGGTCAAAGGTTTGCCTGAAATTCGGTACTTGTATAACTTGGCTATCATTGTTCCTGATCATTGTCCACCTCTGTACTACAGCATGATTTTACTGAAATCTGAGAGGTTGATGGTAATCATGGAGACAGCAAAACACGCCAATAAAAATGTAAGATATGTACATAAGATTACACTGTATAGGTAACTATAAACACTCTGGCTACTCACATCAATGCATGCTAGAAGTGGGTCGTGCTAATATCTCTCATGCTTATAGGAAGAGAGAATAATCTGAAACTTCAAGCGAAGTGATGTTTTTTTATAAACCCATGTTAGTTGGTGATCAGCACCAACTGTCAAAAAGTATTATTACCTTCTCTGTATTTTTAAATGTCCAATTATTCTATTCTCTTCTGGACTTTTGGTCTTAAATGCAGTAAAGTGCTAAAGTTTGACTGTATTGATTACAGCCTGCATTAATCTTACAAAATAAGCATTAGATTTCAAAAGACCTCATTTGAATCAAATATAAAGAACAAGTATCCACTCTAGCTCATTCCTGAAACAATATTTCATGCTTTCAATATAGGCACTTTAGAAAACTGTAAAGGCCAAACACTTCCTTTATCATTGTGATTACTCTTCTAAGTGCCAGTGACAATTAGCTCTTAAAATACTTCAGGATTCATCCTTGAAGAAAAGAGCCAAGGGCTGACATCATGAAGAAAGGAAGGTGAGGAAGCCTCAAGGTGTTAGAATCTATATTATATTTTAGTGGTTGAGAAGAGAAGGGCCTGGACCAGCTTCCCTGTGGCTAGGACTAGTGGAAATCCAGGAATTCTGCTAAAATCCAGGTTGGGCAATGTTTACATCAGGATCTACATCTCACTTTCATCGCTGTCAGCTCAGATGGAGGTATTTAGGGATATGGGGCATGATTTAAAACCTTAAGATTCAACCAGTGTTAATGGATTCAGAAGTGGAACAGAAAATGGAAAGGCAGTGACAAAAAAATTGTGTTTTGTAATTACTCAAAATTCTGATTCAGCATCACAGCCACAGTACTCTTTCCTGTATATGGCTAAAATGTATTTTCTCTAGCAAGGTACTCCAGGAGGATTTTTTTGGTGTAGAGGAAATGGCCCAGGCATGAAAGTTTTTCTTATACTTATTTATTATTATTTTTTTTAAAGTTTTAATTTTTGGCAAGTCTTTTAAACACACATCACTTGCAATTAGTTACCTATTAACTGCTTCACCATTATGCCATAAAATGTTACCTACAATAAATGAGACTCTCAAACAGATAATTAACTTCTTGATCCTAGTTTGACATTTCAAAATAGGATTATGGTGAAGATCAGCTTTAATTTAATCAGTGTGAAGAATGTAATGATACAGTTCCAAGGAAAACAGTCATATTGGGCGATAAACCTGTTCTCTGATTTTCTTTCAGACATCCATATTAAAATCCATGTATTTTAAATTTCATGATTGTGAAATCCTTCAATATTTCTCATCATGAATAGAATTAGTTTGTCCCTTTTGGAGTTGAGTTTGCTTAAGTCAGTTAATGGTGGCAGAAGAGTGGTCAGTCTTTTCCCATCGTGATCATGCTATTGTGATTGTGTTTAGGCCAAGCCCTCTCGGCAATATTAGGAATGAAGTAAGTTTGTCTTTGGTGCTTCTCCTCTGATTACTTTTATCTTTCTTCCTCCCCATCTACCATCTACAAAAACACCTGGCTTATACTTTCCTGGCCTTCAGAATAATCAGCAGAGGCAGTGTGAGTGGTTGCTTAAACAGGCAGTTCTTTCATTATATTATGAGTATGGAAAGTGTTCCTCCCCTCATCCTTGGCTGGAAATGTCCTAATTTCTCTCTAAATTGTGATTATAGATCTGGTATCAAAGAAAGTAAAAACTAAGAATATTCCCTGATTGAGTTCATCTTTTTATCTAGCTCTATGTTTGAACCTGAGAAAGAGACATATAACTCTATGTTTCTCTCAAGAAAGAGACATTGTAATGCTGTCATAAATTGGCTGAATGTTTTATCTCTGTATTAATCCTTACAGGAAAGTTAGGCACAAACTTTACTTTCCAGAATATAGTTTTACTGCCTGTGCAGCTGTCTTATAATAAACAACTTACTATAGTTAATTAGATCTTTAGACTACTGTCTCTAACTAATATACTTTAGAGTGGTATTTATTGTGGAATTTATCACTGAGAAAAAAGAGTTTTCGAATTGTTTTCCTGGAGAAGCTCTCCAAGAAACCTCTGGGAATCTCTCATCTGTCCACACTCACCTGGCTATAACCACTTCCAGAGATTAATGACTCTTCACTTCCACCTTCCAAGTCTTTGGCTAGTTCACTTCACAAAGAAGGAGATTCCAGGAAATGTTACTCCAAGTCTTAATGGGACAGATAGTGATTCCAGGCTAACGGGACTCAATTAAGGTTTCAAAAAATGTCTGTGCTGCTGTCAAAAATTACCCAGCAACCATTGCATACTATAACAAATATCCAAAAGGAAGGATTCTAGACTCCGGCATCTCCTAAGCCGTCAAGTAATCTGATCCTCATCATGCTCTATGACTGTGGCCACACTCAGAAACAGTTTACTGGGATCCCAACTCTCTCTTTGGCAGCCCCTCAAGTATGGTGTTGAAGAGGATTCTTTGGTGATAAGGAAAGGATTTTTTTTAAGTCTTTACAGCAGGAGCTAGGTAGAAAATATAAGCATTTCCATTTATATATTTTATGTCTTGTGTATTTCAGCTTGCCCTGCTTAAGCACAGATCTTGGCATCAAGAAGGCACCTAATACATTTTGTAGAATAAATTGATGAGCAAAGGGATTCCTTTGACATGGCATTTTTACTATGTTATTTGTGTCTGCTTTTCCTAAATTTGCTACTTAACATGTGCTTTTTTCCTTGAATATTTTTTTCTTCCAGAATTGGCTATTTTTTTCTAGGCTCCCCCAGTCATCTTCTCCTGCCTTCTGTGTTCATCACTTGCTTCTCTCCCTGTGCCAGCTCTGGTAGCTGCACCCTATGTTCTTCGTTGCTGAAGCCTGAGAAATGAGATTACAACTTGCTTAATAATTAGGTCAAAATTAATGACATTACAGCCCTGGTGAAAACCAAGGTATTATTCAACAAGTTAGTTGCACAAACACTTGTTCAAGGGCTTTATGCCGTCAGGTTTGGCTGATAAACAGACTCCGTTCTTCATTCTGATTTTTTGGAAAAGTTGGAAAGAACTGAGTTTGCTGGATAGATGGTCTCTTTGAAAATAGGGTAGCACTATATACATTTGGCCACAAATGGTATTTTCTAACACCCATCTTTTCCCCATTGTTATTATCAAATTTTCTACTCTTTAAAGTAGAACTATGTAAGAGTTAAAACACCATCTTCTCTAAGCAGGGTATGGGTCTTAGGGAACATCACTTTGCCTCCATCTGCATCTGCACTGAGGTGGCCCTTCCAGACACAAATTCTTCTTTAACGTGTACTCCTGGTCCTGATGCTGTAATCACAGAATCTCTGGATTTGGAAAATCTGTACTGTATTATAGCTCTGTTAGTTACTAAGTATATAATTATGGGTTAGTTCGCCTAACCTTTATGAGGATCATTTTCCTCAAAAAATGCCAACTTTGCTGAGCTGTTATGAAGAGAAAATGAGATATTTAAAATTTCTAGCCCAGTATGAAACACAGAGTAGATATTCAAGTTATGGTAGCTAACTTTACCATCAACGGTAATATACTATTCCCACAAACTTATTGTTAGTCCAATAGAAAACATGCTATTGTATTTACATTATCCATTATTCTCATAGCAGATCTATTCTTCCTGAGAAATATTCTGACTCTTTCCATCCCTATTGTCACTTCTTTCTCTCATCACTGTCCTGTGAACTCATATAGTATTGCTTTCTTCTCCTAGGCTTTCCTTACTTTCATTCATTATCCACAATGCTAGTAGAATCTGCTCCTAAAAATAAGCCTTATTAGTATACTTCCTTGCTTTAAATTTTTTGATCGGCTCCCCACTGCCTAGTTAAACTGCTTGATTTATTGTAAGTCTCCTGCAAGCCTTCTAATATGATTTGCGAGTCTTTACGATGGGACAGAAGTCAGTTTTAATAATGTATTTTTCCACTGAAAACTTTTTTTTTTCTATAGCTTTATTTTGTGGTATTACATATCACAAAATTTACTCATTTAAGTGTAGTTTGATGCATTTTAATAAATTTAGTAGTTTAAACTTCACCCTAATCTAGTTTTAGAACACTATCATCACCCAAAAAATTACTTCCTACCTGTGAAAACTTTTTTTAATGGAGAATTTTGAGGGAACTATTACACAAGAACACACAGGGCAGTGCTGGCCTGAGTAAGTCAAGATCTCAGCACAAACATACAAAATCTGTTGGTGCCTCTCTTCAATCTCATCTTCTCTTTCTTCCTACCTACTTTTTGTTCCAAACTGTTCTCAAATAACATTCTTTGTAGGTTTGTCCCTCCTTTGCAGGTAATATTATTGGCCTCTAAAACACTCTCCTAAAATTTTCCACCATACTTCTACTCAATCTGCCTAATTTGGTGACTTACTGATTCTTTTAAGAAACAGCTCAAATGTTATTTGAAGCTCTTTTATTTTTCTATCTCCTGAGCAATGTGGGTACTTTGGAAGTTTAAAAGGAAGAGTAAACTATGTTTATACCTCTCTTATAACTATCACATTGCTATGTGAAACTCTGTCTCCCTCATTAAAAATAAACTCTATATGGGCAGGCACATCCGTGCTTCATTCTTTTTGTAGCTCCTTTTCTAGTTCACTGCCTAATACATATAGCGTGTAATGAATGTTTACTAAAGTATTTGTTAAATATGCCACAGACATAATGGCATGTCACACACAAACATGCATACAATATACACATGCACACAAACACACACACTCTGTCATCAAGTGGTGTGGTTAATGACTTTTATCTTCAGAAAAGCAAGCGATTAATTCACATGTCTATGAACCTCTGGACAGCCCCAATTTTTTTCTTCCTAATCATATACATCTTATAAACTATACTCCTGGTGGACTATAATCTTTCCAAACTCACTGTAGAATATTGAGCTTAACAAGGACACGGCTGTTATATTTTGTGCCAAAATCAATAAGGCAGCATCCTCAATTGACATTTAAGGTTCTCCTTGGGCTTCCCAGTAGGCGGCTCCTTTGCAACAATGCAAGGGGAACCTCAGATCACTTCTTTGAAAACCCACTTTGTCATTATTCATTGATGATCCTCAAACCAATGCCCACTCATATCTTGTACTAACACTCAATAATGATTTCAATAGAAGAACAGCTGTTTCACATTATATGCCTTTCTATGAACAGCATCCAGGTACTGCCATTCCAATTGTTTTATGAATGTGCTAGAGAAATGGCAGGTTGCCAAAGGCAGCATCCACATGATTGCTTGAAACAACACCCAGAGATAAAAAGAAAGAAAGAATCTCTCACAAACTGCAATGTGTACAATTTTGGCTGTTTGGCACATCCTCTGCAGCTGTGCATTCACGATGCTATATTTAAGCAAAAATCTGTATAAGAATTAGTCACTAGGAGATAGAAGTTTGGCGGTCATTTTAAGGATTTGGCTGTACTGTTTGCCAAGATTCTCTCTAGAATGAGCTCTGTCTGTCTTATAATCAACTGGCAGTACGATGTGACTACTTGCTGGAATTTAATCCTTTCATATTTGTAAGACTTGTTCAAAAATTAACAAACATTCATTATTTTCTTCATGAAGGGGATTACTGTCACTTTGTGCTGATTCTTTTAGAATCACAACTGTCATAAAGTTGGGAATTTTAACAGTCATGAAAAGAGAAACTTTTGAAAAGGTGTATGTGTCAACCCAGTATCTCTTTTCTAATGCTCCTCCTTCCTTATTCTGAGGAAATTCATAGTAAAATTGTAATTAATGGGAAGAAGTTTTCTCGGTTAAAATCTACAAGACCAATTATTTATCAGCAAGATGAAATCCAGACTTAAGAGGCACCACCAATTTCTCATTGTCAGACAGAAGAAATACTTCAGACAAACTCTATCTAACAAAGAAAGAAAAGAAAACATCCCACGAATTAATTTATTGATGAAGAAAGAAATATGACACAGAATGACTACTGAAGGGAAAAAAAATTATTTGAGTTGTTTTCAAAGATATGTAAAAGCAGCATCTTTGAATAACTTTTCTATTTAGAACTCAGTGAAATCTCTGGAATAGGAGAAGTAAAATTACATTAGCTAATCTCACAGTGCTTGGCCTTCTCGAGGAAGTTGCTATAGTGTGCCAACAGAGTTCAGCAGATCCATTAACACCTTCTCTGAAAAGCACTATCATCTTTTTCCAGAAACCTGTGAAGCTTAGATTTGTCTAAATCTTATTCGCCAATTACACACTTGAGATATTTGTATATTTCTGAAAATAGAGATGGTCATTACATTTCATATCTTTGTCATACATGTTGAGCGTTTCAGCATATTTTTAAAATTCTGTCCAAACCATTGCCCCAAATTCACTTCCAATTTGGAACAGCTTCTTGTCTCCAATTTGCTTATATATGTCCTTTGATTTTTAGTTTGGAATCTTAGGAGTTACTCTTTCCATGAAATTTCTCATCATCGCTTTCATACGTAATTACCTAGTTTGCAAGAAGTTAATCTCTGCTAGAAGTATGCTTCTTTAAACATTGTTTCTCATATTTTGTTTCTTTTTAAAAATAAACTTTTATATTAGAATAGTTTCAGATTTACAGAAAAGTTGTAAAGACAGTAAACAGAGTCTCCATGTACTCCCCTCCCAGTTTCCCCTATAATTAGCATCTTACATAAGTACAGTATGTTGGTCAAATTTAATGGGCCAATATTAAAACATTATTATTAACCAAACTCCACACTTTATTCGGATTTTTAATTACTGTCCTTTTTCTGTGCCAGCATCTCATCCAGGATACCACATTGCATTTGGTTATCTTGTCTTTTTAAGCTCCTCTAGATTATGATAATATAGATACGAATGGATACGTATAGAAATATTTATAGATACATCTACAGACAGGGTTAGTAGACACACGAATATTTCTTGCTGCTGAGCGGGATTATAACAATGACACCTGACACAGATCACCAGATCTTGGTCTCTAATGTCATTCTCCAATAAAAAGGTTCCTAGGAGAAAGGGATGATTGTAATGCTAGGCAGGAGATGAACCTGAGAGGAACCTGGGGCACAATACAGTGCCAGAAAGAAAAGAAGTGCTCAAACCAAAATCACCCAAAATGGGTGTTTATCAAAAGATGGGGGTGATCACACCAGAGCTTGCTGAAAGAGCTCCCATCGGTAAAGCCAAAAAAATATAAGCAACTCTCTCATCGTACACATTTTGATGATGAGTTTCTTTGTTAAATGCAATTTTATTAACAAGTCATTCTGAATGAACCTTTCAGAACACTTTCTTTCTCCATAGTTCCTACAAAAAAGACAATTTAGGATAGGGGATATAAGCAATTATTCTGGAATCATACTAACCAAGTTTAAATTATGGCTCCAGTTCTTATGTATCACCCTGGCCAAATTTCTTAATCTATCCATATCCCAAATTTCTCATCAAATTATTGGATAATGCAAAAATATTTAAAACGTTTGTCTGTAGTGCCAGGCACATAGTAAATATGAGCTATCGTTAAAAATTTGCAGTATGCACTCAGTAAGTTAGCTCTTTTCATTGCTTAAATGACAAATTATTTCTTCATAATTCTGGGAGCAATATTTTCATAGTGTATAGCATTCATTGTAGAGAGAAAAATTAATTTGCTAAAATTCATTTATATGTACAAAATGTCACTTTTGAATATTTACAATTCCCACTAATAAAATTCTAGATTAGCTCTGAAATGATTGCTATGATTTGCTTTGATTTTACAAATGATTAAATTGCATATTTGGTTTTAATATGGCTGCTTATTCTAAATGTAGCAAGGTAGCTTTGGGCTATCATTATCTAGTGTCGCAACTGACCAATTCTGTTATTTTGTGAAAATTTCTGTTAGAATGTTTGTTTGATGTTGGGTATATAATTAAAAATTGAAATTAAAAGCCACAAGCCAGAAACCACTTGTGTTAAACTTAGATGAAGTCAGACTTTGGTAGATATATCCTAAAATAGCCAATTAGTGACAGTACCAAAGAGTAGCTGGAGGAAGAGGGATGGGGGGTAAGGCAGTAGTCCCATTAGGGTTCAAAGCACTCTCCCAAGCACAGAGCACTCTTTCCATCCTTTAATATGGGCAATAATATTTCTCAATTATATGAAATGTTAAGCAGATGTTCTTGAAACACACACCCTTTTATCTCATCTAAAACCACATGGCCATCACTAAATCCCTCCTTTAAAGAAATCCTGGTGTCCATAGAAACATTTCTACATCTGTACACAAGTTTGTACTAAAACAATCATAATCTCACTACTGCAAACAAAGAGGTTAATACATTTAATACAAATGTTAAGCTAATATTAAGTTGCTTTAACTACTTTAATTAGCATAATGTCAGTTCCCCCATGAGTTCTTCCTTTTTCCTTTTCTAGGGTAATGCTACTCCTTTCAAATTCAGCTGAAGTTGTATTTTCACTTTGGCATGTGCCTTCTTGGAGCTGACAACAGAAAAATTACCATTTGATGACCTTAGATTTGAAAAGAGCCCCCAAACTGGGGAGGCCATCTAATGGCTGCTGATAAATGGATAGTCCAGAGTGAAGCCAAATCATCACTGTGGCTGGAGAAGTGTCACACAGGGACAATGTGGGTTCCAACCATCTTTCAGTGATAAGTACAGAATCTACTGTTTGTGTCACTGACTCCTCCAAGGTACTTAGTGATACCTGAGGCCCTAAGCTGGCTTTAATTTGTGGGGTCTGAGTAAAATGTTACATTCTTGATTTATTGCATAAAAGTAATCTTTGCTTTAATCTATTGATTGATCACAGGTAAATTGGACTTGTCTCTTATTAAGTTGAAAGCTCAATAAGGTTGGGGACCCTATGTCTTCTAAAATTAACCATAATAGCTGACATATAGTCAATGTTTAATAAGCGATTGTTGAAATTACATAATTTCTTCACGCATGTTATATAGCTTGTGGCTGAAGATTTAAAGGTTAAAAGTCAGCGTGTTTGGGAACTTCTCTCTGCTCTGTCTTTGTGTTATACTCCTTCTTTGGGAAGCAGAGGAAAATCAGAGAGTAAAAGTATGCCATCTTCACCAGGACTAATAAGTGTTAATCACTTCCTTCTCTTATGAATGATTTCAAAATAAAAGCAAGGAGTAAGAAACTAGGAGTGATGGGGTATAGGCTGCAAATAGAAGTGGTTTTCTAGGCAATTGGTGGTATAGTGACAAGCAACAACTGTAAGTCAACTCAAAAATTATATGTGATTCTAATCTGGTGGCATAGCATCCTTGAATTTGTTTCAGGAGGCCTAGCATCTTTTACTTATTTTTCTATGCAGAAAAGATGGCTCTGCTGCTGTGAGGTTTGATCAGGTAAGAAATCTTATAATAAACCATACATACAAAATCTATCCTGTATTTTATAGTTAGCAGAAAGTTTTCTGACACTCACAGACCTATATTTTATTTTATTTATTATAAACATTTCCGACTATCACCTCACACATGGACTGTTTTTGGACTTTCTTGAATATGCCTGGCCCTTCTCTGATTCATTTCTGCACACAACTGTGATAATTTACCTGCTAAAAATATAGCTTTCACAAAGGTTAGTCATGCTTTAAACACACACACACACACACACACACAATTCAATCATTCTCTACTGCCTACAGAACAAATTTAACCTGCTAGTCTAATACGAACATGGAGTCAGACAGATCTTGGTTCAAATTCTGACTCTGCATTTACTAAGATGTCCTGAAGTAAGTGCAGTCAACTCCCCTAGATTCAGTGTCCTCATCAATAAAATGAAAATAATAATTCCCACTTTGCAATATTGTTAAAAACTTTGCTAAGGTAATAATTAAAAGGTTTATCCAGATATATTCAAGCTATGGTGCAGCACCTGGCCTATAAGAAGCAATCGATATATTATAAAAACATTTCTGCTTTTCTTTTTTTAAATAATATTATTCTGCAGCTTTACCCAAACACTCGTTCTTACCCTATCATTTATTGTTACCCTATTAAATTTATTATTTAGTCTTCTTACATATTTGTTGTCCATTTTACTTTTTTAAGTCTTTATTTCATTCATATGCAAGTATGAATATTTTTGCATGAGCTAAGATGTGATAATATCTAGTAACATTAACCAATTTAAATGTTGCTTAAAAAAAAAAAAAAAAAGGAATTATTGACTTATGTAACCAATCTGGGCAAGAGCAGGTAGAGATGTCTGAAACCAGGGACACTGAGGCCACGTGGGTGCTCTCTGGCTCCTGTCACTAGGTAAGCTCCACTCAGACCACCTTCCCATGCCTTTGGAACAGGGGCAGCCACAGGCAGCTCCAAAGTTCTCATCTTCTCACCTTTGTCACATGAGAGAAGAGGGCTCTTCTTTTTGCTTACTTAAAATATCACAGAGAAAAGCTCTGGTTGGCTCACGTGTGCACATTCCCAAGCCAATGACTATGTTCAACAGGATGAACTACAAAGAATGTTTCAATGTAATTCAGATGCCCTGTTTCCATGTGGCTAAGAGAGGTTTTCTAAGGAGATGGCAATTTTATTGAAAACTGTATATTATAGTGAAGAAAATGAGTGAACAAATTTTACAGAATAAAGGGTGTGCTGTTTCAGAATAAGGCTTCGGTACTTATGGAAAAAAAAAGCAAAGTAGTGAACATCCATGAGTTGAGTATAAACTTAACCACAACTATCAATCAGAGCAGAGTTGCAAAGCTCAATTTTGGTAGATCACATAGATCTCCAAGACAGTCTTATTTGAGTATGAAATTTAGTCACTCTTATTCTAGAATTAACTTAAGTATTTGGACTTAGGTTATTTTGTAATTCCATAGGGTTCAAGCTTGGGTTCTAGATTAATTTGCTTAATTTATATTTTAGCAACTTGAAATATCTAGGAATGATAAGATTACCTACAGCATCTACAGCTTACACATTGGATTATATTTATGACTATGCTTTACTTTTTTAGGAATTTAATCACAAGATATATTCTGTCAACCTATTATAAAATAATGACTGCTTATATCCTATTCTTAATACAAATCAGTATCTGTTGCCTCTCATTTTAGACCAGTTACCCAATATAATTAGAAATTATGGTTTTCTTAGAGACTCGAAACAACTGATAATATTCATCACTCAGAAAAAAAAAAAACTGTGATATAAAAGAGGGTTACTTATATTTGAGAAGATATAAGACTTTAAATATCAATGTGTTAACATCATTAATCAATATTAGAATGTGTGTCTATGTGTCACCCAACATAGTTATAAGTCAAAGGAAAAGGGCCAAGAGTTCCTTTGGGTGAACCTTGGTAGTATAAAAACTAAAGAGACCTGTGGTAAGCAGCCTCCAAGATGGCCCCTAGCCATCCTGGACTGATGCTATTGATGCCTATGTGTAATTTCTCTCCTTGAATATAAGTGATACTTACTGATTCACTTCTAAGTAATAGAATTTTTTGAAGATATATGATGCCACTTCTTAAATTAGGTCATAAAAAGACTGTGACTTCCATCTTGGATGATCTGTCTATCTGTCTGTCTCTCTCTCTCTCACACACACACACATCACACATCACAAGCTTCCATCTTGAAACCAAGGGTCCTTATGTCTTTGATTAAATTTAGCTTTGAATCCTAGCACTAGGATTCGTTTCTCTCTCTTTCTACAACCCTCACAGACCTAGCCTTTCCTCTGAATAATCAGCAACCCCCAAGGAAGCAGAAGACAATATCCTGGACCTAATGGTCACAAGGTCTGGACCTCTGGTAGGCTAAAGATAACATCTTGACCTAAGTTGTTTCAGCTCCTGATCCCTAGGGTGGAACTTTCCCTGGCTACTTTACCATGAGACCAGGAAGAGGGGCACCAGAGTAGACCTCAAATCTGTCTTCAAGACCTAAATAAATGATTTATTACCTTTACCTTACCTCTGACCAATCAGCTCCCAGCACAACCCTTAACCTATGATGTCTATTTTGCCCTATATTATCTATAACTTACATGCCATAGGAGAGTGGAGTCTTTAGAGCATTAGCTCCTACACTCTAGATTGGCCAATTTAATATTAAATTATTTTAATTTCTACACTGCAAACTCCTCTGCTAGTGTATTTCTTTCATCCAATGTATATAAGCAGAAATACTCAAATATTGGGTTCCAGTAACAATGTCATGAGAAACTTCAAGCGGCCTATGATGAGGCCCTTATGTTAGAAATTAAGCCTAGTAGTAACCACATATATTTGAAAACAGATTCCTCACTCAGCTGAACCTTTAGATGTGGCTGCAAACCCTGACAACAGCTTGACTGCAACTTTATGAAAGAGCTTGAGCCAGAGGCTTTCAGCTAAGTCACACTCGGATATTTGGATCACAGAAGCTGTGATAGTAAATATTTGTTGTTTTAAGCTGGTAAATTTGAGGATAATTTGTCATAAAGCAGCAGATAACTATAATAACAGCAGTGAAAATTCTGATTGTCTAATATGAATTTTCTACAATCTGCAACCGAGAAAAAAAAACCCACAATGATAACAAAAGCTTACCAATAGAAGCCAACTTTAGATACTTCTCTCTGAACTGCCTCTTCTACTACGGTTATATTTTCTCATTGAGAACTAACCTCACTGCTCAGACGAGAATAAAGCCATCAGCTCAAAGCTATGACCTAACAGTTGATCATATCTCCTCTGGACTACTTTGGGGACAAAATGGTGAAAGTGTAAGATTTTCAAAAAGATTTTTCATGCAGAATTAATAATTAGTACCATGCACAATTAAGGGAAATAAAAAAGAAAAGATACATTATACTTTCAGTCCTAGACTAACATTATTTTATTTAAAAAATTATTTCATATTTTGTGAATATTTTTGTTTTGATATAATTATAATCACATTTCATATCTAACTGTGTTCTGCTGAATACTTAACATTATAGTCTTAAGATTTCCATGTTAATTTACAGACTTGCAAGTGACTTTTAAAGAGAGCAACACAGTTTACTGGTGTTATTCACAATTTTCATAATAATTTGTTTGGATATTATAAGAAATTTAAGGTTTTTCAATTTTTTAATTAAAATTAATGCTTAAACATTCTCTTACATTTTTTAAATTTTATTTCTTCCTTATTTTTGATTTATAAAGTGAAATTCTGGGTCAAAAGGTACAAGTATTTTAATAATCTTTACTCAAAACATGTTTTAAAGAAGTAAAGTAACCTATAGTCCTTTCAACTTTAACTTCCTATTTTCTTCATAATCAATTGAGGTAACTCAATGTAACTTAAAAGATGTCTTTTGAAAGATTCCTAAGGGGGCATTTAAAAACTTGTCAAAGGTCTTAGAACCATTTTAAAGATATAGTATTGCAGGTGAGAAGTAGTATCACATTGCATGGGTTTTTTCCTACAAGTCTGGCACCTTATTCTTTCTAGGTCATTGATGGCTCTTTCTAGATCTGTAGCAAAAATCCTGCTTTGTCTATTTTTGAAGATATCATTGAACTAATAATTCCAGAAGTCCTATTTATTAAGGCAAAGCAGAAAGATTTCTCCATGACTTTAGGAGAAGAATTGTGCTGGAGAGATCTTATTCTATCAAAATATTTCCATTGAGGACTTCCACGCTTTCCTCAATTCCCCCCAAATTATTTAAGTCAGGTTTACTGAGGTATTTTTTATTTATAACAAATTCATTTTTTAGTATATAGTAAAATGAGATTTGACAATCAATCAATCAATCTGGTCAGTAGTTAAATCATGTGTCTGTCACAAAGAAAAATTAGAATATTTTCGTCATCCCAAAAAGTTCTCTTATAAAGCTTTGTAGATGGTAACTCCTCCTCCCACTAAGCACCTGGCAAACAGTGATCTGATTTCTGACAGTAAAATATGGCCTTTCCAGAATGTCGTATGAGTGAAATCATGTATGCTTTTATATCTAGCTTCTTTCATTCAGCATGCTTTAGAGATACACTTTGTTGCATGTATCAGTAGTTTGCACCTTTTTATTGCTATTATTCCACTCTATGGATGTAACACTATTTGTATAATCATTTACTATCTAATTGACATTTTGGTTGTTTTCTAGTTTGCGGATGTTGTGAATAAAGCTGCTATACATATTGGAGTGTTTGTGGGTAGGCATACTTTTTAATTTTTTTTTTAGCTATATCCAGGTGTGAGAATGCTGAATCTTATGGAAAATGTCATTTAAATTTATAAGATATTGCAAAAATTCTCTGCTGTTATCTATAGTCTGTTTTATAGTTTTTGCTCTTGAATTCTTCATTCTTTTCCATTTGGATAGTTTTAATTGACTGGTCTTCAAAGTTACTAATTTTTTACCCTTTTGTGCTCAGTCTACTGATAAGCTTATTGAAAGAATTCTTCATCTCTTTTTCTCTCCCTTTTTTTTTTTTAACTTTGGCGTTTCTGTTTAATTAATTTTTTATAATTTCCATGTCCATGCTGAAATTCTCCATTTGTTCATGCATGTTTTCTAGCTTTTTCGCTATTTCTTATAACATACTAACTGGTTGTTTTATAGTCTCTTTTGAATAATTCCAACAAAGAGGTTTTTCTTTGGGTCTGTTTTGTTAACTTTATCATTTAATAGTAGGTCTTTCCCCTTACTTTTTTGTGGCTCTCAATTTAAAAGAAAAAGTTAAACTTTCTCCATTGTATATAGAAGGACAATAGAGACTTAAGTCAATAGCACTTAAACCAAAAATGGGCTTGCCTTTTCTATCAGGCTGTTAGAGTATGTATGGAGATTAAGTCAATCAATCAATCTGGTCAGTAGCTAAACTGAGTTTGTGTCTTTTCTTGCTCTATTTTTCTTCAGTGCACCACACTTCAGCAGTGCCCTGACGTTACCTCACTTAGTTTGGTTCCTGGAGTGCCCACACATATGTCTTAGAGATCTAATTCTACCTTCAGCTTTCAGGAGGCCCTGCATGCCTGAGTCCTCAGGGTGAAAATATTTTCTAGCCCTCTCTCAGTCAGTTAAAGCCTTTGCTCTGAATAGGAAATGGATCTGGGAAGGGAATAGGATCTTTTTTCTCCATGAGTCACCAAGGGAAGCTCTTGCTCACATCTTCTGCCCTATCCCTAATCACTCTTGTGAACCCATATAGAGAGGCCTATCTATAGAAAAGACCTGAAGAGCACATGTAGACTCCGCCTTGAATGCAGGGCTCTCACAGATTAACTGTCACATTAGTCATCACTAAGTCTTTAAGAACTCATCAAAGTTTAATTTTTTTCACCTAACTCTTTTTCATGGCAGTCTAACCCTCTATGCTCTAAGGTGAAATAGTTCATGTATTTTGTTTTTCCATGGAGAGTCTCACCCTTTTTGAAATTTAGTTCATCTGGTTACCTTATAACCTCACTTTCTGTGTCTCAAGAAAAAATATAATTTTGGAGATTATCTGGATTTTTTTTTTTTTTATTAGAATGGAACCAACAACATAGAAGCAGAAAAATTCCTCAAATGATTTTGTTGACACATCAGTGCAGCTAAAAATATAGCTCTGGGCTTTCACTTTATAGAACAATAAGAAAATAGTGAAAAGTAAGTTTACTCATTTTATTTTCTCCTTTTCCAGCTTCTAATCCATCTCATATATATTTATTTTCTTTTTATAATATCGAATAAAAATACTCCAAGTTAAAATAATTTTTTAAGAAGGAAAAGGACAATCTCAATGTTTGGGAAGATGGTTTACAATTCTCCTTGGAAACTATATTATTTTCCAAGTCAGATCAAATGACTTTTTCACTTCTTAGCCATAGAAATTTTTCCTGTGCCACATCAAGCCTGGGATATTGATAAATAATCAAAGCAAAAGTATGTCAAAACATCTGAGAAGAGACTTCTCATTGTCATATGAATTTCCCAGTCAAAGTGGGAAGAGAAATAGCACTGTTTCAACTCATTCTCTCAACAATCCCAAATACTACACAAGCCAGAGAATAATGTCCCCCTAAAACCTCTGGCATATGTTAAAATCCTGTGTCCCTACTGATATATTCACAGTGGGAAACAATAAAATAAGGGAAAGATATCTCTCTCTCTCTCTCTTTCAGGCACACACACACACCACACACACACACACACACACACACACACACTTCTATGAGGAGTTTCTTTCTAAAATTCAACTTTCAGACTAAAAAGTCTAGAAGTTCCTTTTATTAGTTCACCCAGAGGCAATCAGATCCAAATACTGTTTACAAATCCATACTAATAACTAAAGTTCGGTTTTATCTATTTAAAATAAAATTATGACTAAAAGTTCTTAGCTCTATGCTTGGTATATAGGATGTTCTCAATAAATATTGACTATTTTACTCTCATTATTATAATTATATTTGTGGTCATTACTCTTTAACCACAGACAGACTGAAACCAAAACTATGAGAAGTTTTTGATGAGGCAAGGCAGAGGGAACCAGCTATTCGTTAAAGCTCATGCTTCCTCCTCCATAATATAAAGTTACTGTTGGGAGGTAGATGTTTAGTTAGTAATTATATTGCCCAGACTCCCTTGAGTTGTCCATGTGTGATCACATGTCTAATTTTCATAAATACAAGTAGAAAGATGTGTTTCTTTTGAGCCAAGGCTTTTAAAGAGGCAAGTGCCTCTGCATGCTTTCTTTCTCCTTCTTTGTCTGGATTCTGATGCCATGTTTGTCATACTAGGCATAGTAAAATTGCAAGAATTATTGCATAGAGTTTTGCTACTTTGGATTACTGTGAGCAAGAAAGCAGCTTATTTTATGTTTGAGCCTTTATATATTTAGGGATTTATTTTTTTACCAGAGTTAATATTATCTTGACTAATAAAATGTTGGTGGATTAAACCAGTACTACACAAAGAATGATCTAACAAAGTCTACAAGCTCTTACTGGTCCATGACAAATTTAAGTATAGAAACTGAGAGTAAAAATTTAGGAAACTTATAACAACTGGACAGTACACTTCTTATGTCTGTTGAATATGACTGTTAAAAATTAAGCTTATATTTTATATGTATTTTTCATTTTTCTATTTTTATTGAATTTTACAAAATATTGGTCTATGGTGAACTAGAAAATTTTTAAGAAGTCCTTTAATATAGATAATTTGAGTAGGACTTTACTGAAAGATTGCTATTGTCCTTTCCAGAAATAACATTCTTTTTCTGTTGTACTGAGACTGGCTTCTACCTAAGCAATCTATAGGAAGATCTTGTCAATGAGACCTGACAGCCTCATCCTCTTTCACTCAAAGCATGAATTATTCTAAACAATTTAGCTTAACATGAGTATCCTCTTACAGGGAATACTTTGGGCTATCAATAAAAATGATTCCCACATTTCTCTTAGGTTTTGAATTTTTACCTTCATTATTTACAACTGCTATTTCTATCTTCTAATATTCTATTGATTCTTGTTCATTATAATAAAAATACATTTCTTTTTTACTTTTGCCTAAATTGCCTTTTACAGAGCTCCCAACAACCTTACTTGAATATTCTCATAGGCCATTGTCCACTTTCTCCAAAGCTCTCTGGTCTTTTACTGACTATAAAATAAATGGAGTAGCCACCATGGCTTTGTAAGTCCAGTTTTTGACTCTCTACACAGCTTGGGCACCCATATATATGTCTTTTCCCACAGAAACTCTTGCTTTAGATCACTTTTAACATCTAAAGAAAATATTTTTAAAATTAAATATTTTTATATCTTTGCAGTGCAGTTGACAATATCAATTATATAACAGCTACTTCTATAATTTGACTTTTCCTTTAACAATATAAGACCACCCTTACCCTAATTCTAAAGCCGAAGATATTACAAAAAAATAAAATAAAATTATAGGCTGATATCCCTGATGAATACAATTGCAAAAATCCTCAACAGAGTATTAGCAAACTGAATTCAGCAATACATTAAAAATATCATACACCACGATCAAGTGTGATTTATTCCTGGAATGTAAGGTTGGTTCAATATCTGCAAATCAAGTAATGTGATACATCATATAAACAAAATGAAAGAAAAAAAAATGAACATATCAATAGAGCAGAAAAAGCGTTTGACAAAATCCAGCATCCACTTATGATAAAAACTCTCAGCAAAGTGAGACTAGAAGGAACATACCTCAATATAACAAAAGCCATATATGACAAATCCACAGCTAGCATCATACTCAATGGGGAAAAGCTAAGAGCACTTTCCTTAAGATCAGAACAAGACAAGGATAGCAGCTTTCATCACTTTAATTTAACAATTAGAAGTCCTAGCTACAGCAATCAGACAAGAAAAAAACGTCATCCAATTGGAAAGAAGTAAAACTATAATTATTTGTAGATGACATGATACTATATATAGAGACCACTAAATATTCCACCCAAAAAACTATTATAACTGATATGAATTCAATAAATTAGCAGGATACAATATTAATATCCAGAAATTGGTTGCATTGTATATACTAATAACAATTTATCAGAAAGAGAAATTAAGAAAACTATCCTATTTAAAATTGTATCAAAAAAATACCTAGGAATTTAACCAAAGAGGTAAAAAACAAACTTAGAAAATTATGACACCAAAGAAAGGAAATGAAGATATAAATAAATGGAAGCATATACTATGCTCATGGATAGAAAGAATTAACATTGTTAAAATGTCCAGAGTACCCAAAGCAATCTATAGATTGATGCAACCCAATCAAAATATCAATGTCGTTTTTCAGAGAACTAGAATTAATAATCCTAAAATTTATATGGAACCAGAAAAAAACTCTGATTAGCCAAAGAAATACTGAGAAAGAAGAACAAACTTAGATATATCACATTACCTGATATCAAACTATACTACAAGGCTATTGTGATCAAAACAACATGGTACTGGCATCAAAACAGACACACAGATCAATGGAACAGAATAGAGAGCTCAGGAATAAATCCACACTTATATGGTCAATTAATCTATGACAAAAGAGACAAGAATATATAATGAGGTAAAGATAGTCTATTCAATAAATGGTGCTGGGAAAACTGGATGGATACATGCAAAATAAACTCAAAATAAATTAAAGACTTAAATGTAAGACCCAAACCCATAAAACTCCTAGAAGAAAACATAGAGAGTTTGACATTGTTCTTAGTAATACTTTTTCTGATATATCTCCTCAAGCAAGGGAAATGAAAAAATAAACAACTGAGACTACATCAAACTAAAAAGATAATTTTTGCACAGCAAAGAAAACCATCAAAAAAATAAAAATAAAAAGACAAACTACTGAATGGGAGAAGACATATGCCAATAATATATCTGATAAGGGATTAATATCCAAAAATTATAAAGAACTCATGCAATTCAACACCAAAAGAATTAACAATCCAATAGAAAAATTGGCAGATGACTTGCACAGACATTTCTCTAAAGAGAACATACAGATGGCCAACAGACATATAAAAAGATGCTCAGCATCACTCATCATCCAAGATATGCGAATTAAAACCCCAATGAGTCATCACCTCATGCCAGTCAGAATGGTCATCATCAATAAATCAACGAACAACAAGTATCGAGGATATGGAGAAAAGGGAACCCTCTTGCACTGTTGGTGGAATTGTAAATTGGTACAGATTCTATGAAAAACAGTATGGAGTTTCCTTTAAAAAATTAAAAATAGAACTACCTTTTGACCCAGCTATTGCACTTCTAGGGATTTATCCAAAGAATAAAAACAGAATTTGAAAAGATATATGCACCCCTATGTTCACCGCAGTGCTATTCACCATAGCTAAGATATGGAAGCAATCTAATTGCCCATCAATAGATGATTGGACAAAGAAGAGATGGTACACATATACAATGTAATATTATTTAGCCATAGAAAAGAATGAAATCTTGCCATTTGCAACAACATGGATGGACGTATAAGGTGTTACACTAAGTGAAATAAGTCAAACAGAGAAAGACAATATCATATGATCTCACTTATATGTGAAATCTAGAGAAGAAAAAAAAAACAGACACAGACTTATACATATAGAGAAGAAACTGATGGTTGCTGGATGGGAGAGGGTTAGAGGACTGGGAGAAATAGGTGAAGGAATAAAGAAGTAGAAATTAGTAGTTACAAAATAGTCATGGGGATGTGAAGTACAACATAGGGAATATAGTCAATAATATTGTAATAACTGTGCATAGCGCCAAGTGGATACTAGAGTAATTGAGGGGATCACTTTATAAATTATATAAATGTCTAACCACTATGCTGTACACCTGAAACTAATATAAAATCATATTAAATGTCAATTGTAATTTAAAATGAATAAATTAAAAAAGAAAGAAATGTTCATTCAAATACTAGACTCTGTAGGAAATGAATTATTTGAACAGGAGAGAACCTCTGTGCTCAGGATGCTTTTAATGCCAATTACTATTAAGATAGAGTGACAGTACCCTTCCAATAACCAATTATTTGACATGTTGCATTATAATTATGTTTACACTTATTTTTACTTTCTACAGTAGATGCACTTATAGTCCTCAAATGCAATGAAATGTTACCATTTCTCTCTTTTAAAAAATAGTTAACTTTTAGCTTCAGTTTCTTCATTTGGCATAAAACAGGCATTCAACAAATGTTTATTTTTAAAGTTTTCAAACTGCTCTTTTGAGAGACAAGAATCTTTACCTGAATATAGTGATAGAACCTCAGGGCTAGATAGCTATCTCTTTCCTCTACCATCTCAGGGCCAATAACTACAGCCTAGTAAAAGTGCCATTATTTGCAGAACCAGAGGATACTAGTTTCAAATTCTTGTTCTACTATTTAGTCTTGAGTGGACGTAAGCATCCTGCTTAGCCTGTTTCAGTCTCCATTTCTTCATTTGGTAAAATATACCTCTCAGGATTTTATTGTAAAGATTACAGATAAGGTATGCAAAGTATGGGGCAATTAGTAAGCCAACAATACGAAAGGATTATTTTTCATCTGGTTTAATTCCAATTGTTTTATTTATAGTACTGAGATTGAGCAAAGCAATGTGACTTGTCCAGAAATATCTTGTAAGTTATGGTAGCAAAGCTGGCCAGAAAATACTTGTATTGTCAATTCCAGCTTTATAATGGTTCCAGTCCTTTCTCTAAGAATTAGTTTTCTCCCTAAGATTCCTTCTCTTGAGGTTAAGTAACCCAAATAAAATTATAACAAAAGATTAAAGAAAATAATTTATAAGAAACACATCTAATATTATAAAGAGTCAAAGCCCCACAAAATAAATTTCTTACTACCTGGATTAATAGAAACTACCTCCTAATCTAAAATTTCCTTTAGGGTATTATAGAAAGAAGGTACTTCACTCTTTAATGGTTTGGACCAGTGGAGAACTTTATATATATTTTTTTCAGGAACATCTGCAGGAAAGAGAATATTTTATTAAAAATCTGTAAATATAAAGTAGTCACAGGTTCATCTGTAACATGGAAACACTTTTAAAATTTTCAGCTCAAGCTGTCATCATTCCCTCAACCAACTTCCCATGTACACATCTTGCTAACTCAATCTCTTGTTTCAGCATTACTCTATGACTAAAGTGTTCCTTTTATTTCTCTTTTCTTTCAAATCCACTTGCTTGTGAGGGGATCCAGGAAGTACTCAAAAGAACCAAAAACAATGAGTGTTTCCTATAGACATGGTACAGGCTACTGAAGAGAGACATTTTAGATTTAACACTCTTAGTTTGGAATTTATTAAAATCAAAGCAGATGTAGCATCGTTATACCTCAATAACCTCTATGTAATTTGGAAGAACGTGACGTGTGCTTTTTATGAGACTGACAATGCCAAATGCTTACAGATGCTAAGATCAGAGTATTGGAGAAACTGAAAGCGATATTATTGGCAAATCACATAAAAATATAAAAATGTATATATATATATGTGTGTGTGTTTTCATTTTCCAGCAATAGGAAATGATGCCATGAGGAGAAGAAGTCTGGTCTACAGTGAGATAAAAGAATAAAAATAATCATGTTTATTTGAGGTTATGTTTATGAAATAAAAATAGTGGAAAAAAACATACATAAAAGGCCAATGAAAATCACAAAAGGAGGCACTGGTCATAATTTTAACAGGTAAAACCTGTTATTCTCTGCAGCTAACTCGGTGGTCCTCTCCAGTTTCCCTCATGTTATATTTCTCTGGGTGTCACCCTTTGCCTTAGTATTTCTAGTCACCACACACCTGTCTTTTCAACGTCTCTCTTAACAGATACCAACACATCGGCAAGCTCACCCATTACTACAAAAAGGCTGCTACCATTAAAAAATGCATAACCTCACTTATATGTGTAATCTAAAAAAGTCATACTCATAAAAGCAGAAAGTAGAATGGTGGTTCAGGAGGGTGGAGGAAATGGAAAGATATTGGTCAAAGAGTACAAAGTTCCAGTTATGGAGAATAAGTGCTATAGATCTAATGCCCAGCATAGTAGCTATAGTTAATAAAACTGCATTGTGTATTTGAAATTTACTGAGTAGATCTCAAGTGTTCTCACTACACACACACACAAAAATATAGCAGCTATGTAAGGTGATGGATATTTAATGAACTTGATTGCGGTAATCATTCCACAAGGTATACATACAGAAAAATATTGCACTATACACCTTAAGTATATACATATTTGTTTGTCAATTAAATCTCAATAAAACTAGAGGGAAAAAATACGAAAAGAAAAGAAGTGTTACTTTTCCAGTGATTCTAGCCAGGCCCATATCAGAGCTGGCTGCTTTTTCCTGTGGGTGAAGTTGCTACTCTGCTTCAGCCTCAGCAGCCCTGAGGAACTCCCATAACCCTGACGATCTTGCTTTCCTAAGCATGTTCTTATATTTTCATTGACCCTTCCTTTAAGAGAAAAGCACTCAGAGCATCTAGACGGTGTCATTTTGTTATACCCAACAACCCCTTCACTTGGTTGAGCATTTATAATAAATTCTATAATAAATGTTAACTCGCAAGCATTTTTATACAAATTAATATATTAGGTGGTCTGGTAAAAATAAAAATAGGCAACTTCACGCTGTCGGGGGTTTATAGTTTTATCCTGGGGAAATGGAAGGTATGTGCCACTTCTCACATTGTATATGCCTACTTTGTATGCTTGTCTAAGGGATAAAGGAGCATATTTGAGACAGAGGCTTCGCATTGGAGACGTGATAAAAAGGTTTTAAGATTTGTCTCATTATTTCAAGAAAAGCCATTATTTAATTTATTGAACAATTTTTATATTCCAAACACACTGTTAAGCATGTTTCATTCTTAATGTGGGAAAGATAGAATTATGCCTTCTAGTATTAGAATGATTGATCCTATATAGCTGGTGAGAAGCAGAACGAGGGAATCCAGGATTCTGATTTCACAGTTTATGCCACAAGGATTCTGATTTCATAGTTTATGCCACTATTCTGCATCCACCAACTGTGGATCCATAAGGCTCTCCTCCATTGAAGAATGAGGAAGCATTTACCAGGTAGAGAAGAGAGAAATCTCAGGGAGCTCTGATTAAAAAGCTTATCACAATGTTCTGGAAACAGCAGCATGTAGCTGGAAAATATATAGCATATGAAGGAGTGCTTTAAATTGGGCTCAAATGGTGAACACATTTGTTGCAGCTTCCTCAGTACACATTCCTCCCTTTCATCTTCCTATTAGAAACTTAAATTTCCCAACCATGATGTTTAGATGAGAAAAGTCCCCCAGGTATAGATATGGGAGCAGACCTTCATTTGACTGTACTAATAAACATATCCCCATTCCTCAGACTTAGTGGACATATGATGTAACTCAAGCTAATCAGATCAATGAGACTCAGTTCTGGGACTTATGCATGAACTAAAGGGGAAAAACATTTCCACTTCTTATTGAATATAAATGAAGACACATATAGTTTCTGCTATCTGTGTGGGTGACAGCAATGTGTGGATCATGAGGGTAAAGCCTGCCTGAGAAAGGTGTCTTAATGAGACCACAGTCCTAAGAATGGAAAGAGAGAAACTAGGCACAGCTTAGGTCATTTAGATCCTTGATCGAACCTTACCATGAGTTTTTATGTTTTAGCCAGTGCATTTCTCTCATTGTTTAAAGTTTGAGTTAAGCTCTACTGCAATCAAAACCTATTAATAAATACTTCATAAGTTTTAATACAACCACACTTTTCACAGAAATGGGAGTGGAGATGCTGTTTTTCACTATAAAGAATTGTAACAAGCACATACAGGAAAGCAAAGGATAAGAGCTCTTTTTAAAAATGAATGTTGGCTAGCGGGGAAATTAATATTTATTAAATGACTACTGAGTGGCAGACACTGAGTCATTCATCACCGCGCTTATCACCTTACGTAACCTAACTCTATGAAACAGCAGTATTATAACCTGTTCTATGGGTGAGCTCTGAGATGTTAGGCAAGTTACCTAAGGTAACACAGCTAAAAAATGATGGAGCCATAAAACTAATGTTTTTGTTGTTGTTGTTGTTCTTTTGTTTTTTGTTTTTTTCTGACTAGAAAGTCCATGTATGTTTTGCAATGTACTAAAAATCTTCAATATGGAACTGTCAGCTAAAGTAGCAGGGAATATAACTAGAGCAGTGTTAAATTGTTAGACATAAGAATAATTATATTGTATGAGACTCAAACTCTAAATTTTGCCTCTCTGAATATTGTAGAAAATTCATCCTGATTAAGAAGTTATATTGAGGGGTGCTGATGTTCTTCTTACTATAGACATGGCCAGAGATCATTGGCGAAAGTGAAAAGTGTCCCTGGGGATCTGAGGTGGACGGCTTTGTTAGTGAACTAAAATTTAGTTGCACATGGGCAACTTTTTGATTTCTAGGATCAGTTCCTGGGATTATCATCTGGCCCTATGAAGCATTTCCCCATACAAGTCAGGCACATCTATGATTCCTTTGGCAAGGTTTAGTAGAGAATTGATATCCTATTGAGAAATGAATGTCTGGAAACTTAAACCATTGGGATTCATAAGACTTAAAGTCATGAGTACTCAAATACATTCTAGCTAGGGTTAATACTAAGTAAAATTATCAAAGCAAACTGATAAACTCATTCGCATTAATATATTATGATTTATAAGGCCCAGCTATTGTGTTACTCTTTCTCAGGATACCAGGTTTTTGTTTTTGTTTTGTTTTACAAGGAGTAAAGCCATTACCCAGGGATCTCAAACAACTGCCCACAGTGCTTAGAAGGAAACATAAATGAGTGAAACAGACTTGGTGGAGAGTGGCCAACTAGAGAGAAGCCAGTCTGAACAGAATTCGGCTGAGTATAACCACCTGAGGACCCAAGCCTGTTATTTCAAGAGCCTCTGATCTTTCAAGAGAATTCATCTGTAGTTTTAAATAAACAATCCTAATATTCGAATACTATCAATTAATGCATTAAACAATTTATAGACTCTTCTGATAACCAGCTTTCTGCCTCTAAATTCACCTCTCAAAATGGGACTATAACAAAGTGGTTTTGTTTTGTTTTTTAAATTGTTTAACACCAGCTTTTGGTGTTCTGCCCCATAATAAATCTGGCCATGCCTCAAGCTCTTCTTACATCATAGCCAAGGGAGGAGAATAAAAGAAGGAAAAGCCACCTTTCTCAGATCGTCAGAAAAACCACAAGCTGCAAAGGCAGATTTGAGACCCAAAGGGCTTAGGCTCCTATGGTAACAGGCAATAAAACCATAAGCACAACAGTGCCTACAATGTAAAAGTTAGGTGTAAAGAAGGAGCTATAAATTGAAATGCAATGTCACACTTATAGCAGATTTTCAAGCTGAACAGCAAAAAACAAAACAAAATAAAAAACTAAAAACTAAAAATCTCCCCTAAAAAACAAAAAAGCAAAGAATCTCACAGCTTTTTAATATGACACAACAAATGCTTTCGAAATACAGACCGTTGATTTATCTGTCAAAGGTTATTTTTACCTGTTACTAGCTATTTTTAATGTGTCAAGGAAGATTACCCTGTTGATTGTGGAAATAGAAGCTATTTTGTAAAATTTTCTTGGCCCTGATCACTATCAAATAATTGCAGGATTACTTCCCATTTGTGTTTGAAAGAATTTTTTAGGGTCTATATGCCCATTAAATTAGTTTTGTATGTCACTGGATTCTTGTGAGGTAATGAGTGTGTTTTAATTACATTCAGATTGCTGGGCTTTGTATATAATATGCACATTTTTACACTGAAAGGATAAACAATCAACAATTTTTAGTGAGAAAAATCTTTAGCTCTAACTTTGCTGTCACCGCATATATCTTACCAAAATGGCTTGGGAATCGTATGGTTGACACTTAAAATGTGTAGTGTGCCGAGCAGAGGGTAAATATATTCCTCTATTTCTTCATAAAAATAGATTTTCTGATGGTAGAAGAAATTTTGTGAAGTGAGAATGATGAGATTGTATTTTAACTGTGATCGTGATAGCTGGCATGGCACTTGAGCACTTTCATACCTCAGCAGAATCCAGAAAAGATGCCGTACAATCTAGATCTCCTTCAAAGAAAGAAAAATTCTGTAAGAAAGTATGAGTTAAGAGCTCACCATAAGCCTACAAGTGTTAGAGCCTGGAAGATATAAAAGTCCCTACATGTTAATAGGTCAATGCTCTTGTCCAGGGACCCATGTCCTGTGCAAAAAGTAGATGGAATGTCTTGAGTAATCAAGAGTGTCCTTCCAGGAAAAAAGTAGACAAAAGAAAAATTAAGCATCCCAGGTTCCATTGGTTGGTGAGAAAGGAAACATCTTCCTACTTATCAAAGAGCTGGTAGATGGTAGAAATACTCCTTTGTGGCTTCCAAATAGAAATTTGTGGATACTGTTTAAGCATACAAAAGATATTTATAGAACTACAAGGGAAAGAGGAGAATAGGTTTGTATAACCCGGGATAGGATGCAGGGCATAATCTTTGCATAATCTTTCTATACCATTTCCAACAATAATTTCTTCCTTTTACCCTAACCACCCTCTATACCTTTAAGGAAGGGATGTCCTGGTCTAGGGAAGAGTACTAGCAACAGCCAGAGAAACAGATTTAGGACCCCATCCTAACAGAGGGAAAAAGTAGAACAGGTAGAATCCTAGAGTTATTCCAGGTATGAAGGCAACAGGGAACAGGGTGGCTTGGAGATTATCTGGACATTTAAGGAAATATTCTGGCCCAACATGAACTGTGTCCTTTGATGATCATGCTGAATTTTAAGCTCTACAAGTTGGTGCAAGAAGCCTGTTAAACACTTTTGTTCTGCCATTACTGACTCCAGAGCTTAGTGGAGATTGAGTCACAGTGGGGTAGGGTAGTTCTAAGACTTTTGCTATCAAGGTTGTTAAAAGCCTATCCCAATAGAGTCATGGAAATACAGAATTAGAATCACAGAATAGAAAGCAATCTCTATGAAGAAACTGGTCTGGCTCTTGCCTTCAAGTAAATTTCTCTGCCAATCAGGACCAATGAAATGTATTTACCTAAACATAGATTCAGAATTTGACATGTCTTTACTTCTCCTACCTTTGGTTTAAGGAGTGAAATAGAAAATTAGATTTTTATTCTTTTCTAAATATAAGTACTTAACTACCAATTTCCTATAAACACAGCTTTAAGTACATCTCACAAATTGTGATATGAAATCTTTTTATTATCATTGAGTTTAAGATAATTTTAAATTTCCCTTGTTTTTTTTTTCTTTGATCCATGAGTTATTTAGAGGTATGATGCTCGACATTCAAATATTGGGAGCTTTTCAATACACTTTATTGTTATGATTTCTAATCTAATTCTCTTGCTGTCAGAGATTGTATTCTTTATGATTTCAGTCATTGTAGTTTATAATTAACTTAACAGTTTATTTTTGATAAAAATCCCACATATATTTGCAAAGATTTTATCCTGCAGTTGTATGTAGTGATCTGTAAATGCAATTAGGCAAGGTCCAAGTGGATTTTAATGTTTTTCGCAAATCTTCTATATCCTTATTGGTCTTTTTATCTAGTTTCCTTCTAAATACTGATCCAGGGAGTTAAAATCTCCAATTATATTTGTGGATTTGTCTTTTTCTTCATTTAATTTTGTCAATTTCTTTTTCAACATCTTGAAGCTCTGTTATTAGGTGCATCCACATTTGTCATTTTTAAGTCTTTTGAATTTAATATTTTAATAATTATCTTTTATCATTATGTATTGTAATAGTCCTTGTCTTGAAACCTATTTTGTTTGGTAGTAATATAACCACTACAGCTTTATTGTGCTATTTGCATAATACATCTTTTACACAATAATTTTACTTCAAACTATCTGTATCTTCATATTTAAAGTCCATCTTTTGGCATTAACATATATATTTATATCTTGTTTTCTTATCCAATGTTGAATATATTGACATTTGATAAATTATTGATATTAATTGATTTAGGTAGTTTGTTGTTTTCTATCCATGTCACCTGCATGCTGTTTCTATGTTCTTTCTATTCTGCCTTTCTTGGATTATTTGAATATTTTATTAGAATTCCAATTTTAATTTATCTATTGATACTTTAGTTATTTCTTTGCTTTTTATGTAGCTGTTCTAGGGATTATAATGTGTATCCTTAATTGATCTCACTCTGTGTAGAATTCACACTGTACTGCCACATAAAATGCAATAGTATATTTCCATTAACCACTCTACCTCACGTGCTATGCTACTGTTCACATTCTTTTTTCACATTTTTTCACATTTTTTCACATTTATTCACATTCTTTTATACTACAACCCTACTATACTATGTTATAACCTTTGCTTAATAGCTTTTAAAAAAAATTAAGAGAAGAGAATTGTATAGTCTTTTACTTTTACCAATATAGATATTTCTAGTGCTTTTCATTTCTTCTAAGTTTGCATCTGATATAATTATTTTTCAGTTCAACCACTTTAGCATTTCTTGTAGTGTAGGTGTGCAGGCATAAATTGTCTCAATTTCCATCTATCTAAAATGTCTTTATTTTGTTTTTATTTTTGAAGGATATATTTGCTGAATAGGGAACGCTGGGCTGAATGTTTCTTCTTGACTTTCTGATCTCAATTTAGAAGTTACTTGCTCAGAGAAGACTTACCTAACCACACAATCTTAAGTAGCCTCAACCACACTAATCTATTCCAAACCACTCTGCGTTTCTCCTTCACATTAATTTCACCATCTGAAATCATCTCATTTATTAACATGTTTATTGAATTTCTTGCTACTTTTAATTGAATTTATTGAATTTATTGAATTTCTTGCTACATATAAGCTCTATGAAAGCAAGGCACTGTTCGTTTTTCTCTTCTCTTATATGCCTAGTTCTTAGCATAATACCTGGTATACGGCTGACACTCAATACATAACTGTTGAATGAAGAAATGAGTGTAGAAATCGCAAGCAATGGTTAAAAGTTGACAAGGGCATGAGATGAACAGAGGTCTTCTGTAAGAACATGGGTCATTCCTCCTACAGTCTATATTCACTTTTAAGGTGTAGGTACTTAATCACGCTATTAATATGCTGAATCATTACACATTATTAGGCCCCACATTAGTCCCACTGGTGTAGACAGGCATCAGAATAGGTTTGACTAAGGCATCTGTTTCTCAGTAAGTAGGTTTACTGCCTTCCCCAGAAGTTTTCTCCTCATAGTAACTGACCTGTCAGCACTTTGCCTGCATAGCTGCATTTTAGAAGAGAGACAGTTTAGCGAGCAGTTGATTACAATCCTCTAGACTGCAAAATTCCTGCTTTACTGTGTCAGAAAATAAAAGATTTTAACACAGAAAACCAAGGACATACAGAGGTTGAATATGTAACAAATGACGTGATTTTTAAAAGCAGGCAGAGAAAAATGACTATGTGGCCCCAAACAAAACCTTAGAAATCCCACTGCAATATACCTTCTCCTATTTGAGTCTTCATCAGCTTGTAAAATACATCTTGAACAGACTTGCACTTTCTTTTAACTATTTGCATATTTTTTTGTGTGCCTGTGCCCAGGAGACCATTTGATGTAAACTGTCCATCTGCTTTATTTTCCCAGATTTTAACACCATTCACCTGAGATCCCTTCTAATTGTATTTATGCAAGGGTGAAGATTATTTACATGCCTGGTGCTGCTATGCAAACTGTTCTGCAGTAGGTCTCTATGCTCTCTTTCTAACAACAGGAATAATTTGCTTGTACTCAACTCAAGAGCTGAGTTTTCATACTGCAAACAGAACATGGAAAATTTGTGGCAAGAGATAGCCATTGGGAATTTATAAATGACATCTATCCCACTGAAAGCTGATCTGATCTGAAGTGCATGCCAATCAACTTGGCAGACTGGGGAGGTATGACTAGTATTGGGAATTCAGGTCAATATTTGTGTATTGTTTGTTTACTTTATGATTAGAGAAGGGGTAAAAATGGGCTATAAGTAAATCTTTGCTACCTATCCATATTGGCAAAAAACGAGAATTTTGGAATACCTTCTCCTATTAACAAGGTTATTGTCTCATTGTGAAGATAAAAGACATATAAGTATGGAAGAGTAAATAAAGGGAATTGATACTTGATTAAGTAATAATGTGTGAACTTTAGACAGTATACATAAACTGTGAATAAATATCTCCTTTCTTCACTTAGGCTATTTTGTGTTTTGACCCTAATTCACTCAACATGTTATAAGAATTAGCGATGATGTACAGAGGATTGGTGATCTTATTAATAAGGAAAAGTATGAAAATAAATAGCTTTGGAGCCATATTGCTCAGGTTGGCATTCTGACTCCACTACATGTTAGCCATGTAACTTTATGTATGTTTCTTACTAAAGAGAACATTTCATCTTCTATAAAATGAAGATAATAAATTACTATTACTATTTTGATAAGTATACTATAAAGTTGTGAGGATAAAAGGACTTAATAAGTATAAAGCATTTAGGTAAAAGATAGGAACTTCATAGTTGTTATTAGTTATTATTATGTATTTTTATAATGTATAATGTATATAATGTTACTCTATATCAGAGTTAGGTTCTGCATCACTATCCATCTCTATGACAAAGATATAAAAAGGCAAGGAATAAGTCAACAACTTGCTCAAGGTCACGTAGCTAGAAAGTAGCAAAGACAGAATTCAAACTTAGGACCAGTTTTACATGGAAGTATAAAGCCAATTAATCCAGTAATGTTTTGATACCCATGGTTCCTGCATAGGGACCTGGCTCCCTTATTGAGAGGGAAATAGAACTCCAATGAACTTGGGTTTTTGCTTTCGTTTTTGAAGGTGAAGAGCACCAAGCATGATGGGTAGACTTACTCTATGATTTTAAAGCTTATTTATCATTTTCTTTTTTGACTCTGGGTAAGATACTCTTTACTTCCAGACCAACTACAATTACGTGGCTCCCAACTTCCCTTGATTGTGACTTTTTTACCTCTGCACATAATAAAGACAATGTAGAAAGTGGTAAACAATTTCTTATATTGAACTCAGCAATTACAAACAACCGGTCTGTCAAACAGAAGGAAAAAAAATCTCTCTCCTCTCCTAGGCATATTTCTAGGCAGCTTAAGCACAATTATAGTTCTAGGCCTATAATTATATTCTCTATTTTAAAAGCACTATGAATATTCCACTTTCTGTACAAACAAACATACATATACCACTATTCTTACCAAAAATCCACATGGTTTTTATTTTTAATGGTTATATTTTCACAGCTTTCTCAATAAGCATTCGACTAGTATAAGGGAAAATTATGGACACTTTTAGGTCTTTCTTTTTGTCTGGAATTATTCAGATTTTGATTAGTCTGGCATATATTACATTTACTAGGAGAGCGTTTCTTCTCCATAAGTGGTCCAAAACTCTCAAAAATTTAAATATGCAAATAAATAGCGGTGACCCTGCTATTTGTGTTGACTTTTTTTTTTTTTTTGATACTGTGAAGAATTCATTTGTAGACAACTGTATAGGTTAAAACTGCAAGCCACTCTTCTCTTGGTATCCGATTTCTTTACACAGTTATTAAAATTACTATTGCCCCATTGGTTGGTCTATGCAGCAACTTTCCCAACTCATTCAAGATTTTCTCTAACAATCCTTTCAGAACAGGTTACACAGCTAAAAATTAGTTTTTAAGCCTCAGAGTTTTCTCACATAGCCCATCCATACTCAAAGGTGAACTGTCTTGCTGATGGACAAAGACTATATTCTTATAAAGACTGAAATTGTTTCCATCTCCTTCTTTACTAACATTCTCTCTTCTATCTCAACAGCGCTCAGTGCAGTTAAATAGAAGGTGCACATTATAGTAACACAATTGTTAAAGGAATTTCTGAGTGTCAAACAGTTCTGGAAATGTATTTGCCCAGTTTTCTTTTGTTTTTTTCTAAAAAATAAAAAACTATATCTCTTTCAAATAATTATTTCTATTTAGTTACAAGGTAATGTATTATTGTTTCAATAATTCAATTACAATAAAAATCAATAAAAGTAATGAACTACCTACTCACAATCCCAGACTCCTCAGATTAAAATAAATGTGCCTATTTGATGTCATTATTTTTAACAAATGTTATACGCTTATACACAGAAACATAACATGTTTTATTTTTAAATAGGTTTCAATTTTCTTTCTTAAAAACAGATTTATTGCAAAATTTATTGTAAATATCTAAAAATAATTCTTTTTATAACTGCAAAATATTCCATAGTATGAGCACACTACATTTTGTTTCCCTATAATGAACAACTTATTTTGTCAGTCTAAAAAACTATTGTGATCAATATCTTGATAAACATGCCTGTTAGCATTTAAAATAGATTCTCAAAATTGAAAAACTGCTAGGTCAGATTATATGTGTATTTAATTATAGATAAGGCCAAATATCTTTCCCAAAATTCTGTAAAAATTCATGTTTCCAATGGCGATTTATGAGTATCCATTTTCATAAATCCTTGCCAGCAAGGGACTTAATGTTCTTAACTTTTGTCTATCTGATAAATGAAAAATGATATCCAATTGTTATAATTTGCATTTCGCTAGTGAGGTTGACCATCTGTTCATGCAGTCATTGGCCAATTGGATTTCCTCTACCATGAAATGCCCATTTATATCCTTTATTCATTTTTTTCTATTGGCCTGTTTACCTTATATTTTTCTTTATTGATTTGTAGTAGGTCTTTTAAAATGGATATATTAACCCATGGCTTGAATATATTGAACATATTTTTCCAGTTTAACTTTTAACACAATCTTTTCATGTTTGCTATGCACAGATACTTTTATTGTATGCAGGAAAGTGTATGCTTTGACCTCCTCTTTGGCTGCAAATTCTCCCTTCATCTGTGATCTCATCTAGTCCTGTGGCTTTAAATATCATCTTTCTACAGATGTTTCCCAAGTGTATATCTCTAGTCCTGACCTCTTCCTTGAGTTCTAGATCAGTATATGTATGTAACTGCCTGTTAAACATTTTCACTTGGAGATCAAATATGCATTTCAAATTTCACATGTCCAGAAGAGAATCCTTCAATCTGTGCTCACATCCCTGCCAGTTTGTCCTCATCTCGGTAGATTACAGGCATCCGCATTTACTTAATTGCTCTAGCCAAAATCATTAGGCATCATTCCTCTTTCCTCTCTCTCTTTAATATCCTTCATTGACTCCTTTAGCCAATTCTGTTACTCTGACTCTAAAATATATTCTGTTTTTCTGCTGCTCTCAATGTTTGTTGTTATCCTTCTAGCCGAAAGCACCATCAGCTGTTACCTGATTTAGTATGATATCTAAAAAAATTGGCTTCCTTTTATCCATTTTTGTCTCATAATACCCATTCTGCTAATATCAAAGTAATATTATAAGACTTTTACACTTAACCAGAACAATTTATTTTGGGCTTAAAACTCTCTGATAGCTTCTCATTGCACTTAAAAAAATATTCAAACCTCATACCAGACTGACTAGGGCCTAAAAGATGTGGCCCTTGACTACCTCTCTTCTCCTTCTTTTACCAATCTCCTCCTCACTCACTACATCCTTGCTCACATTGGATGGCTTTCAATTCCGCTCATCACATCTGCAGAAACTTCAGGCTTGCTATTTTCTCTTTCTGAAATGTCCTTTTCTAGAACTTTCTATGGTTTTCTCCTTATCATTTACATCTCAGCTCAAATGCCATCTCCATAAGATCTTTCTCTGGGCCTGGTATCAAAAGTAGTAGCCTATATACCCTGCTTATCCTATAACATTCCAATATTGTTTATCTTCTCAAGCATATCACTCACTAAAATTAGCCTGTTATTTACTTGGCCTCTATCACTAGGATATGCATTGCTTGCAAACCTGGGAATGTGTCTGCCTTATTTATTAGAGAATCACTAGCATCTTGAATAGGACCAGTCACAGAGTAAGTGTTCAATAAATCTTTGTTGAATGAGTTAATGTGTATATTATAATTTATGGCTTCTGAATGTTTTAAGAAGGATTTCTCAGTACATGTGTTTTATTGTTTTTATTTATGTTTATTTAATTTTATATTTCTATCCAATCAGTCGATCTACAGTTCACTTTTATAAATGGGGCAAGGTGTAAGACTAAATTTTTCCATATGGATAACCAATTATGGCAGCACCATTATCACATAAATCATTTTAATGACATCCATATCATATATAAAAACATGTATTTGTCTCTTTCCATAATCTCTATTCTATTGATTTATTTTTCTCTTCTGTGCCTATGTCACATTTTATTTTAATACAGGATGGTTAGTGTATTCTTTATTATCTAGTGTGAGAAAGCTTTCTTCATGTATATTTATTATGATTTAAACTTATCATTTCTAAATAATTTCATAATATTTTACCTAAAATATTATCATTGGTAATCAAATACTGTTGGCATCCATTAGAATAATCACAACTTTGATACTTTGACCTATTTTGTAATGCATCATGTTTTCAAATTTCCTAATTTGATAAAAGTTCTGTCGAGTGGACATTAGAAGCATGGCCATGTTCTCCCGGCTGATAATATATTTCTTTATTTTTTGAAAATACTATTACCATTACATAATTTAAGATCAGCATTTCTTGCACTATCTCTATCCTTTTTTTTAGGTAATAATAATAGTAGCAGAATAAAATGATCCAAGTGAACAGAGTTTCACCTGCCACATGGCCTTTGTTTTCTGATATAAAAAGACACTAATAGATTTTAAAAGTTCATCAACGGATCTTAATGATAAAAGAAATAAGTTTATAAAAACAAATAAGAATTATTTGGTCTAAGAAATTTAGTTCTTTACATTAGAAGCACACATTTTGAAACAAAGGGTAAAACAGATCACAGGCGATGGTGTTTCAAGCAAATTTTTCCAAGTAAAACATTATTTTCTGGTGGGAAACATTTGCCTTATGAGCTCCTTACCATTTTATACAAGTTGTTTCTAAAGATAATATTTATGAAACTAGAAAATAACCTTGAATCAAATTTATAGGTTATGACCATCACCCACTTATGAATGGGTGTACCGATAAATGAATCACTTCAAAAGGGAAGTTTCTAGCAGATGCTACAGAAAACACCAGAGGGCTATTCGTGCCTATGTGATATTCTAGGTTCTATTAACAAAAGTATTCCCTCAGTGAAGGCACTCTATAAATCCTTCAATAAGCGTAAGTGTTAGAGAAAACAAATGTGGAATGACTCTGATTATGGAAACTGAGTCAGTTCTCTCTATCTTGATGCAGGCCACTTCCTTTATATGGGAAGAATCCTTTTGTATAGTAAAGGACAGACACTTTTAGGTTACCTTAGTTAACAAAGCTGGGTTTGAGGGAAGAAACTTACTCCAAGATTTTATAGTAAGTTAGGAAAGCCTGTTGAGAGTAACAATAATCTTGCTGAAAGGCCTCACAGAGTACGGAACAGATAAAGGTAAACACTCTAACTTCAACTGTAGGTACCTAATCTTCGAGAGAAGCACCTGACACTTTATTCCTTATCATTTAACTCATGGTTACTCAGCTATTCTTTCTTTTGTGTCCGCCTCCATTTCCACAGTGACTCCACATTCTACTCTTTTCTCTACCACACTCGCTTTCTCATGGCTCATGTTTAACACAGTCTCTTATGTGCCTCTACTTCTGTACTATTTTACCAAACTCGGATGTCTTGTATGCTTTACATTTAAAGGCCCCAAGGATAAGATCTGATTTCAACCAGTCATCACTGAATGTAAAGAGTCAGGAAAGTTCAGCTCAGCAGAGCTCTTGTTCTGAGCCATGTGATAGTTTGTTGGTCTACCTTGGAATCCATTCCTGATCCCCTCAATCTGGGTAGTGGGAGATGACTGAATGGAGCACTGAGGCCCATCTGTAAAAGAACTTCCAGAAGAGAGCTGCAGGCAGGAAGTGCCTTTAGAGTATTCTCAAGTTCTTGCTAAGGTGTCAGATAAATTAATGAATGCTGGAATTTGTGATACGGACTAAATTGCCTTCTGTCCAGTTAAAAAGATCACCCAGTCATCTAATTATTCTTTGAATCCTCTTTTATGATTTCTTGGTTCAGTCTTCCATCTCTCCTTGTTTTATTTTAGATTCCAGTAAAAATTTCCCCATCTATATCATAGGAGACCAGGTCATGGGTATTTCATAATTTATAATTACCAAAAATACTCAATGATGAGTTTTAAACTAAAAGCTGCAGTGAACAGATTCCTGGTCTGCAGAGAACAGATTCATGACTGTTTCTAATTCATTGTGTCTATCTGTAAAGTAGCATAATCATGGTATTCACCTCGCCTCGAATGGCATGTTTTAATTTGGTTGTTTTTCTCTTTAAGCTTGGAGGAAAATCATTTATCCAACCTTATATTTCTTACTACAGCTGCAAAGAATACTTCTCATGGTAGATCATCATGAACCATTTTCAAAAGAGAGAAGTGAATCCAGAAACATAATTAAATCAAAAGGTGAATTGGCATTATAAAATCTCATTTCAAAGAGATTCAAAGTACAGGGAAATATGTGTGAATCAAGCAGGATGCACCCAAAATACTATCATATGAAAACCATGCTAATTTTTACTCTTTCCATTATAAACACATACCAAAGTCCAAAGCAAACTTGTCCTGCTGCATACTGAGACATAACAGCATATTGCTATACACTTTAAAACACTTATCATTATCTATATTTAAAGAAATTTTTGTTTCATCAGTTCATATCATGATGATCAGTAGAACCATTAATAGGAAAAACTAAATCCTTTATCAATTTTTGGCCTCCAAATCTTTACAAAATTTTAATTTCTTTAAGCTGATTTTATTCTGTGTTTTTTTTTTCCCCCTTATCAATTAAAAAGAAAAAAAAAAGCATGCAACTAGAGTAGATGCTTTATGGAACACAATGATATAATATTTTACAGCATATACTTCAAAACTGTGATAGGTGAGACCCAGCAACCAGGCTATGAGCATTTGATATGAAGTTCTTTGGGGCTTTAGTTGTTTTTTATTCCCTCTTTCATGCATTTTATTCGACTAAGTTTTAATAAAGTCTACCATGGCTCTATTCATCTTGTCCTACTCAGTTTAAAGTCTCAGGTAATTCTCACACCTTCCTTTCCTTCCTGCCTGCCAAAGTCAGATATAATGAAAGGAAAGGTTAAAAAAAATAAAGCTTTCTATCTCAGATACCTTTGCATTATCTCATCTTGTGATTTAGAAGACCCTGTGTGCCCAGGTTATCTGACCATGCAGCCCTTTGGCCTTTTTGCTTCGAACCCAATCATCTCCCCTCTACCCTTCTGTAATGCTGATTTTTGAAATTACTCGTGTTAGATATAAACACGATCTTATTATAAAAGACATGATTCTTGCTTATCAAGAACACTTTAACATAGCTATTTTTAAAACTGATTTGTATTATAAAACAATATCCCTTCTAACTTCATTTCTAAAGAAAGGCAAGAAACTCTCCCTACTTCAGGGAGTTTCGGTTTTTTTTGTTTTGTTTTGTTTTTTTGTCATTGTTTTTGCTTTTTACTTTATGCATCAAAAATAACTTCCCAGCAAATAGAAGTTTTACTCTTTTAGTTAACTTTCACCTGTTTCTTTTAACCCATTTCACTATCTTCAATTTTTTTTTTATTCCTTTTACTGAAGTACATTCTCAAGCAATATTATTAAGGGGTGATGTATTGGAGTTAAAGCTTAATGTTTGTCTAAAAAATTTTTGATTTTCCACAGAAATTTTAATTTGGCCAAATATATTACTTTAGGTTCAAAATATTTTCCAGCAGAATTTTGAAGACAATTTTCCACTGTTGTATAGAAAACAATATTGCTACTGAGAAATCTGACATTGATATAATGCTAATTTCTTTTTGGAAAAACTGTTTTTGAATTTTGTTTGCTCATTTATTTGTTTTGCTTCTCTGGAGGTATTTAGGAGTTTTCTCTTTACACAAAATTTCATGATGATGTAACCAGCTATGAGTCTTTTAAAATCATCCTGAATGGCTTTTGGTGAGTCTTTCAGTGTGAAGGTTTCTATTTTTCTTCAACTCTGAGATTTGTTTCTGATTATTTATTTCTGTAATTACTTTTTAATTCTATATTTTCTCCTATAAATCCTATTAGATTGATATAGAAAATTCTGGATCTATGCTATTAACTCTTAACTGTTCTCATACATTTTATCTCTGTCAATTTATACCACCTTCTGAGAAAATTCCTCAGTTATTTATTATGTACATGCTTTAGTTCTCTACAGAGAATATAGTCAAAGAGGTCTCAGTCTCAAACATCTGTTTTCACTGACTTAGGAACAGCCATACAGCTATTCATTCATTCACTCATTCATTCATCCAGTATACACTACTTTTGTATCTCCAGGGTTTTAGACACTGCTCAGTCCCATGGGAGTTATAGACAGAAACAAGATAAGGCTTCTTCCCTCTAGGAACTTTATGTATTGTAAGAAATAAAATGACACATGTGTGAATGATGCATAGACGTAGAAAGGAGAATGAAATAAGATACAGTTAAAAATATAAGAAGACACCAGATCATGAATACCTTGAAGGTTATAAAAAGGATCCTAGATGTTATTTTAAATATAATGGGAAGCAAACACTGTTTTTTTTATTTGTTTGTTTCTAAGTAGGGTAATAATGTGGTCTGATTTATTATTTTTAAGATTACTCTGCCTTGCGAAAAAAGGTAAGTGTAAATAGGAGACTATTATAGGAAGAGCGTAACAAGGATGTGGTTTGGGCTTATGTGTAGGCAGTGTAGATGGAGATAAGTGGACAGATGTGAGATATATTTAGGAGATATACATGGCATAACTTGCTAATGAACTGAATATAGAACATTAAGAGAGAATGAGATATGAAAGATGATTCTTGAGATTTTGTCTTGCATAACTGGAGCTCCAAAGAGGTTTGAGGTGACAATATAATTTTAGAAATCATTTTTACCATTTGAATAGGTGTTTAAAAGCAATGAAATTAATTTAAAAAAAGTAGGAATGGAGTGTAGAGAGACAAGAGTAGTCAAGTAGTCAAGACTATATAGTAGTGCCAAAAATATCAATGTTAAAAAATATTTGTGAATAAATGATGAATTAAAAAAAAAATCTCCCTTAAAGAAGTTGAAGAATGGATAGAACACTCTCTAGTCATTTTTGAAAAGTAAAATACGTGCACTAAACATTACTTCCCAATAAGACCTTATAATTAAAAATAAAATAGTGTCAGCTATAAATTGTTCATTTGACCTTATGATAATAAATATTTTTGAATGAATATGGTTCACAGAAATAAATTCTGCCAGTTCATAATCATCCCTAGATTACTTCTATTATAACATTTTGTTTTTATTCTATCCTGGGAGGCCAGCTTCTAATATATAGGGAAATAATCGGAGACGTGGGGTCATTTTTGACCACTGGTCTTCTATCATCCTCTGGTCACTTGGATTTTGATTATTATAACAAAGGGAGCTATTGCAGAGATGCATGTGAGTATACAGGACCATAAGATGAACTTGTGGAGTATTTACTAACTCAGTTCTATGTATTTTACTCTTTTCTCATACCTTTTTATTGTACCTACCCCTTCTATCTGTCTTTCTAAGGTCCTTAAAATAATAACCTTCTTTTCCAAAAGTCAACCACTTGCATGTCTCAAAATTCTATGCTTGAAAAAAAATTCTGGTTATAAACGAAGTACTGTTGGTAGATAATACAGACCAGTCATGCTCTACCTAATGGTGACTATACTATTGGAATATTAGTTTAGAAATCTGCCTGCATGGTGAATATATTCAGATACAATAGAACATCTGGATAATTCATTTTAGAAGCAATTTAGTATTATAATTAGTCTATAAAATTTTGTTGTTTAAATTATGATTAAGAACCTAAAATATGCAATATAATGTATTAGGGTACCAGGGAGATTGCAATATCTCAAAATCTATAACAGTGTTTATCTCATAATAGATGCTCTATTAATATTTATAGACCAAATACATAAATAAATGAGTAAATGCACTGGTCCTTCTGCAACCTAACAGGAATTGAAACTCTTCTCATAGAAGTAGAGAGTTTTTATTTGAGAAAAACCTCTATTCTTATTCTGACATGATCTTTGTGTTTAAAAGACTGCACTTTAGTTTTAGAAATACAAAATGTTCACCAAAAAACAAATTATGTAATACTAGAGGAGCTGAATGAATTTAAAAGAAATAGAAGTTGTAGTTGCAAAGGCGCTGGATGGTGGACAGTAGGATTGTAATAGGCAGGGGAAGAGAAAGAGGACTATTTTCCAGAAAAAAAAATCAGAAGCATTTGTAGATCTATCACTGGTGTTACTATTCTATTCAGTTTAACACATAATATTTATTGAGTTCCACTGATGTGTGGTTGAGTAGATTTTATTAAAAATGTAACAGATACATGCAAAAATTAAAATTATACCACTTTCTTACACCATATACAAAAATAAATTCAAAATGGATTTAAGACTTAAATGTAAGACAGCAAACCATAAAACACCTAGGAGTAAACGTAGACATGTTCGACTTTGCTCTTAGTAATATTCTTTTGGATATGCTTCTTTGGGTAAGGGATACAAAAGAAAAATAAACAAATGGGACTACATCAAACTAAAATGTTTTTGCTTAGCAAAGGAAACGGTCAATAAAACGAAAAGACAAAAATGGGCAGATGACCTGAATAGACATTTCTTCAAAGAGGACATACAGATGGTCAATAGATATGTGAAAAGATGCTCAACATCACTAACTATCGAGGATATAGATATTAAAAATATAATGAGATATCACTTCACACCTGTCAGAATGACTATCAACAATAAATCAACAAACAAGTTTTGGTAAGGATGTGGAGAAAAGGGAACCCTCATGTACTGCTGGCAAGACTATAAATTGGTCCAGACACTATGGAAAACAATATGGAAGTTCCTCAAAAAATGAAAAATAGAACTACTAAATGATCCAGCAACTCTACTCCCAAGTATTATTCTGAAGAAATCAAAAACACTAATTTAAAAAGATATATGCACCCCTACGTTTACTGCATCATTATTTATAACAGCCAAGATATAGAAGTAACATGTGTCCATTGATATAGAAAATGGAATATACAATGGAATATTACTCAGCCATAAAAAATTATAAAATCTTGCCATTCACAACAACATGGATTGACCTAGAAGGTATTATGCTAAGTGAAATAAGTCAGACTGAGAAAGGCAAAGACCATACAATTTCACGTATATACGGAATCTAAAAAACAAACAAATAAAACAGACAGGTTCATAGAATCAGAGAACTAATTGATGGTCGCCAGATAGGAAGGGAGCTGAAAAAGGTGAAGGAATTAAGAAGAACGAATGAGTCGTTATAAAAATAGTCTCAGGGCTGTAAAGCACAGAATAAGGAATATAGTTAATAACACTGCAACTAATGTGTATTATGTCAGATGGGTTATAGATTTATCAGGGTGATCACTTCATAAATTGCATAAATGCTATACACCTGAAACTAACATAATATTGAATGTCAACTGTAATTAAAAATAAGTAAAATAAAATGTTGCTTTCTAAAACAATTTTAAAAAATTCTCTTTCCATCACTGGCTATTAATAGTAGAGCAGATATCTGTGACTTGAAATAAGATGAAACCACATGTGTTTAGATTTTCTAGGAAACCTTAAGACATTTCTCCTGGCAGCTACACATCTTTGCTTACATATCTGCGAGGAAGACAAACGTGTATAATAAGTAAATGTCTAGATTATAAATTGAGTAAAGAGTTAAAGTACTTTCCTGTGTATCTTGAAATGCAAGCATCACATATTTTTAAGCGTTTAAAAGAATTCCAGTATTGTTGAATATGTAAAGATACTGATAATTCTAATCATATTCTAATTTAAAACTGGAAAGTCTTGTGGCCCTCTCTGTATAATTTACCACTATGAAATATTAAGAATTCTCTAGTATAAAACCAGATCATATAATTTGCACTACAACTTCTGATTCTGATATTGTCCTCTGGAAGTTGGAAATATGTTTTGCACTTTCTTAAAATTACCTATAAAAGCTAAGTCGATGTTTATTTATTACTTGTGAATACATTTGATGTATTTACAAGAATAACTGACTTTTTGTATTTCCAAAAAAGAAGTATTGCAAATGTAATTCAGAAGAGCAACAGTCTGAAATATTTTTTGAGACCTTTAGAACTGATACTTCCTGCTTTGGAAAAAAGTACATTCTTCAGAGCTACTTAGTTATAATATAGATATGTTTTTTCCAGTTAATCTCCTTCCCATTGAAGACTATTGGCTTTTGACAAATGTTTCACTGATTCATTCCTCAATCACAAGGGCTGCAAAAATCCCCATCTGCCACTTTGATATTTTTGCACTAGTATGAATATAACAAAAAATGTGGACACTTGCTTTGTCCATGCAGTTAATATGTGTATCCTATTTTCTAATAAAGACTATATGTTCTATAGATAGTGAAGAAATTTGGTGACAAAAATACATACACAACAGCTTGAATTGTTAAACACAAATGCACTCTACTTAAAATAACCAGTAAAATAGCAATGGCTTCTATGAGCAACAACAGCTGGTGGGGTAGAAAGAGCACAATCTTTGTAATCAGTCAGAACTGGGTCTGAACAAGATACCAAAACCTCACTTTCCTTATGAATGGGCTAAGGTGACAACTCTTACTGCAGTGCACAGCAGAGTCAAGAATAGAGACTAGCTAAGGTCGAAGGCCCTAATTACTGCCAGTCATAGGGGCCACCATATATTCATGGACTCAACTAGGGTTCCCAAACTTCAATATATGAACAGATATTAGGCAAAGGAGTGTTAGGACCTAGGTAGAACTGGCAAGTACACGACTCTTTTAAGGTATTTAAATTAATTGTTTTTATTTCCTAACATAGCCTAATTAAATAGGTCTACCGGTTAAGGTTTTCAAGAATCCTAGGCTAAGTCCCAGAGGGAGTTTCTGAGCTTCCCAAGTACCCATAAAGAGAAATCTTACATACTTATCTCAGTGTTTAGTTCAAGCCTGTGTTATACCTCAAACTGCCTACACTCATCTCTCCCAGGGAAAGATCAACACTTTTAATTCAAAGAAAATAATGGCTTAAGATTGCAATTCTCTTAACTGTCTATTCCTGCAACTAATAATGATGTGCTTTCCCTAATATTGATTTATCTGCAGTTTTATTTCACCTGCCAGTGGTCAATCCCTCTAATCATATGCTGGGTATGAACTCAACCACCTTTTCCAGGTGGTGATCTATAATCTCTTGTTCCGGCAGTCTATAGCTGTTTTATTAACTCATCTGAAAGCATATCAGCTTAATTAAATAGTACAATTGAAAATTAACATAAAATGTTCATAAAAGGAAAAAAAGATAAACTGGATCTCAAAATTTGCAAAAGACCCTATTAAAGGGACAAAAAGAAAAGCTAAAGACTGGGATAAAACATTTATAAACCACATGCTTGATAAAGGATTATTATCTAGAATATATAAAGAACTTTCAAAACCAACAGTAAAATAAACAATTTAATTAGAAAGTGGGCCTAGATATAAACCATAAAGTGGCATAGAGGAAAAGCTTGATATTGTTATTGTGAATACAGATGATCCTAATAGATTAAAACAATTTGAGAGTAGACAATAAATAAGACAGAAAATAATTTAATTTTATGGTAATCATTTGCTAGAGGGGAGAACACATAAAAACTACCAAAACATTTTTAATTTATTTAAAAAATTCAAATGAAGGAAAAATATAAATTGTAAATGAATATGGACGACTATGATCCAAGAAAGGTAATGAAATTTAAAATTTAAAGGTACAGTCGGACTTGAATTATCAGCATGAGTTATATATACAATTTGAAAACATTGGGCTACACTCCTCTTTCCCAACAGTAATACATAATACCAACGACAACAGAACGACGTCAACGAAGTTCTGAAACTAAAAGTTTAACAGGAGATTATTACTCTCAACTAAACCCTAACAGCATATTAGATCAAGCATGACCCTCCCCTTTCCCATCCTTTACCAGCAGGTTTCTCACTCAATGGTGTAGAATACCTACGGGCCTGCTCAGCTTTCACAGATTTTTACGGGCGACTCAGAAATGCGTACAAGATAATATCCCAAAGACACGTGGGTTTACCCACAACTGATTGGTGATGGGAACCAAAGCAAAAATTTACATTTCTTTTATCCTTCAGTTGAACAATTCTGATATACATTCTAAAGAGCTTCCTACAAAGTCCCAGGGGAATGACCCTAGTTGCCTATGGCAGTGACGAACCTTCCATCTGTTTTAGTCTCTGCGGCCCTCTATTCTCTGGGATTGCTGGTCAAAATAAATTGCTTTATGCAAGTTCTTTTTCTCCAGTTCTACTTTCCAGAGGGAACTCAGGCTAAGACCTTTCATAACAGTAAACTATCAAATAAGCTAGAAAACAAACATACTGAATGATATCTTAGAAATGGATTATTCACTAATTGGATATTGCTAAAAACTTGTTGCTAATGAAAGGTGGGTAGTGTTAATCCATTGCATTCTGAAGAGTCATGACTATTAAGAGGTAGGCTGGGACGACGTACAGGTGAGAGTGAAGCACTGGTCTTTGTGGCAGCTGTGCACTTGGACATTGTACGGTTAAGGATAAGTATGATTGTGGAGTTACCTGCCTTAATGCTTTGAAAGCCTTAAGAAAATAAAATGGCAGGCTTATGTCAGGCGACTATTAGCCCCGACCATTCTGCGAAATTGAGAAGGCCTCAGCATTTAATTGTAAGGGTAGTAGAACCTCAAATGAAACAAAATATGAGACTGAGTATATAAGAAAATTAGTGGAATCTTGAATTCGGATAAATAAACTTGATACTCTTAAACCTCTGGGCTACTGGAAGCAGATTCTTCTTCATATTTGTGAGCAAGGAGCCTCCTATTACCTGGAAACACTACAAAGACCTCATCTGAAGAAGGGGTCATGCAAAATAAAATGTATTCTCTTCAACATCTTCCCTTCATCCCCTCCCTGCCTGTTAGGCCAATAACTACAGCACAACTTAAGTATAGAATGTATTCTCTGCTTTGAGAGGAAATAGCATTCATTCACAAAAATTCTAAGATTTGGCTTATGTGCAATGGTAGAAACAGGCAGAGGAGATCTTGAAGACCTTGGACTGAGGATTTATGGAATATATGTCTAGATAAGGGAGAATTCTTTGATATTTGCTCACTATTTTTTCTTTTTCTTTTTTTTTAGGCGAGGCAACCCTTGATTGATCTCACAGATTGCAAGAACCCTGTCAGCTTACAATCCCTTATTTTTTAGGGATTGCCTACAGCACCTGATTTTCCTAGGTAGTCTCCCATCCAAGTACTAATCAGGCCAGACCCTGTTTAGCTTCCGAGATCAGATGGGATCAGGCTTGTTCGGGGTGCAATGGCCGTAGACATTTGGGCACTATTTGAGCACTATACATAGGATGTTGTGCAAAGACACGTGGAACTGCCCTTAATTATATCGGCTAACTATTACTGTATAACACATTGCTACAAACTTAGCAGCTTATAGCAGCACATTTTTATTATCCCAGTTTCAGTGGGTCAGGAGTACCGCCATGGCTTAGCTGGTTCCTCTGCCTCAGGTCTCACAAGGCTGCAATCAAGGTATTAACTTCAGCTACAATTTCATATTAAGGTTTGACTAGAGAAGGATCTACCTCCAAGCTTATGTGACTGTTGGCAGAATTCACCTTGTTGTGGCCTGTTGAGCTGAGGACCTATTTTTTTGTTGTTGTTGGCTGTTGGCCAGCAACTGATCTTAGTTTCCTGACATATGGCTTCTCCATAGGGCAGCTCACAACATAGCTGCTTGCTTCACCTAAGCCAGCAAGAGAGCAAGAGAGTCTCCTTGCAGAATGGGTTACAATGCTATGTAACATAACAGAAAGGACATCCCATCACCAAAGCTATAATTTATTGATTAGAAGCGAATCAGAATTTCGGCCCACTCAAATGCAAGGGATTATACAGAACAAGGGGACCAGGAGGCAGGGATGTTTGGGGGCTATCTTAGAGTCCATCTGTCATATTAATATACTGCTGGAAGGACCCTTGAATCTTGCTCAATGACCTCAGGTAAATGAGGAGAAGCTGCTAAAACTCAGACCAGTATTAATGAAAACTTCAGAAGACTCATGAAGATGGGGTATTAGAATAAATTTAATAAATGAGATTAGAAACCCCACCACCTGACTGTGTGCTACAGAAAAACAATCTCTTCACTAAAGCAATAATAAATGAGCTCCTGAGATGGGGTGGCTATATTTCTGTACACAGAATTGACCACAGGAAATGCTGCTGTAGAAATGGGTTCCCTGGGATTAAGGGGGACAACTGGACCTGGGCAGGACAGAGTCAGCAGCACTCAACAAAGAGAAGCAAGATGGCTGAAATTGCTATCAAGGGCAGTAAGACCTTTACTTATATTTTATATACCAGAAAAAAGCATATACATTCATAAGAGATTTTTAGCCCAAATGTCTACATGTGTTTTTGTTTGTGTCTAATTTAGAAAGTAGTCACACATCAAAAGCAGACTGAGCAATAGGATTGAACTACATTTTGGAAACAGTTATAAGATATTGAATATGGATCTGGATTGATTCTGACCTTGAGAATGTTGCTTAAACTTGTTAAACCTCAATTTTTTTTAGTCCGCAAAATATTTCTTGGATGCTTCTTTTGTGCTACACATTATTGTAAGAACTGGTGATAGATACCATGCTACAGATTTGCTGAATCTCTGATGTGCTGGCATACCAATGAAGGATAAAAAGACTAAGAAAATTTAAAAGAATATATAATGACCTTTTTGGCAAGTATCCTGAAGAAAAAAGCAAGGTGAGAGGCTAGAGAATTCTGAGGGCTGCTATAGATGGAATGGTCAAGAACTCTTTCATGAGTAGGTGGCATTTCAGCAGACCTGGATAAAAATGAAGAAGCCCTCAGACTTCTAGTGGACAGCCAGTATGAACCTGCAAGACAACATGAATGGTATATTTCAGGCATCATAAAGAGGCCAGGTGGCTGCTGCTCAAGGAAACAGTGAAGTGGGGGTCAGGAAATAGGGTCACAGAAGAAGTCGGAATTCAGATTATTCATATAATCATGTTGAGGATTAAATCAGAGAATATTTGAAATGTTTTTGGCATACAGCAGTGCCCAGCATAAAAGACTAACTTTAGTATTTACATCTGAGACAAGCATATCATGGCAATTTTAAAGAACCAAGTTCAAGTTTCATAAAAGCATCGAGTTCTGTAATGACTTAAAGAAAATATAGCTCTCACATGTAATGAGCTGAATATGTATCAGATTTATTATTCTATGGAAAACTGATAAAGAGACTAATAAAGGATTTTATAGATTTGGCCTACATAATGAACACTCTTTTAAATAGAGTGAAATAATTTTTTAATATAACCCCTGGTGTTTGCAACCAGAAGTGTCTTCATTACAAAAGATCCCTGTCAGCAGGATTATCTGAAGATGCAGTTGTTGGGAACAAAGAAGTCGCTGGTATCACTGAAGGCCACTTTGCATTCAACAGCTTTGCTTAAGAGAAGTACAATCATGTGATAGGTCAAACAAATATCAAATCAAATAATTCGGAAATATTAGGTCTGTAAGTGTGGCCTCAAAGGTATCGACTTCCATATCCCCAGAATCTGTGAATAGGTTCCCTTATGTAGCCAAAGGTACTTTTCAGATAGGATTAAGTCAAGGATCTTGAGATGGAGAAATTGTCCTGGGTTATCCAAGTGGGCCAATGTAATTGTGGGAGTCTTTAGAAGAGGGAGACAGGAGGGCAGGGTCGGAGAGAGAAATGGAAATATGCTGCATTACTGGCTTCAAAGATGAAAGATAAAGGCTTGAGTCAAGGAATGTTGGCAGCCTTTAGAAGCTGAAAGGGCAAAGAAATGATTTTTCCCCTAGAACCTACAGAAAGGATACAGCACTATCAACACTTTGATTTTTAGCCCAGTGAGATCCGTGTTCGACTTCTGATATTCAGAAATACAAGATAATAAATGTGTGTTGTTTTAAGCCACTAAGTTTGTGGCAGACATAGGAAACTAATATACTGAGGAAATAGAAGGCAACAGTTAGTATGAGAATACTATATTGAAAATAAGTGGTATAAAGAAAAAGCCCAAAGCAAGACTTTTGAGGAAATCTACACAGACTTTTGAATGGGCTGTCATATCTTCCAAGCTAACTTGAAGTGGAGAATAACTCTCATCCAATTTTATTTTTAAGTGTGATTATCTTGAAAGGTGTGGGTATGTATATAGAGTATGGAATCTAATAGCTGGTTGCACTACTGCATTGCTGTTTTTCCTAAAACTTCCCTACTAAAGAATATGGTTTCTGAAGGTCCACATCCTATGTTGGAATCCTGCCCTGACACTTAGTAGACTTGTGACTGAGGGAAGTCACCTAAACTCTGTGCCTCATTTTCTTTTTACCTGTGACACATCAAATTAATACTAGCTACCTCACAGGGCTGCTGTGAGGATTAACAGAATGAATATGTAAATGCTCTAGAACAGTGCCTGGTACACAGTAAGTACGTAAAAAGATTTTCTCATGTTATTCTTTGGTTCTCATATCACCAAAGTTAGAATCGCCTTTTATTATACTAATACATATGCAAGACAAAAAGAAAATTATATCCTGCATTGCATTCTAGCTAGTATTTCACAATGGTTTTTTTTTTTTTTTAAATGATTTTACTTTAACTTGTAAAAGTTTTTCACGAAAGCCATGAGACTTAGGCTATGTTGACAAGATTGCAAAAGTATATTTAGGGAAGTAATAAATCCAAGTGTGAGGTTAAAGGTAAGAGTAATTTAGTACAAAATCATATTAACTATAGGAAATGTTTTATCAAATCATCTGCTTTGAATATCTTGACATATTTTCAGGGCTGTATTTCTGAGCAATGTTCTCATTGCTGTTATGTAGACGATCAACACTGAATGCTAGAGGAAGGTAAAGAACTATGGAGGAAGTCAGTAAAGGAAACTAGAATGTAAGCTTCAGGAGAGAGCAATGATTATCTGCATTGCTCATCATAATAATCCTGTCCCTGGCTCAGCGCTTGGAAAAGAGTTGGCATTCAGTTAATATTGTTCATGAATCAATGTATGAACTAAAACTTTCTGGTGATTCCTCTGCATCAGATTATCAGATTATTAGTTAATCCTCACAACAACTCTGTGAGATAAATATTAGTATTCATGTTTTATTTGAACTCTTTTTGTTAGCATTCTTCTTTTATTAGATGATAAAACTAAATCCAGAGGGCTTCACTAATTTGCTCAAGATACCATATTATGATATTAGGATTCAGAACCAAGTCTATCTAATTGTACCACTTGACATTTTTACATTACCACATTAAAAACACAAACCTTTTAAAAACACTGTGGTCACTGTTCCCAGGGCGCAACTGTATAGTTAGCCCATGTGCTGGGGGTTGAGGAAATGCTGGAAGCTGAATGAATGAACACTACTTTTTTAGCTGTCTCAGTGGGCACTATGCCACCAATAGGACTGAACCCCTTGCCTTTGAATAACAAATGGTTCCTATAACATACATTATAATTTAATTAGGATACACAATATAAAATTATGAGCATACTTTATTTTACAATACTACCTATCAGATCAGAAGTACACATATGCAGATCAGGGCAAGTAGGGTCAGTCCTTTGGAACAGGTCAGTTCCGGTCAGGTAATTACAATTAGAGAGAAAAATTTGTGTGTAAACCGCAAGCTATTTATTGTTCACCATGAAGTCCATGTAGATTAGCTCAGATCCCTCACCGCTTTCGGCCCAAACAGCTCCAAGTACAAGCCTTGCAGATGATGGATCAATAGCATCATCACATACAAAGGTTTCTCAAACATGTGCTTATTACTCGCTGACATGTTGATGGTTGCTTCCAATGTTTACTACAGTATTTCTTACAATGCAATATTTATAGCCTTGACTCCTAGAAAGTGCCTATATAACATTTTTCAAGATTACCACTTATTTGGCTGACATCTATGTATCTTTTTAGATTATGTCCTTAATATATCAACAAGTTTCTGCCAACATGCCCACCCCAAATTTGGTAGAAAAGTTCTAGCTTTAAGGGAGCAGATATATCCTAATTCTATGCATAATGAAGATATTTGGCATATAAAGAAGGGATAGACAACTTCAAGGACTGTATTTATACTAGGGATGTTGATTTAGATTATGTTAGGTAACCAACAATGAGTAATTTTTGCAGAGTTTGTAAATTCAAGATTACTGATTAGAGTTCCTTACATTTAAGTCTGTCCAGTCATGATTGTTTTTAAATCACAATTCAAAATAGAAGAAAATATTGTTAACGGTGAACCACTGCAAGATGAGCCATATACTCATAATGATGTGCCAAATACTGGAATATCAGTAAGCTTTTCCAAGTCCCAGGAAGTATGTCAGATGCATCTCTGCTTCCCAAATGTATGTGTTTATTTGCATCTTTTAAACACCTGCTTGAGTCCCTGACATTAAGGAAGTATGTACTGAAAGTCTGAGACACAACAGCACAAACTCACAAAGGTAAAGATCCTCTTATCCAATAATTACCACGGAAATCATGTTAAATACATTTTTACGTATTTGCCACTACACATTCCTAGCCCCAATATTAAGTTTTTTTTTTTTTGATTAGTAAATCTTCAGCACTAATTTTAATCTAGTCATCAGTATGGCTCATATACCCACACTGAGTTTTAAATATTTGGTATGAAAAAACAGCTGATGACAAGTTATGATTATAGTAAATAATAATTATAATGATTACTGATGTTTTTCAATAGTCTGACTAGTCTGTTTAAATAGTGATGAAAGCTGCACAACATTTTAAATGACGATAAATCTATTCAAGACAAAATATGACTGTTCTAATATTACTATTGAGGTAGATTTATTTTTGATATTTTGTAGGGATTACCGTCAAGATATTATCCATGATTTCCACAGAAAGTACTTTATTTAAAAAATATATTGAACTCCATATGAAATTTATAGAATAACTTATTACAGTTAGGTTCATCTATAAGAATTAAGTAAGATTTAATTCTTAATAAATATATCTGCATTTGGAATTACATGGATATATTCATATTAAATGAAAGAGAAGTAAATAGATGTGAAGAAGTAAAAATCTATGATTTCAACATGCAGAGAAAATGACTATGTGAATTTTTTCCATCTCACAACTCTACCTGAGTTGCAACTCAGGAAAAGAAAGGGGGTGGAGGGAAACTAAACCAGAGTGATATATTCAAGTTCCCCCTATTTTTCTTACCAAATAAATAGCATTACCAGCCAAGGACAAATGTTGCCTTCCATTTCTTTTTATATGTGAAAGCCTTTGGTGTGGTATCTATCAGCTCACTTTAAATCAAACCGACATTGGCTAACATGGATTAACTGCAGGAACTAAGTAACAAAGAATTGATACAAAACTACTGTGACAACTTTACTGTAGCAAATGTAAGGACTTATCTATAATGTAGCCATTTATTTGAAGAAGTATTGAATCTAGCTGTTTCACCAATAACTTAGCAGGTTACAAAACAGCGTGAACTTCTAAGTCTATATTTCAATCTAGGCAGTAGGCTTACATTTCACAAAATAGTTATTACATATCTGTTCCTCCTTTCATCTAATAATTAGTGTTGTTAGATGACTTGCAATTTGCCAAGAGGAGATATCTAAATAAACAGGATTCATGGTTCCAGTTGATGAATCTTAACAAATTTATAATATATTTGTTAAGACAAGCATATGTAAACGTACTAAATTTATTTCCCTCATTCTTTTTCCTTTTTCTTATTCAGTCTCCTTTTATTTTTTACTAATCTTCATCTTTTCCCTTTCTCTCTTTCACCTGACTTTTTGTCATCTTTATAATTATTTATTAAACATATAGTATATGTGATGGATACCAGTTTATAAACCTCAGGAAAAGATCTAGCTAGCACTGAAGAATTTTACTGAATGAGATACTAAGACAGGTATATAAATAACTTAAATATTTTTTTTTTAAATCAAGAGAATGACAAACATAATTAATAACTTTTTGGTTTGCCCTCTTCCACCGATTCCATTTTGTCTTATTTTCCCTACAACATAAAAATAATAATAATAATAATAGGATGATGCAGGCTGAATATAAGCTACAACTGCAATAGTTCTTTTTCTGATCCCTACATTAATTGATCTTGATATAGCTATTCCCACAAATTCTGTCATTTTCATGAGAGAGCAGGGTTGTCCAATGCATTAGTCAGGGATTTTCACCTGGTGTGTAATAAGATACTGCCTTGTGCAGGATGTGAGCTACAAGTATGCTGAGATATTGATCTCTTCAACCCTTAGGAGGTAGGGTAGGTTTTTGCCAAAAAGAAGCTTGTCGACTATCTCAGATTGCTGTACAAAAAAATATCATTTTCTATGAGTGTCATGATGTAAAAACTTTCACTGTAACACTAGGAACTAAAATATTTTTGCAGTTCATACTAGCTAGCAAGTACAAAGATTTCTTTAGCATTCTTATCTTAAAATTGTAATTGGTAAATTTGGAATTTTCTTTTTTTCTTTTTCTCTATTCTCTTCACAAATGAAAAAATTAACCTCAGAAAAAATCTTTATACGTTATCAATATTTAAGAACCTTATTTGGATTTTATTTGAAATATACTAAATTCTTAAATTAACATAAGAATTATTATTCTTTTAAAAATATTTAAGTCTTCTTAAACAGAAATAGGTTAAGAGTTTGCATTTATTCAGGTTTATATTATATATCTTAATAACTTTTTAGTGTTCTTTATATAGATCACAAAACTTCTCATTAACATGAATTATAAACCATAATACTATATATGTATAAACTATAAAAATATACATAATTTTTTCTATTACAAATTGCAGCTATTTTTTTCTTTTTATAAATGGTCACTAATATTATATAGGAATATTATTTAGTATATTTTTTCTTTCATTTGACAACACTACTGAATTTCTTAATTCTGGTGGACTTTTAGTCATTTTCTTACATTTCCAGTGTCCACAGAAAAAATATTATTTGCAAATTAAAATTTTAAATGTTGGGAAGCCCATCATAAGACAATATGTTGAATATTATTGAAAAGCAGCAAAAAAGAGCTTTTTAGACCAGAAGGAGAAAAACATAGAGTTTAGCCTTCTCCATTCAAAAGTTTTTCTCTGAAGCAAATTATTTGGATGTGATTGAATAATTTCCTATTTATGCTATATGATTTCTCCAGCTTTATTGGGATGTAATTTACATGTACCATTGTGTAACTTTAAAGTAAGTATATAAAGTGATGATTTGATACACATATATATTGAAAAATGATTTCTACAATTGAATTAGTTAACACCTTTGTACCTCGCATAATTATCCTTTTTTTTTGGCACGAAGATTTAGGATCTAACTAAAAATAGAACCACCATATGACTTATCAATTCCACTTCTGGGTATATATACAAAGGAAATGAACTCAGGATCTCAAAGCAATATCTGTACTCCCATATGCACTGCAGCATTATTCACAACAGCCAAGATATGGAAGCAACCTCAGTGTTCTTCCACAGACGAATGGATGAAGATGTGGAAATATATACAACAGAATATGATTCAGCCATGAGAAAGAAGGAAATATTGCCATTTATGACAGCATGGACGAAACTTGAGGGCATTATGCAAAGTGAAAGAAACAAAGATAAATACTGCATGATATCACTTATATATAGAATCTAAAAAGCCACACTCATTGAAACAGAGAATAGAAGGGTGTTTGCCAAGGGATGGAGGTAGGAGAAACGGGGAGATGTTGGTCAAAGGAAACAAACCTCCTATTGTAAGATTTATGAATTCTTGGGAAATGATATGTAGAGCCCTGGGAATCTAGAAGACTACTATAAATAAATAAGAACTTATTGACTGGCATGAGAAACGTTAGATAACAAAGAGAGACTGACAATTGAGAGACAAGGGATCATAGAAACAAATTTGCCTTATTCATAAATAAGCTTAGAAATGATCCTGGGCTAAGCAGATTTTATTATGTTTATCCCTAATTTAGACTTTAGATGGCTGAAGTTATTCATTGGCATTAACTTAATAAGAACATATGGTATACCATGGTATTGTTAATTATAGTTACTATGCTACTCATTATTTTCCCAGAATTTATAAATTTTATAACTGAACGTTTGTACCCTTTGAACAACATCTCCCCATTTCACCTACCCTCAGCCTCTGGCACGCATGCACGCACTCACACACACACACACTCACATACACTCCTCTCTGGTACACTTTATTACTTGATATGCTTGAATGGATCATCAGATTGCTGCTTCCATACTTTAAAGACACAGTTCATATGTTTGGAAGGTCCTCTTTTCTCTATAATCTTCTTGAAAAATTGTTCTTTAACTATTATTTAATATTCACAGTGTATTTAATGTTTTCTTTTCTGGGATTCTAGAAAGAATTAGTTAGATGTTGCTCTGAGCTTCTACAAAATTTTATGCATAGATCATAATAGAAGTATTACTATTATTGCTATTATTTTGTTTGTCATGCCTTTGTACCTACTATGTTCCCTGAGAAAACAGACTAAGTTTTTGAACATATTGTGTCTCCTACCACTTATCATAACCAACCTATTCTAGTTACACGATAAATCAGTGGTTTTCAAACCTGACTTTGTAGCAATGCTTCTCATTAAGAATCAGCTATGGAATTCATTTAATACAATGGGGCCAAGAGAAGAGCTGAATTCTTATAAGAGATCTAAAATAAGAACAAAGCTAAAATAAATCAATAATCTATGTTAGATAATTTAAATTTATCTTCTAACTCATTTTAAAAGTAAATAAAGTATACTTTTCTCTAGTTGATATTATACAACAGTTGCTTGGACCTTACACAGCAAACACATTCATGCATAATGCATATGTATAGTTCAATTTATTTCTTGTAACTATTTAGAGTTAAATATTCTCATCTCCATGTTAGAGAGAATATAAGTGACTTGCCCAGGTTAACACATTTAGGCGGGAGTAAAGCAGAGACTCATACCCTTGTCTAGAAACTCCAAAGTGTATTGTTTTTATGTGGTTTGTTCTTTCCTCCCCCAACTTTGACATCTATGTCATTGATGCTTCTCTTTCTAAAGATGACAACATTACATAGTGGTCTCTTACGTACATCAGTACTACCAGACACATGGTTGGAAGAAATGAAACAAAGAGGGCAGGATACAACTGCGTAACTTGCCTTAGTGTATATTTACGTTTATTGCCTGGCTGATACGCATTGTTGTATTACACAATGTTATGGCATTTGATTCATCAGTCCATTTGTTTACTGGTTCTGACCTCTTCTTGCATACAATAAACTTTCAGGTGTCCAAATATATTGAGATTTATACAATTCAGTAATCTTTCAGCCCTTCCATGGAAATATGACATTATTCCTCTCGGTTTTGCACAAAAGTGTTATAAATCAATAACTGCTTTTTATTTTATTCACTCCCCCATCTCCAGTATGTCGCTCTTCACAAGGTACCCCAAAGATGATTTTTATGTGAATGTTCTGATGATGTTCTTTTTAAAAGCAGTATGACAGTTTGAAAAAAATCTGACCACACTAAACAGCAGTAAAAGATGATCTGAAGTTGATTTTTGAGTTTAGGTTTCTCATTTCTTTAGTCAATTGTCTGTAATATATTGTATGTCTGCACATACAGACACTGACACTTCTAAAGCACCAGAAGGTATTGTTCAGTATATATCTTTGGAGTTGCAAATATGTGTTCTATTTGTTAAGAAAATAACACTATGCCTCAACACCCTGAGGGTAAGTATTAAAATTAAAATGTCTGACTTTATAACACAATGATGAGTTATCTTCACTGAATATAAGATACATTTGGAGACTGAATTAGCCTAATAATGAATGTCCTTTTAATGATACTGACCTGTAATAATTGTCAGAGTAGCATTTCTTTCAGAATCACCTACAGAAGGTTTTCCGTCAAAGCAGGCATTTAGAGGCAAATGAACATTATCTGACATGTTCTTTTTTCTTAGAAAACTTGTGGAAACAAAGTTGAATATCCTTGTTGAGATAGAAAAATACCTCCTGATTTAACCTCATGTAGGGTGGCATGGGCACTCTGATTTGTGCCATTCAGCCCATGAACAAATATTTTGACACGAGAACATTTCTCTTCTGCTTACCCAAAGGGACAAATATTTTTGAATGCTGTTCTGACACTTTTTAGTGGATATTTAAAGTGTTTGATAGTTCTGATACATGATTGTCTCCATTAGGCACTTCAAAAAATTTCAACAAAGTAGTATATATTGTTGATTTTTGCTGAAAAAAGTCTTTGGAGACAGATCAAAGATTTGTTTGTTTATTTGCAATTGGTTTCCAATAACATCTGGAAGCTTTGAGAAGGACTTCTATACATTTCATTTGTTGTAAAACTGAAGAGTATGAATTCCGAGAAAAATCATTCTTTTATAAATAATTAGTCCACATCTTGAGAAGTGAAGATATATAATTTTCTAGATATGATTTATATTCACAGACCTTTGTGGTTTTCCCAGGTTTAAGCCCTCATGGAATAAGCCTGGGGGCTGGCAGGAAATGGGACAATTGCTTCTCCTTCTGGGCTGACATTTCCATGGGCCATGTGTGCCTCTCTCTGCAACAGCCCCTCCCACTCTTCAGTCCGTGGGATATTTCCTGTTCTTTCACAGTTGCCAGGCACCAACTAGTTCAGATAGTAGGCAACTAGGTTTGACTTTGTGCTGTCAGCCCAATCTCATCTTCGTTTCCTTTTATTTTTTTCTTTAAGTCTCATTCTTTTCTCTCTCTTTTTTCTGTTTCAGTCCTTTTCCCCACACAGAATGTCTAACTGCTTCTCAAGTCTCAGTGTAGACCTACCCTCATTTAGTGGTGAATTTCCATGTCAAGCTGACACCTTTTCTCTTCCCTCTCTTGTTTTTTCAGCTTTTCTCTGTCCAAATCTTGCATTCAAGAATTTGAATTTCTGAAAGTTGTAAAAGTAGGCTTTCAACTTTATAAGGCCCCTCTCTATGGGAACTTTCACATGCAATGTATAGTTCAAAATTTCCAGAAACAATTTATTTCATCCTCACTTGAGACATGCTTCTATTTTCAAAGTGTGAACCAGATGGATTTGTTGCTGTTCAGATTATTCCCAGAAGGAATCCAAATCAGAAGTGCATGGAATGATCCATACACAAAAACACTTTCTCTGTCATGTTTGTTTCCTTTTGCTTTGAAGTCGATTAAGTTTAGTCGTCTCCAGACTCTACTGCTAAATATGGTTAAGAAAACCCCAAACACTAAGTGTTAAATTTGAAATACCGTATTAGACTCTGTGGTAGATTGAAAGATATATAAGACCTTGCTCCTTTCCTCAATATGAACCTTATTCTATGATAGGTATATGAATATACATAGTAACTATCTCATGAGATATGGTGTTATATAGTACGACAATCATTCACTCATTCTTTACTGTAGTAGAGTACAATGTTGTATTACTAAGTGTATAACAGAAGAGTCAAATGTCATAAAATTACAATTTCAAGGTTGTAAGATGTGTTATAGTGATAATAGTTTGAGATAGTACAACTTGTTCACCTACAAAAATTCACAGCACTGATAATCATCAATACAGAAGATAAAAACTCCAAACATGGATCCAGTAGAGATACCCTAGTTAGCAAGGACCCCAATGCCCTTTGCCTTCCATCATTCTTTTATACCAAGTCTAGACTCTTCAGAAATATCTCAAGGGGAAAATGTGGAAAGTCAGAAAATGTGGCAAAAAAAGATAATCAGTAAAATTTGGTGTGTGTGTGTGTGTGTGTGTGTGAGAAAGAGAGAGAGAGAGAGAGAGAGAGAGAGAATAAGAAAGAAGAAAAACATTAGCATTTGTGTTTTTGAGTTAACTAAATTTTAGCATCTTGATCCAATTTCCTTGTCCATAGCACGATAACCTCGCCAGTTAATTCTTGACTGCAGTGACATCTGTTGGTGAGGGCAGAGCTCATTAACCACAGGTTTGACTCCTCTGGCAAAAATCAACCCACAAGCTGTTCCATGCTCCAGCAGATGTTTCCTTTTATTTTATTTTCTCTGATTCTTGTTTGAGTGAAAACCTTTCCGGCTGAACTGATCAAATCTTTGTTGATATGAAAAAAATGCTTAAACCTGGAACTTCACAAAAATCTCAGTAAAATGCAAATCTGACACCTGCTGTTTTGACATCCTCTCTCCACCCTCAAAATATATGTACTAGTGTTAGGTCAAAGGCATATTATAATGCTGGAGCCATCTTTAGACAATGTACTGTCAGGATATATATCAGCTACGGTTTAATGTTTTTTGTTTTTTTTTTAATCTTATGTCTTGTACTAAAATTTGCCAGGACAATTAATATGTTTGACTTGAGGGATGAAAACATTCAGTATCTTTATTTGTAATGGAAAATACTAAAGGCAAACTATTTTAATCTGAATCCTAGGCAAAAGGCTGAGTTTGGTGAGCTAATGGACTTTTTATCAAAAAGGGAGGGAGATTGGCATAGGAACTGCTTCTTACCTGTGTACATTTTAGACATCCTGGAAGACTTTTTTAAATGACGAGCACCTAAGCCACACTCCAGACCCATCGAATCAGAATCTCTATGTCTGTTCTATGAGTATCAGGACTTTAAAAAAGTTTCTCATGAGATTGTAATGTGCAGCTAAGGTTGAGACTACCAGTATGGAGGTTACAAGGTAGGCTCAAGAAAATGCCAAGCCAGAATTTGACTCCCACCTCTGTACCTAACATCCTTGGGACCCTAGACAAGTTATGTCATCTTTCTGAGCCTCAGTTTACTCATCTTGAAAAAGAAGATAAGAAGTAAAGGGGTCAAATATGTGGTGACGCAAAGAAATCTAACTACTGGAGGTGAACACACAATGCAATATCTATATGCCTTACTGTTAAACTGTACATCTGAAATTTACTAAATTTTGCTAACCAATGTCACCATAAAAAAATAAAATAAAATAAAATAAAAAATAAATTAAAAAAGAAAAAGAAGATATATAAAGTCATTTAAAGATTAAAACAGATTAAGTAAGTCACATATTAAGTGTTTAGTATATTTAAATTCTCTCAAGTCTTCATTTCTTGGGTAACATTTATATATAATTGATACTTAATTCCCACAATTCAAAAGATAATTATATTGATTGACTTTTTTCTCCTTTCAGTGGGCTGTTTCATCCCCTAAAATTTCTACAATAAATCTTTATTACTTACTGAATTGAAAAAAAATATGTACTTAATTACTAAATTCCATTAAAAGTAATGGCTATGACATCAGGCTACATGATTAAAGACCACATGACCTACTCTGATGCTCTGAGGTTGTCTTTTTCTTTTTCTAGGAAACCATTGCAGTAAGGCACCCTGTCATCACATCGGTACACGCACCTTTAATCAAGCATTTTTATATATTATGTATACATTGAGATAGATAGGGTCTTTTTCCTCAAGGGAGTATGACATTTACTAAGAATTTAGAATTAAAACCCAGTATATCACCATTTCACTTTTTCATTATAAATGTTCAAACTCCTTTTATTTATGTATTTCTATTATAAACTATTTTCCAAGAATATTAGCAGAGTCAAAAAGTGTGTGTATGTGTGTGTGTGTGTGTGTGTGTGTGTGTGTGTGTGTGTGTGTGTGTGAGACTTTTGTTGGTCTCACTGATAGAATTTTTAATGTGAGAGCATAACATAAAACTTATTGTTTCAACAAGGTCCATTAAAGAGGACTGTAATTATTGCTTTAAATGCTTATTTTGCTTTTCTTATGTGAAGTTCCATAAACTTAAATGGAGTAAGAGTTGAGAACAAGAGTAGTGTTCATAACTGAGCACAAGATTAGCTTCATGGCTTTATAACAAAGTATTTGACAACTGGCAAAATTAATTTTCTTCACTGTGAAAGTGAGAATATGGGGCCGTGAGAATAACAGGTCACAATGCGAAAAAGGATGGTCTTTGCTTTTTAAAATAATGACATTCTTGGTAAATGCTTACTAAAATTTTCAACAAAGAAAGAACACAAGAAATTAATCACAGATAAATATCTAGAAGTGGGATTTTATAATGCATGCTATTATTATTTTACTTGAATTCAATAGAAGGAAACAGAATGAAAACTAAAAATAAAATAAACCAATTATTTTTATGAAAGAGTATATAAAAATTAAGTTTTTGAAAGAAGAATATGAAAATTGTTGAGTGTAGAGTTATTATGTACTTTCAATTTTATGTTTCAATTTTAAACAGTGTTGGTTGACTACCTGATAATGAAACTTGATAAGGGACTTTTTTCTCTCACACTTCTTCCCACAGCCCTTCCTCCTTGAGTTCCCACCTTGTCAAACCACAGGGAACACCATCCTCATTTTATTTTACAGAATTGACTCTCTTTGGAGTTATGCAATATGGCAACTATGGCTCTTCCCATGTTCTAATCATGTTGGTTGTATGGTAAATATTTTCTTTCTCAAGGTGAATAACACTTTCTGTTTTGCAACCATAATTCTCCCAGTTACTTGCTTTTAAATGATTTCAATAATCGAAGGGGCTTCCAGTCTATGCTTGTCTCCTCTAGAAACCACCTCAAAATCACAATTAAACTACAGAACCACCATCATTAAGAATTGCCTGAAGTCCCTAAACAGAAGTCCTATTACTAAGAATATATAGCAGAAGCCACATGGAGACTGATAGGAGGGGCAGAAATGTGGAAAGGGGCTGGGCCCACACCCACATATGGTTATTCAAAATCGGAAGGGATATATTGGCTGCAGAGTTCCCCGCCTAAAGACAGAGGGATTTCAGCACTACACCAGGCTCCCTACCCTGGGGTTCCAGTGCTGGGAAGAGAAATGTCCACAACTTCGTCTGTGAAAACCAGTAGAGATTGTGACTGAATGAGTCCCAGGCATTCCTCTTATAGGGCCTGCACGCTAACTTACTCTCTGGCAAACTCACTCATTCTAAGCTCCAGCACTGGGGCAGCAGCTCAAAAGGCACTAGGGACATGTGGGAAGGAACTGAATTGTCTGGCTGTAGGACAAAGGCTAGAGGGGCAGTTTTCTCCCATATATAAGTGCTGGCAGAAGCCACTGTTCCTTTGTTGGGCTCTACCCCCACCCCACCTAGTGTGCAGACACAGGCGGCTGCCACATCTGAGTCTCCATCAACCTGGTTAACGGTGTTCATTCTGCTCTGGTGATTCCCTGAGACCCCACCCCACCCAACTTACAGGCCCACCCAAGCTTCATCCAGGGGCTTTTCCACACAAATGACCTATCTTGGCTCATGTTGCAGACATCCCTAAAATATCCTAAAGGTTCACAAACCCCAAGCAAGCAGCATCTGGCTTCAGCATGTCCTGTATCCCTTGCTAAGCAGCTCTGAGCCTGGATTAGTGGCAGCTGGCCTTGGTTTTCAGCTTAGCCTCTTCCAAGCACCAATAAGTCTAGCATAAGTGGCAACCAGATCATTTTGTAGCTCATACCAAGTGGCCCCAAGCAAAGCACAGGCAGTAACTGACTTTGGCCTACATAGGAGTCCCTCCCAAGAGGCCCCAGAACCAACACACCCAGAGTACCACCCAACCACTCCCACAAACAACAGCCCAAAGAACATATTTGGCAGGCACCAGAGTCCTGCTAAAGCAAATCTTGCTCTGTGGGGTCAGCCTCTGCACAACTGCTCCTTCACTGTAGTCACAGCCAGTCCTTAAGACCAATAGGTCTGAGAATCAATCACTTCCACTGATGTGCAAATAAGAACCAAGGCTTAACTACAATAGAAGGGCACACACAATCCACACAAAGGACACACTTGGAGTACCTGGCTCAAGTGACCAGACTGTGCTACTGGGCCTCACAAGACACCTATATTATATAAGTCCGCTCTACTAAGATTGGGAGACATAACAGCTCTACCTAATATATAAAAGCAAATGCAGGGAGATATCTAAAATAAGAAAACAAAGAAATCTGTCCCAAATGAAAGAACACAACAAAACTCCAGAAAAAGAAACAAACAAAATGAAACAAAGCACTGGTTATAAGAATACTCAATGATCTCAGTGAGAATTTCAACAAAGAAATAGGAAACATAAAAATGGAGACAGAAAACATAAAGGAGAACCAGTCAAAAGTGAAGGATACAGTAACTGACATGAAGAATACATTAGAGGGAATTGACAGTAGATTAGGTGAAACAGAAGAGCAAATCAGCAATTTAGAAAACGCCCAATCAGAACAGCACAAAAAAAAAGAGGAATCCAAAAAAATGAGGATAGTTTAAGGGGCCTCTGAGACAACATCAAGCACACCAATATTCGTATCATAGAGGTACCAAAAGGAGAAGAGAGAGATCAAAGAATTGAAAATCTATTTGAATAAATAATAACAAAAAACTAACCTTGCAAAGGAAATAGACATACAAGCCCAGGAAGAGCAGAAAATCCTAAAGATGAACCCAAAGATGTCTACACCAAAACACATCATCATTAAAATGACAAAGGTTAAAGAAGGGAGAATCTTAAAAAGCAACAAGAGAAAAGCAGTTAGTTACCTACAACGAAGCTCCAAATGATTTCTCAACAGAAACTTTGCAGGCCAGAAGAGATTAGTGCAAAATATTTCAAAGTGATGAAAAGCTAGGACCTAGAACCAAGATTACTCTACCAGCAAGGCTATCATTTAAAATCAAGAAAGAGATGAAGAGCTTTCCAGACAAGAAAAAGCTAAAGGAGTTCATCACCACCAAGCCAGTATTATAAGACATGTTAAATGGACTTTTTTAAGGAGGAAATATATATATTTAGAATACATATTATATATATATATATATATGATATATATGAATAAAATGGAATAACTATATACCTATCAATAATCACTTTAAATGTCAATGTATTAAATGCTCCAATCAAAAGACAAAAGGTGGTTGAATGGTTAAAAAAACAAAACCCTTACATATGCTGCCTATAAGAGACTTACTTCAGATCAAAAGTCATACACAGACTGAAAGTAAAGGGATGGAACATATATTTCATGAAAAAATAAAAAGCTAGCGTAGCAATACTTACATCAGACAAAATAGACTTTAAAACAGAGGCTATAACAAGAGACAGAGTAGGATCTAGCAATCCCACTCTGGGTATTCATGCAAACAAGTCCAAAACACTACTTTGAAGAAACATATGCATCTATATGTTTATTGCAGCATTTACAATAGCTGAGATATAGAGGCAATCAATGGATGAATGGATAAAGAAGAAAAGGTACATATATATAATGGAATACTACTCAGCCAAAAAGAGAATGAAATCTTGCCATCTGTAACATGGATGGACTTAGAGCAGGAGTCCCCAACCCCCCGGCCGTGGACCATTTCCAGTCTGTGGCCTGTTAGAAACTCGACTGCATAGCATGAGGCAAGCAGCAAGCAAGCTGGTGAAGCTTCAGCTATATTGGTAGCCGCTCCTCAGCGCTAGCATCATCGCCTCAGCTCCATCTCAGATTCTCATAGGAGCACCGGTCCTTGGTGCCAAAAACGGTTAGGGACTGCTGAAGAGATTACTGTGCCTAGTAGAATAAGTCAGAGAAAGACAAATATCATATGATTTCACTTACATGTAGAATCTAATAAACAAAACAAAACAAAAAAACAGAAACAAACTCATAGACACAGAGAACATTTTGATGGTTGCCAGATAGGAGGGTTGAAGGGACGGGTAAAAAAGGGGAAGGGATCAAGAGGTATAAATTGGTAGTTACAAAATAGTCACAGAGACATAAAGTACAACATAGGGAATATAGTCAATAATATTGTAGTAACTACATATGGTGTCAGGTGGGTACTAGATTTATTGGGGTGATCACTTCATAAGATATGTAAACGTCAAATCTGTGTTGCACACCTGAAAGTAATATAATACTGTACGTCAATTGTAATTGAAAAGTAAAAATTTATTTAGCATGTACTAATTTATAGTTTATAAATCATATATCAAATGATACATTTTGGAAGGATAAAATAACTTAGAAACAAAAGTTGTAAGTTTCTTTCCACACATGCAGTATCCTCTTACATGTCTCCTAGATGAAAACATCCTTGACTTCAGAAACCAGCAGCTTATATCACAAACACCTGTAATAAGGTCTTCCCCCCCGCCCCACAATGTTGGCTCCTTTCAAGCAGCAGCCACTGTGCACATAGAAATCCCAATGCAATTCTGTGCCTGTTTGCCATTTTCTGTTATTCTTTCTACTCTCATGTTACCTATTTTCCAAATTCATATGCCATCTGTTTCCTCTGTTGCTTTTCATGAAGTCATCGAGCTTAACTGGTCATGATAAACTGTGTTTAAGATGGCCAATTCCATTCTATCCATTTAATTCTACATAGCAACACACTCAATATTTGAAGGAATAAATGTAGAACTCAGTATATAATCTTAGCTCCAGAGTCCATCTATGTTTTATTTGGCCCTCTAGCCTGAGGGATGCTGCTGAAATCCTGATCCTAATCCTGAACAGTCCAGACTGTCCCTGGCCTTTGATCCACCTATTCACTGTCATTCTCAAACTTTAGTGAACATCAGAATTACCTGAAAGATGTATTAAAACCAAGATTTCTGGGCCCCACCCCTAAAGTTTAAGATGCAGTAGGTCTGGGGTGGTGCCCAAGATTTTGCTTTCATAACAAGGTTCCAGGTGATTCTGATTCTGCTGTTCAAGGGAACACACTTAAAAATTACTGTGCTAGAATTAGGTGAACATTCCTGGTTTCTCATCATGTGTCCACTTTTCCCATTTATATGGGAATGACAGCAGCTTCTTCCCATAGTATGTCATTTTGGTCTGATGGACACCCATTAGCAAAATGGCTAAGAAGAAGACAGCAATCAGCTGAGTTTTCATATATGAGAATGTTTGCTGTTCTTATGTAGTTGAGTGACAACTGGGCTGAGCATGATATTCTAGGCTTACCTTTCCCTTAGCCCTTTATACACCTTGCTTTATTGTTTTATGGAATTGAAAGTTGTTGTGGATGTCAGTCTTAGGTAACTTACTTTTGTCTGTTTATTTGTCAAAAATTCATTTCTCAAATCTTTGAAGTTCATTAACTTAACCAGGCTATGTCTCAGAATCCACTGTTATCATTCTTTCTGTAATTAAGTACACTCTTTTGAAATGCATATTAAATCCTTCCTTCATTCTAGGAAAACTGACTGCTACTGGATTTTCTTTTTCTCAGAGGGTCGTAATTATTGCAATGGATTTTCTTTTTCTCAGAGGGTCGTAATTATTCTTATTTGGGGTTATCTTTGACTGTTTCCATATCTATCATCTTGCCCCATTACTAAAAATTTCTGAAATTTTTTCTCTGTTTATAATGTAATTAACTGAAGGCTTTTACTATGTTAGTAATTTGATTTTCAATAGTTTTTATTCTCCCATCTGCTTTCCCTTTTTTACCTAGTGCCACAATGAACCAATTTAGGTTTCAGTTTCTTTTATGCGTCTGTTGTTTTATTCTTTATTTTTTACTTCTTGGCTTAATTCATGTTCTTATAATAATATTCTGCAAGAGAAATTACACAGGAATACTAAGAGATAGTTTTCTTTTCTTCCTTGAATTAAATTTTCTTCCAGTCTGGTTTCTCCTTTTTCTTCCCATTTGTATTGAATTCTTTTCTTTGTTCCTGTTACTTGTTTGTTTGGCATAGTTGCCATATATCTTTTCATCTCATTATGATTATATAGACAGATACATTTAGACCTTCTTATTATCTAAAGTAATACAATTGCACACCCTTTAGCTCCTTTTTCATCTTTGAAAACTTCTTTGTCCCCCACCACTAGCCTAGATTTAAAGTATTCCATGTGAGGGGAGTCAAGATGGTAGGCTAAGTAAAAGCTGGGTTCACTTCCTCCCCAGGAATACATTGGAATTGCAACAAATTACGAAACAATCAATGTGGAGAACCATCTGAAGTCTAGCTGATCATAATACATATATCTGAGAATGTAAAGTAAAAGCCACATCCAGACTGTTAAGGGAGGCGAAGATGTGAAGCAGGCTGGCCTGATGCCCACGCATGGCAGTTGAGCACCAGGAGGGGAGAGCACATTTGCGGAGGTCCCCCCTGAACAAATGAGGGGCTCTAGCCCTACACAGGGCCTCCACAGGCTAGGGTTCCAGTCCCAGGGAAGGAATTCAAACAAAATAACGATTGTAAAAATCAGTGAGGATTGTGACCACGTGGGTGAGATGGAGGAAACCTGAAAACCCAGACGCGCTCCAGACGCGCTTCTTAAAGGGCCCGCACGCAGACTCACTCTCTGGCAGACACTCACCCTGGGCTGTAGTGGAAGGTCAGCAGCTGGGGAGGCGCAAAAGGCATACGAGAAAAGACTGAAGTGTGTGGTGCCAGGGCGTATGCTGCAGGGACAGCTGCCAATGTTCCTTTGTCTGGGCTGCCCTCCGGGCAGTCTACGGACAGGCGCCATCTTTTCTGTGCTGACCCGCCCCCTGCCCGGCCAATTGTGAAGCTGCATTGCCCCACTGCCCTTCCATGAAATTGACATGCCTCACCCAACCCACGAATTGCCCATGATGGTCTTGAAGCTGCGTAGCTGGCCCTGCCCTGACCCTTCCCTAGGCAATGGCCCTCGGCTTGTGTAGCCTACCTGAGGCCTGCAACTCATGGGGAAGACTTTTGGAGTAGGGCGCTGATGCCAGCTGCAGTATCTCTTTGGTGAATTGTGGGGGTCTACAGGCCCAACACAATGGTAGCTGTCTTCATTGTGATCTGTGACTTTTGCGGTAGTCCATGAGCTCAGCAATGGCGCCTGATTCTGCATTGGCCTAACAAGAACAGCTCACTCCACCCTGTGTCTCCCTGAGATCTTGCACCATCCAACCCACAAACTGCCTGCAGCAAACCCATTCTCAGGCAGCCAGCCCCACATGTTGATTATCCTGGGCCACGAATTTGACAGCAAACAACAGCCTTCAGCTCCTGCACCTGCGCACAACCTATGCATTCCAGGAGAGACTTTCAGTGGCTGCCCACAAGCCCCGCCCTTAGCTACAGTGTTGCTTGAATAGATCTCAGGTGTGGGTGGGCCCAAGAAGGGCAATGGCTGGGTTTCCTGTGATCTGAGTCTTTTATAGAAAGCCACAGATTCTAGCACTGGCATGAAAACTAACTCATCATTGGCCGGGGTAAATCTGCTTGCTTTACCCTAGTGACTCCCTGGGTCACTGCCTCTCCCATCTCTTACCAACCAAAGGCTCTTTCAGTTGCAGAGTCTTACAGGCAGCTGACAGGCAGCTTCAAGCCTTCAGGTGCACTGATTTTCTTGCTAAGCCACCCCAGGCTTTGTATTGGGGGTAACTGACCTTGGCTTGCAACACTGTCTCCCCTACTTGCCTCCAGAACCAGCATAGGCAGCAACCATTGCAGTTCGCTTTGTAGCTCCTACCACGTAGTCCCGAGCAATGAAAGGCAGTGGCTGACCTTGGCCGACTCGGAATCCCCTGCCAAGCGGCTGCAGCACCAACACAACCCAAAACCAGAGGTTGGCGTTAGTCCACAAAAGAGCACCACCTGACTAGCCCCATACGCAGCACATCTCAAAAATGGTACACAAACCGGCTGGGGTGAATTCCACTCAGAGGGGTCAGCCCCTACACAGCAAGTGATACTCTCTGGGCTTGGCCAATCCGCACAGACAGTCAGCCTGAGAGTCAACCCCACCCACTGACATGCTAACAACAGTAAAGTCTTAGCTACAACAGGAGAACACACACAACCCACATAAGGAACACACCCAGAGCCCCCACAACAAGTGACTGAGGAGACTGTGCCACTGGACCACACAGAATACCTACTTCTTCCTAATGCATAGAAACAAATACAGAGAGGCAACTAAAATGAGAAAATAAAGAAACATGTTGCAAATGAAACGACAGGAGAAAACTCCCCCCTCAAAAAATTAAATGAAATGGAGGCAAGTAACCTACCAGAGACAGAGTTCAAAACACTGGTTATAACGATGTTCAGTGAACTTAGCGGGAGAAGACATGATCTCAGTGAGAATTGCAACAGAGAGTCCAATTCTCACTGAGAATTCATTTTAAAAAAGACAAAAATGAAGAATGCAATAACTGAAGAGAATACACAAGAAGGAATCAACAGCAGACTGGAGAAAGCAGAAGATCGAATGAGAGAGTTGGAAAACAAGGTAGCAGAAAACACCCAATCAGAACAGCAAAAAGAAAAAAAATAATTTTAAAAAATAAGGAGTCTAAGAGACTTACGGAACAATATCAAGCATACCAACATCTACATCATAGAGGTACCAAAAGAAGAAGAGAGAGAGCAAGGGATTGAGAACCTGCTTGTAGAAATGATGACTGAAAAGTTCCCTAACCTGGTCCAGGAAGTGCAAAGAATCTCAAATAAGAACCCAAACAGACCCACACCAAGACACATCATCATTAAAGTGTCAAAGGTTAAAGACAAACAGAGAATCCTAAAAGCAGCAAGAGAAAGGCAGCTAGTTACAAGGGTACTCCCATAAGAATGTCAGCTGATTTTTCAATAGAAACTTTGTAGGCCAGAAGGGACTGGCAAAAAATATTCAAAATAATAAAAAACAAGAAACTACAACCTAGAATACTCTACCCAGCAATGGTATTCTATCAATATTGATAGAGTATTCTATCAATTAAAATGGAAGGTGAGATACATAGCTTCCCAGATAGCAAAAAGCTAAAGGAATTCATTATCAACAAGCCAGTTTTACAAGAAATATTAAGGGGACTTCTGTAAAAACAAAGGGGGGAGGAGGGAAAAACCCATAAATATGAGTAATAAAATGTCAGTAACTAAGTACCTATCAATAATCACTTTAAATGTCAATGGATTAAATGCTCCAATCGAAAGACATAGGGTAGCTGAATGGATAAGAAAACAAGACTGTTACATATGCTATCTATAAGAGACCCACTTCAAATCAAATAGCACACATAGACAGAAAATAATGGAAAAAGATATTTCACGTAATGAAAATTTTTTTAAAAGCTGGAATAGCAATACTTATATCAGACAAAATAGACTTTAAAACAAAGGGTATACACTGGATTTCTCTAACCAATGTCACCATCAATCAATCAATCAATCAATCAATTAATTTAAAAAATTAAATGAAGGCTATAAGAGACAAAGAAGGGCATTACATAATGATAAAGGAATGAATACAACAAGAAGATATAGCCCTAGTAAACATATATAGAAGCAACTTACATATTTAAATCAATTACTGACTGATATAAAAGGAGAGATCAACAGTAATACACTCATAGTTGGAAACTATAACACCCCATTGACACCAATGGGTAGATCTTTTAGACTGAAAATCAACATGAAAACAGCAGCCTTAAATGACATACTAGACCAGATGAATTTAATTGATATTTTCGAGCATTTCACCCCAAAGCAGCAGAATATACATTCTTTTCAAGTGCACATGAAACATTTTCCAAGCCTGACCACATGTTAGGCCATAAGACAAACCTCAATAAATTTAAGAAGATTAAAATCATAACAAGCGTCTTCTCTGACCACAAGGTATGAAACTAGAAATCAACTACGAGAAAAAAGCTGGAAAATACACAAACGCTGGAGGCTAAATAACATGCTACTAAACAATAAATGGGTTAACGATGAGATCAAGGAAGAAATCAAAAGATACCCAGAGATAAATCAAAATGAAAACACAACAAATTAAAACCTATGAAGCACATAGAAAGCAGTCTTAAGAGGGAAATGCATAGCAATACAGGCCTATCTTAAGAAATTAGAAAAAATCTTAATAAACTAACTTTGCATTTAAAAGAACTAGAAAAAGAACAGCATGCAAAACCTGAAATGAGAAGGAAGAAAATAACAAAGATCAGAGCAGAAATAAATGAAATAATCTAGAAAAACAATACAAAAGATCAATGAAATCAAAAGCTAATTCCTTGAAAGAATAAACAAAACTGATAAATCTTTAACCAGACTCATAAAGAAAAAAAGAGAGAGGACCCATATTAATAAAATCAGAAATAAAAGAGAAGTAACTACAGATCTCACTGTAAGAAAATACCCTGAACATTTATATACCAACAAATTGGACAATCTGGAAGAAATGGATATATTCCTAGAAATACATATTCTTCCAAGACTCAGTCAAAAAAAAAACCACAAAAATTCTAAACCAATCAACTACCACAACAAAACCTAATCAGCAATCAAAAAACTTCCAAAAAATAAAAGTACTAGACCAGATGGCTTAATAGGTAAATTTTACCAAAAGTTCAAAGACAAATTAACACCTATTCTCAAACTATTCCAAAAAATTCAAGAGGAGGAAAAGATTCCTCGCTCTTTTTATGATGTCACCATTATCCTGATTCCAAAACCAGAGAGACATTACAAAAAACAACAACAACAACAAAAACAAAAACAAAAAACTATATGTCTATATCCCTGATGAACATTGATGCAAAAATCCTCAACAAAATATCAGTAAACCGAATTCGGTAATACATTAAAAATATCATATACTATGATCAAGTTGGATTTATTCTTGAAATGCAAGGTTGATTTAACATTTTCAAATCAATTAATATGATATACCACATTAACAAATTGAAAGATAAAAATCATTTGATCATATCAATAGATGCAGAAAAAGCATTTGACAAAATCTAGCATCAATTTATGATAAAAACTCTCAAAGTGGGAATAGAGGGAACATACCTCAACGTAATAAAAACCATATATGACAAATCTACAGCTAACATTATACTCAAAGGGGAAAGGCTAAAATCATTTTCCTTAAGATCAGGAATAAGACAAAGATGCCCACTTTCACCACTTTTATTCATCATAGTTTTAGAAGTCCTTGCTATAGCAGTCAAGATACAGACAAGATAGAGAAATGAAAAGCATCCAAATTGGAAAGGAAGAAGTAAATCTGTCATTATTTGCAGATGACATGCTACTACATACAGAGAACCCTATAGATTCTACCCAAAAACTGTTAGAACTGATAAGTGAATTCAGTAAAGTAGCAGGATACCAAATTAATATTCAGAAGTCAGTTGCATTTTTATACACCAATGATGAACTATCGGAAAGAGAAATTAAAAAAACAATCCCATTTATAATTGCATCAAAAGCAATAAAATACCCAGGAATCAAATTAACCAAGGAGGCAAAAGACCTTTTCCTGAAAAATTCTGCCATTGAAAAAAAAATGGAAGAAGATACAAATAAATGGAAGCATAGACTGTGCTCATGCATAGAAGAATCTATATCATTAAAATGTCCATACTACCCAAAGTAATCTATAGATTCAATGAAATCTCTATCAAAATACCAATGGCATTTTTCAGAGAACTAGAACAGATAATCAGAAAAATTTATAAGGAACTATAAAAAAATCCCCAAAAGTCATGGCAATCTTGAAAAAGAAGAACACAGTTGGAGGTATCACACAACCTGATATCAAACTATATTACAAGGCTATAGTAATCAAAACAGCATGGTACTGGCATTAAAACAAACAAACAAACAAACAGATTGATAGATCAATGGAAAAGCAGAGAGCCAGAAATCCACACATATGGTCATTTAATCTATGCCAAAGGAGGCAAGAATATACAATGGGGTAAAGATGGTCTCGTCAACAAATGAAGTTGTTAAAACTGAACAGACACATGTGAAAAAATGAAACTAGACCACTTTCTTACACCATATATAAGAATAAACTCCAAATGAGTAAAAGACTTAAATGTAAGACCCGAAACCAGAAAACTTCTAGAAAACATTGACAATAAACTCTCTGCTGTTTCTATTAGTAATTTTTTTTCTACTATATCTCCTCAGGCAAGGGAAACAAAAAAATAAATAAACAAATGAGACTATATCAAACTAAAAAGTTTTTGCACAGCAAAGAAAACCATCAATAAAATGAAAAGAAAACCTACTAAATGGGAGAAGATATTTGCCTATGATACATCTGATAAGGGGTTAATATCTAAAAATTATAATGAACTCATACAACTCAACAACAAAAAGACAAAAAAAAAACAATTAAAAATGGGCAGAAGACCTCAATAGTTATTTCTCCAGAAAATACAATAGACATATGAAAAGATGCTCAATGTCACCAATCATCTGAGAAATGCAAATTAAAACCACAATGAGATATCACCTCACACCTGTCAGAATGGCTATCATCAGTAAATCAAAAAACAATAAGTGTTGGCAAGAACGTGGAGAAAAAAGAACCTTTGTACACTTTTGGTGGGATTACAAAATGGTACAGCAACTATGGAAAATAGTTTGGAGGTTCCTCAAAAAATTAAAAATGGAACTACCTTTTGACTCAGCAATTGCACTTCTGGGTATTTATCCAAAAAAAGAAAACCAAAAACACCAATTCAAAAAGATCTATGCACCTCTATGTTCACTGCAGCACTAGTCACCATAGCCAAGATGTGGAAGCAACCTAATTGCCCATTAACAGATGATTGGATAAAGAGGAGATATTCCATATATAATGGGCTATTACTCAGCCATAAAAAAACAATGAAATCCTACCATTTGCAATGACATCAATGGACTTAGAGGGTATTATGCTGAATGACGAAGGTCAGACAGAGAAAGATAAACACCATTAGATTTCACTTATATATGGAATTTAAAGATCAAAAGGAACAAATTAAATGAAAACAGAGTCACAGATATAGAGGACAATCAGGTAATTGGCAGAGGGGAAGAGTTTGGGGAGCTGAGTGAAAAAGGTGAAGGGATGAAGAAGGGATGAAGAAGTAGTTACAAAATAGTTATAGGGATGTAGAGAACAGCATGGGAAATATCGTCAATAGTAATGTAATGACTATGTGTAGAGCCAGATGGGTGCTAGAGTAATTGGGGAGACAACTTCATATAAACTATATAAATGTCTAACTAATATATATTGTATACCTGAAACTAATATAAAGTAAATATTTTTAAAAAAGAGATTTATATTTCACAAATGGAGAAAAAGTCTACTTGTTTGTAGTCTGAAGACAAGAGATGACTGCAGAGAAGGAGAGTTTGGTGCTATAGGCAGCCCTTTCTGGAGTCTAGAACCATACTTTCTAATCTCAGCCTCTATTACCAGGGATAAGTTGATACAGGCAGTTAGTATGTCTTTTCTCTAACCTTTCGCTCTTCATCCAACGTAACCCAAGATCCTGCAAAATTATCTAGTTTCTGATGGCCCTCTCCTGAAATTCTGCTATGGTAAGCGGATTTGCAAGGGCTGCCTTTGTACTGAATATCTACCTGATTCCCTCCTAACTAGTAAATAGGACTGAAAATTCTCCGTGTTTAGCTTGCCTCTTCCCTCAGTGCTATTCCTGATTGCGGTGATGTATTAGGAACCACCGTGTGAAGCACCAGAATGTCTGTTTTTTTCAGACAATTGTCAAAATTTACAATTTATATGACATAAGATTGAACCCCCTTTTTTGCTCATTTGCTGATTTTTATTCATTATTTTGAGCAACTGCTTCTATAATCTGACTTCAGAATGTATGTTTATCTTCCAGAGTTCCTGCTTCTTGCATTTCTCTCCCCTAGATTGTAAAATTACCAAAAGCGGAGACCATGTTTTTTATTTTTAATTCACCAAAAATACTAGATATCATGCCTTGCATATAGTACAAATTTAATTAAATTTATTGAAATGTGGTTTCTTAAAATATCTTTGTACATATTTTTTTAAAAAACCACACAGCTAGTTATTTAGTAGTAAGAAAAATTAGAAATTTATTGTATAGAAATGCTAGCACTGGGCAAGAATAAATTAGACAAACTATAGACTGGGAAGCATTAAACTATCAAATGTATTCTAAATACCAACTTCTAATTCATTTTTCAGTATTTTGATTTTAAAATGTTGGGCATCTTAAACTCAGTTGTACTTCAAGAGAAGGCAATCTATGCTTCTGTGTTTTAAATATATACTAAGCTATCAATGAAATTGCTTTTGTGAGACCTGGTAATGTTTAAGTTATCCACAGGTGTTTTCCTACAAGACATTTAAGGAGATATTTATAAGCACAGATGTTAGAGGAGATTATTTGAGTTCTCATCTTAGCTCTACCCCTTACTAGTCATGACACCAGACAAGTTACTTAATCATTCTGTGCCTCAGTTTTTTTATAAAATAGAGATAACAATAGTATGACCTGATACATTGCTGTGAGAATAAAATGAGCTAATATATGGAATATACATAGATAGGGCCTAGCACATAGTCCATGCGTTAGATGTGTTGGCTGTTGTCCATAGTAACAGAATCACTTATTTACCAAGAGCTAGTAAAATAAATCCTTTCAAAGAATAGCTTTCTACTAGGCATAGACTCTGAAAGATTTAAATGGGCTTTACTTTTAAATCTTTTAAATGCCAAATATTTTCCCCCTTTCTGTGTATCTCACTATTTAACTTGAATAAAATAATACATTCTCTAACAAAGCAGTCATAAAATAATTTAAATGTTTATGATAGTGATATTTGGCAGTAATTACCACTCAATATTGTGCTCTACTAAACACACTGAAAAAAATCATTTGAAATAAGGTGGAACTTCAAATATTAAACATTATCCACTATAGGAAAGAATGGGTGAACAGAGATGGACTGGAAGGTTTCAGTTGAGAATAACTATAAATCTGTTACGATATCAGAGCCAAAGGTTATTAACTAATGTCTTGATAAAAATAATATGGTACTTGTTGACATAGAGCTAGTGATTTTAAGATTATTACATTTTTTGAAACTTATTAAATATAGAATAAAACAAGTGAACTCGGTTTCACGTTTTCCAGAATAATGAACATAGATGTAATTAAGTCATTTATAATTGACTGATAATATAGATCTATTACTTATATAGACTTAACGGAGCATTATATGACTTTCATTCCCTAAGACACAAGACTCAAGGACTGCCTCAATGATGAAATATTTAACCAAAAAATCTTTGGGGGAAATGAAGACTTTTCAATACCATAATGAAACAAATTTTGTAATCTGTACAAAACTTACCTGAGGGAGTGACTGTTTTTCAGTTATTAATCAATGAAGAGGATGTTTTTTAGAAATTGTTATTAGTACTATTCAGCCAATATTTTAAAGTAACATTAAAATTTCTGAGAAACTTTGTTACGGTTATCATTATTTCATTAATTATCCCAGCACATTTTGGAATAGGAAATGAATAAATTTGAATTAAAAATATGAAAAAAAAATCTTCATAAAATCTCTCTCCCTCTTTCTCAATCTCTTTCCTTTCTATCCTCCTTTCCTTCTTTCTCTTTCCCCTTTCCTCTCTTCTCTGGTCCCCATCTCTTGGCTCACATAAGGGAGACTATACAATACCCTGAAGATGAATAACAAGGATGTTGCTAAAATAAATTAGGAATCTCTGTGTTTATCACAGAAAAATACTACCAATTCTTTTCAAATCTCTTTTCCTGGACCTGTATCAGAAGCAATGTAGCTAATTTTTCAACTTTTTAAAGATACCCAGGGAAGACAAAATAAATGCATCACATCGCCTACCAATAGACATAAAGTGATCCTCTTTTTGTTTTTAGAATGCTTACACACATGATTTGCTGCTTTATAAAATGATTTCAATGATTTACTTTAAAAATTTTAATTAATTTTCAAGTGTATTTTCCTTTTTTTTTTTCATGCCGACAGAACCTGGTATTCCTAGGTGGTCTCCCATCCAAGTACTAACCAGGCTCGACCCTGCTTAACTTCCGAGATCAGATGAGATTGGGGATGTTCAGGGTGTCATGGCCATAGACTTGCCTTGGTTTTTTAAACAATGTGACACACTCTGTAGTCAGAAAATATTTGGTGACATTCTTATCAATTCAATAAATTAAAATATAGATAAACAAATCTAAAATCTTTAATATATATTTGGTAGAACTCATGTATTTGATGCAAATGTTTTTAACTAATGTTTTATATGTATTTATGATCGACTTATTCCAAAAATGATTTTGGCGGTCACATTTTTAAAAACTCTCATATATTAACAATCGTTAAAATGAAAATTGAAAACTGATGTAGCTACAGTTAACATTCCATTTTGAATTTCTTGGAAATCTAGGCAAAAAGAGATTGCATAACTTTCATTGTTTGAAAGAAGTGGCATATTAAATTTTCTATAAAGTCAAAATTTTGCTAACATTTAATTATAAAATTAATTGATTATTTTGACTTTATAGGGAATACATATATAACATGGCATTGAAATCAGTTTTAGTGACAAGATAGAAGTAATTTTTTTAATTCTTTTATTTCCCTCAATTAAATCTGAAAGCTTAATATTAAAATTCAATATATACAACTATGTGGCTATCTGATAGTCTAATTTGATAATTAAATTAAACTTTGAGAATCCAATAACACAGATGCCTTTCTCATAGCATTGCTTTCTTTAAAAATCTTTTTTAGACAGAATCTGAGTGACCGATATTTTTTATTAAATTTCTGGTAAAAACCTGTTATCCCACTGTGTTTTACCCACTTTTGTACTTAAGATCTAGCACAAGAGTTGTCATAGAAAGTGCATGTCAAATTTTTGTGAAGTCTAATTAAGGGCATATTCACATACCGTAAAAGTGTTTGGGTTGACATTCCATTATCAGATTTTAACATTGTGAGAAATGTTCTCACTTAGGTGAAAGACCACTGCACTGCACTTGAAGGTAGGCTAAGGGATTGCCAGAGAGTGATAGCAAATCTGCTCAAGGATCTGGGCCAATTGATAATTAAAATGCCAGCATTCCACACTGCAGCAGACAAAATGTTCAAGACTGAGTTACCAGCTCTGGTTTCCTTAAAGGTTGTCAGAGTGAGCTGCATGCATGCTGCATCCCTAACTAATAGGACAACTTAACCTGCTGAGTAGGCTTAGTGTCTACGACCTGCCCTTTGAAACCAGTTTTAGAGGTGGGTGAATATTGAATACACTCTACTTGAAGTACTGTATCATTCATTCTCGAGGCCATAATTATTGAATTTAAAAACTAGTTTTGTGGCAAGTCATTTCTAATAGAATTTGAGTTGATTATTTTTACTGGAACTGTAAAATTGTCTCTCAGATTGGAGGTGTTTGAAGGAACATCTCCAATAGCAGCTACAATTTGAGCATATCTGTTTTTCCAAACATTTCTATGAAAAACTTCAAATATACAGAAATATTGAAAGAATTATGCAGTGAACACCCATATACTAACATCATAGATTCTATAACTAATATTTGCTATTTTGCTTTATCACATGTCTATCCATCTATGCAACTACCTATATTTACATTTGTTTATTTTGATGCATTTCAAAATAACTTACAGAAATTGAATTGTATGTACACTTTGCCTCTAAATATTTTCAGCATGCATAGTATCAATTAGAGCTTGATAAATGTATGCATATTTTACTGATTTTCAGTGTACATGTGTCAAATGATATTACTTGACCTTGTACAGCTATAGACAGAGACGTTGTGTGTGTATAGCCATATTCTCAAGGAGAGCAACGCCTTAAATAAAATTGTCTAAACACTCTGGTATGGTCAAATAATATAGATAAGAAGAGAAGACTTCCTAGAAAATCAACCACATAATATATCATTGTTTAATAACTATCACAGTCATAATAACATTTTAAGTATTCTTTTTCAATTTGAAGATAAAATAGCTGTATTTTTTTCTTTGTAATGCATTTCTCTGAAAGAGTTTAGCTCAAAGGAGCATCTGCTCTAAATCATTGCCCCATTGGCTATTTTTTTCCATAATATTAAAATCGAGTACAAAAAAGTCAAACTCATCAACAATTTAGCCAATGTTCAAAAGTGAATCATTGACTTGAAAATTCTCTTCTACTTTAGACCAATTTTTAGAAATAAATCTAGTTAAAATTAACACATAAAGTACTCCCTGGCTTTTACAAAGAAATATGTTCTTTTAAATGGCATTTAAGTAATGCCATTTACCTAAGTTTACTTTGGGATATACTATTTCCAATCTCACATACATCTACATCATAGGCACATGTAGTTTATTTTTCAATGTCTCACCAATGTTAAAAATAGAAGAAACAATAATCCTAACAACATTTATGAGATGCTGACAATACACATAGTAAAGGATAGTGAAAAAGATAGTGCATATTGAATTAGAAGACCAGAATCATAAGGTTCCAGCATAAGTTTTACTGGAAAACTGTGGTCTCAGAAAAATCACTTCATTCTTTAGAGCCTCATGAATTTCAGTTTTAAAAAAGGTAATTGATGAGAAGAAGTTTCAGGTTCTTTCCAACTCAGAGATTCTAATATTCTAAGAACAATCTGTATAGGCAGACATTCTTTGGTCCTTTTTCTCTTTGGTAATTATAATATATTACAGTCATCCAGGAAAAGGCACTAAGTTTTCAATTGCATTTCATTTTTACTGAATCAGTAGATGCAGTCAAAACAGGTTTTTATTGGCTCATGTTCTAGACTTAATGTTAGAAACATTTTTATGTTGGTTTGAGCTGGTTCAAGCAGGCAGATTTAAGAGCAATGATGCAAAATGGCCATTTAAAGTAACATTTAAATCAAGCAATTATATGATATTTATATTCATTTAAGAAACATTTTGCCAAGTAGCTTTTTTATTGTCTCAGTGGCTGACCAACTATTAATCAAGCTCTCTAGCTCCATGTGTGGTAAAAGTCAAATGGATTTTGTCATCAGCTAAGCCATCTGTCTCCTCATACTGTTCCTCTATTTTTCTTTTTATTTTTGAAACTCTTCAACTGAAATTAGAAATGGAGGAGGTGGAGGTAATCAGTGAATATAAGAATGACAGAATTTCATAAGCTTTGATTATTTTTGAATATTCAGGCAATATGAGGTATAAATAGCATTTCAGAAATGTTTGTGTTCATTCAAGAATTTCTTATGAATTTTTCTGGGAAAAATTAGGTATTCTTATACAGTACAGATGCAATATTTTTTATTTTTATTTTTTTGCTTTAAGCTGAGCATAATGGTACTAACCTCTGAATACTAAAGAGATATGAATTCTCTTAACCAAAGCAAAAGGAAGTCGTCACATCTGTGCCTCTTGTATTCACTATTTGGAAAAGAGAATGCCCAAAAATCTCATCTTGAGAGGGTTGTAGTTGCCTTTATAAAGTGCTGAAAATACTTCCTACCATTCTCTTGGCCATCTATTGTAAGCCAACTACTTATTTCTCGTGTCTTTATCGGAAATTTATCTGCCTGAACTTAGATATTTGCAATGAAAGAGAGAGCAGAGCAAGGGAGAGGAAGCAGAAATGCACTCCCAAAATGAAAGGCATATAAACCTACCTCCCATGTAATACTGCAAATGCTATTGCAGTGCCCTTGGCTGATTGCCAGTTTTTTAAATTGTATATCCTGTGTGGAGAGCTCTATTTTTCAGAGGGCAGCCCATCTCATAACTGGGCAGCACCAATTGTTAGGAAACTCACTTTCACACAGGGCTGAAATGTTATTTCCTTGTTATGTTGGTCCTTTACTACCTGGTACAAGTCTACTTTGTTTTCTGCTTACTGACCTTTCAACACTTTGAAGACAAGAAACCATCCTCCTATATCTTTTTTCTAAGAGTGAACCCAAGCAGTTTCTTTGGTGGGGCCCTATGCTTTCCTTACTCTCCAACCTCCCAGTGACTCTTCTCTGAATGTCCTGAGATTTACCCAGTTACCATTATAACCTAAATGAATTCAAACTCTCATTTTAGTGTTGGCTGCCTTACAAACTGATCATTTCTTTTAATGAGAAAGCTTTTATTACATTAAACATTTAATTTAGGAAAAATAGATGCTTTTCACTACATAGTTGTTTTTTGAATTTTACAACGAACATACATTTCTTGTATGATAACAAAACAATAATGAAAAAACAAAACAAAACAAAACAGGGCACTGTGTTCCTTTCTCTATAAAAGATGAAGAGGTTCCTGGTCTGAAAATTCTCTTTCCAACTGATCTGACATAATGGGCACTTAAGATGAAATGCAGATAGATTTATTTTCGCATATTCTTGATTGATAGGAACAAATATTGCTATTTATTGGGAGTTTAGGCTCAGAGGCTATCATTTTCTAAACTGTATTTTGTATGTTTTCCAGAGACTACTATGAAGAGTCATTCGTCTAATTAATTTTTTTTAAAATCCAAATTTTCAGATACAGAGACTTTAAACTATTTAGTATCAAATTTCGCAAGAATATACTATCATGTTTTATTAACAACAACAAAAACTAGTCTCAAACATTTAAACACAATTCTGAATATCTGAAGCACTCTAAATCTTCAAGGAAAAAATATGTCAGAAACAGAGGCAAACTCTTTGAAGAAGGCCATCAGTAGATAAGTCGCATCTCAAAGTAGAACTCTGTCTTTTGCAACTTCGAGTTCCCTGGGCCCAGCCTACTGTATGACTCATTATGGGTACAGGGGTCTAAAAGCACTCAGTGGTAAGTTAGCTTACTATCAGCTTAGGGACAGCAGCTGATGGCTATTGCTTCCCTTCTTTCTTACATTTGGTAATATCTAGAGCATGGGTTGGAAAAAAAATCATCAGTAATTCTGGATAACCTTTTCTTGTTATTTAATTACGAAATAGAGAATATTATATGCCTTGCTTTATATATTACACATAGTAAAAGAACAGCTGCCCATGCTGCTGACCCATGAACTCATTTTTTAGACAGAAGAGACCTTGGAAATGTTTCTGAAATCCCTCACTTCCCAGTTTAGTACAACATGAGACAAAAGTAGGTTAGGAACTGTTATCATTTAATTAGACCTCCAGTGGCTCAGATGCAATTGGATTGATCTGCACTTACTCGGAGTAGCATATGTGTCAAGTGAACAGAATCTAAATTTTTGCTTAAAAGAGGCAGTCACATTCCTGACAGTCCCAGCGTCCAGGCAATCTTTCAGGAGAGTTCCTGTAATGAAGAGCTGCTGTAGGCATACCTAAAGGACTTGGAAGGTGAAGACTATGTTTTTTCCAGAATTTCAACTCACATCTATTTTTAAACATTGCAGCTCAAGGGAAATAATATAATACTACAAGTTACATATAATTGTTATATAATCTATTCAATATTTCTTGAAGTTTATGATCTAAAATTGCAGTAAAGCCATTGCTTTATCAATTTATGAGTATTCTACAATCATGTCAATATGTTATGTAAATGTTGGAAAAAAAGAAAAAATACTTAAATTAACATACACTCCATTTCAATTCCATAAAAACTAAAGATTTAGACATGGTTGTGTATCACAATATATTTAGAAAATTATAGTGAGTCATCAAACATGCATTGAGTGTCTACTATGTACAAACAGTAAAAATATTCAATGACTTTTTAATACCTTGGACAAAACTTGCTTTATTTTTCACTGTTCTTTAGATGGTTTACACACTCTTGCAACATAACGTATCACTTAATAGCTTCATCACTGAACTCATAATAATCTCTATTGTGTTAAACCATATGCTCCTTCTGAGCGAGTTCTGCATTCATTACATAATTCTTTATCCCTAATATCTTTCAAAGTGCCTGCAATATATTAGGTGTTAAATAAATTGTATTGAATGAATAAACCCATGAATGAATAGTACTTTATAGGCTGTTCTACAGTAAAGTAAGCCATATAATTCTGCAAGGGACCTGGAAAACCAGACCAAGTTTAAATGCCTGTCATTAGCATGAATAAATCCAGATCCACCATGAATAATATTTATTTTAAGAAGATTATTTAGCCTAGCACTTGATAGAAAACTATTTACTTTGTATTTATTTTTTAGTCTGATATTTTCACCCACATTTCCTAAATTGATATTCAGAATCAGCTCTTTTTAAAGTATGATACGAATTCCATATTAAGTCCTTCCTCCTATATTTTCTTGGATTTTTCTCAAAAACTGCACTTCTATGATATTGAAACCAAAACATGCAATAACATACACCATAGCATTATTTTTAATTAAGAAAATAAATAGTTACTATAGTCATACAGACTGAATAATCACTTGAAGCAAGAAGCAATAATAACAGGCTTTTACTGAGAACTATCTTACAGAGGCCCCCCCAAAAAATACAAAGGAAAGAAATCACAAGAATTTCCCTGTTTTTGTTTTTGTTTTTGTTTTTGCTAAGCTTACCAGCTATCCATATTTGCATATTATATATTCCAGAACAGAAACTGAAAGCTTAGGAAGCTAAATATAACTTGTTCACTGTGCAAATATCAAAGAAAAATCCTCTTATGCTTTCAACAGAAGAGAAAAAAAAAAATTTTTTTCCGAAATATACCAGAGCATTCTGTTCTTAACAAGGTCTGACCTGAAGAGAAACCATTTAACCAGAGCCTATCCTGCTGGAGTTTTGTCAAAGCCTAACTGAACTGGAAAAAGGGAAACATCCAACTCCAGCCAGTTCTAGCTTTCTGCATAGAAGAAGGGAAATACTTAGCTCCAGCTCCCTCTAGCCATCACGTCCTCCTTGATGAGGGTTAGAGGGAGGTAAATAAGAAGCACTCATGAAGTTCACATTTAGGAGCACAGGTTGACTAAAGGACTGAGTCCAAATCATGAGACTATAGAATGCTTTCCCCACACCACACACCTGGCCAACACATTACTAAAGAACTATTTATAGCAGTTCCGTTTGCCTAGTACATAATGTCCAGCAATCAAGAAAAAAATTGAAAAATATGCTAACAGGCAAAAAACACACCCACACACAATTTGAAAGACAGAGTAAGCATCAGAACCAGACTCCGATGTTGATTACATAAATGATTATTATTAACATACTAAAGCATAAAAAATAGATAGTCAATATACGTAGAAAAAGATCAAAATTCTAAAAAAGAGCCAAAAAGAAATCTCTGAGCTTGAGGATATCCCAATAAAAAAAAATCCCAAAACTAAAAAATAGAGAGAAAAAAAACTGAAAAAACAAAACAAAACAAAACACCAGATTATCCAAGAACAGTGGGAAAACTACAAAATGTATATGATACATGTAATAGCAATTTCAGAAAGGGAAAAGCAAGAGAAAAGAACAGAAGAAATACCTGAAACAAATAACTGAGAATTTTCCCCGAATAATGTCAAATACCAAAACACAGATCCAGGAATCTCAAAGAACACAAAGCAAAATAAATGCCAAAAATACTACACCTAAGCATACATTGAAGCTATAAAATATGAAGATAAAGAAAAAGTTCTGAAAAATCCCAGAGGAAAGAAATCTCACATGTAGAGGAGGAAAGATAAGAATTACATCCAACTTTTCCTTGAAAACCATGCAAGCAAGAAAAGAGATAGGAATGAAATATTTATATATACTGTTGAGAACAAAAAAACAACCTGGAATTCTGTACCCTGTAAAATTTTTCTTCAAAAATAAAGGAGAAATAAAGACTTTCTCAGATAAAATAAAATTGAGGAAATTTGTTGCTAGTAGACCTGTCTTGCAGGAAGTTCATTAGAGAAAAGGAAAATGAGATAGGTCAGAAATTCAGATCTATCAAAAGAAAGAAAGAGCATCAAAGAAGGAATAAGTAAAGGTAAAATACAGACTTTTTTTTCTTATGCTTAATTAATTTAACAAATAACAGTATATTCAAAATAATAATAATATATTTTATTAGGTATGCTTATGTATTATATATGCTTATGTATAACTAAAGTGAACAAAAGCAATAATGCAAAGGACAAGAGGGAGGAATTAGGAAAGTTTTGTCATTATAAGGTACTTACACTACCTGCGAAGTGGTATAGTATAAAACGAAAGTGGACTTAGATTAGTTGTAAATGTATATTGCAAACTGAAGAACAACCACTAAAAAAAATTTTTTTAAACTATAATCCACATCCTGAGATGAGAAAAATAAAATTATATAAAATGCTCAATTAAAACCACAAAAGGCAGGAAAAAGTGTGGAAGACAAATATATAGGAATGAAGAACGAAGGCAATAAATAGAAAATAATAACAAGTATTGATATTAATCCAACAATATAAATGGGCATAGCTGGCAGGCAGAAAATTAGTAAGTACATAGTTGAGCTCAACATCATCATCAGAAAATTAGATATAATGGGCATCTATAAACAACTTCATCTACAACAGCAGAATATACATTTGTCCCAAGCTCACATGGAACATTTACCAAAATAGACCACACATTCCAGACCATAAAGCACAACTTAACCAACTTAAAAAATAGAAATCATATGATGTCTGCTCTCAGACCACAATGGAATTAAACTAAAAATCAATAACAGAAAGATAGATGGAAAATTACCAAATACACAGAGATTAGATGATGCACCTTTAAACAACAAATGGATCGAAGAAGAAATCTCAAGAGAATCTTTAAAATATTTTAAACTAAATGAAATTCAAACAACATTAACATTTGTAGGATGTAATGAAATCAGTACTTAGAAATTTATAGCATTGTATGCATAAATTAGAATGTAAGAAAAATCTAAAGTCAATAATCTAAGATTCCACTTTAGGAAACTAGAAAACGACAAATTAAATCCAAAATAAGTAAAAAAAATAAATAAAAATTAGAATGTAAATCAATAATCCAAAAACAGGAAATCAGTAGAGAAAATCAATGAAACCAAAAGCTAGTTCTTTGCAAAAAACAAACGAACTAAAAATTGATACTTCTCTATCCAGTCTAATGGGGGGTGGTGGGGAGAGGGAGAGAGGAAAGAGGGGGAGAGAGAGACAAAGAGAGAGAGAGAGAGAGAGAGAGAGAGGAGAGAGAGAGAGAGAGAGAGAGAGAAAATGAGAACAAATTACTAAATCAGAAATGAAAGAGATACCACTAGAGATTCCACAGACATTGAAAGGAAAATTGAGAGATACTATGAACAACTCTATGCCTACAAATTTGATAACCTAGATGAAAGGGACCAATTTAATGAAAGACACAATCTGCCAAAATTTACAAGATAAGAAGTGAACAAGCTAAATATGCCTAAATTTCTTAAAGAAATTGAATAAATAATTAATAACCTTTCAAAAAGAAAAACACCTGACCCAGACAGATTTGCTGGTGAATTCTACCAAACAGTTAAGGAAGATTTTATACCAATTAGCCATAGGCTCTTTTGGAATATAGAAACAGCATATTTTTAAATGCATTCTATAAGACAAGTGCATTACAAGAAAGGAAAACTACAGACAAATATCTATTGCAAACATAGATGCAAAAATTCTCAACAAAATATAATGTATAAAAAGAGTTATATACCATGACCAGGTGGAATTTATCACGTGAATGCAAGGCTGGATCAACATTAAAAAATCAATAAATGTGAATCGTCACAAAGAAAAAAAAAATATCACATGATCAAATGATGTAGAAAAATATCACATGATCAAATGATGTAGAAAAAGCATTTGACAAAAGAGCAAACTAAGACTAGAGGGGAACTTACTCAACTTGATAAAGAATATATACTAAAAATCCTACAGCTAACATCATAATGGTGAGAAACTAACTAGAAGTTTTCTGTAAGAACAAAGCAAAGAGGTCTCCTCTCACCACTTCTTTTCAACATCATACTGGAAGTCCTAGTTAGTGCAATAAGACAAGGGAAATAAAAAGTATGATTGAGAAAGAAGAAATAAAATTGTCTATTCGGAAATGACATGGCTATCTGCTGAAATCTGAAAGAACTGACAAAAAAAAACCTATTGAGACTAATAAGCAATCAAATAAATGTTGCAGAATACAAATGTAATGTATAGTGACATATATCTACAATTATACTGTCGCAAAGAGCAGTTTCACTGTCATAAGAATCCTCAGCACTCCTCCTATTTATAACTCTCTCCCCCCGTAACCACTGACAGTCACTTAGCATTTTACTGATTACATAGGTTTGGCTTTCCAGAATGTCATACAGTTAGAACCAGTTAGAACACAAAAAGGGAATCCTAATGTACACTGTGGACTTCAATGACTATGATTTGTTGGTGTAGGTGGATCGGTTCTAACAGTTGTACCAGTCTGGTGGGGCATGTTGATAATAGGGGAGGCTGTGTATGTAGAGGCAGAGAGTAGATGAGAAATTTCTGCACCTTCTTCTCAATTTTGCACTGTATCTAAAACTGTTCTAAAATATTTACATATATATGTATATGTGTACATGTATATATGTATATGTCTGATAACATTTTTACAGGCATCAGCATGAATAAATCATAAACATAATAGGGTGAAAAAGGTCATATAAATTTTGAAACCAACAAACTAGTCAAATGATGCTAAAAGTAAGAATATGGTAAACTTTGGGGAGGGTGTCATATTATGGTAACACAAAGGACGTTTCTGGAAACTGTCAGTGTTCTATTTCTTTATCTGTGATTGTTTAATGGCTATATTCACATTATGATAACTTACTGTTATAGATGCTTATGCATTCTGTACTTTATATGCATATTATAATTTGGTTAACAATGTAAAATATAATTATTTTATATTTTTATCTTCATATTTTCTAGACTTATATGAGATTTTAAATAATTTAATTTCAAAAATAGTTGTATTTCTCTTTCTCTTTTAAATAGAACTCTATCACTATTTTTTACTTGGATTGTTTTTACTCTCAAATTTTGTGGAGGACTGTTCATGTTCTTTCATTTTTCATAATTCCCGTGCCCCAGAAACACAACAGAATCCTTGGCAGTTGTATTGATAATGAATAGTTGAATGTTTTCATTCTGTCTAGATCTTGATATTGTAAAATGCATTTATAGAATATAAGGTAAAGAAAATATAAGTAAAGATTTTTCTTCCTAAATTTTCTCATTTTATCCTGGAGTATATTTCAGACAACGCAATAGTCTCTTACTAAAGAAGTCAATGTAATTTGCATTCATGAGTTTTTAAAATACTGAAATGGGTCAAGAATAGAAAGAATATGAATAGATAATGTCACAATTGAGGCTTGCAAATTTATGGATCCTGAATTCAAAATAAAAAATTCACTGAGGATTAAGAAGCAATAAAAATATAATCTGATTTGGAATAAGTGGAACCATTTAAATATCTACTTATAAGTTGCAGATTGTTTATAATGAATACAAATAGACTTGGAAATGCTAAAGTAAATGTTACAGTCTAGTTTGTAAAAAAAGAAAGTAGGCTAAGAAATTGATAAGTAAATAGGTGGAAAGATAAAGTAAGAAAATCACTGTGGTCCTCTAGTCTCATCTACTTTGAAGCAAATGACAAAAGCTAAAAGAATATACAAAAGAAAAAGAAATTTCCAAGTTAAGATGTAACTAAGTTTAACGAGTTTTGAGAAGCACAGTTTTACCTTCTCAGAAAGACTTTAAGAATTAAATTGACTATTATGGAAAAAAATAGGAAAATTCATGATTATCTAATTTACAACCTTTTTATATATGCATTATTTTAACTTTGTAAAAGGGTTAGATAATATTGATTCCCTAGTGGGCCGAACAATTTGAGCCATATCGTCAAAGCTTGCAATCAATCCTCTGAGGAGAAACAATCAATAGCCCAGCTCCTACCTGCCAAACTGCAACATCCATTAACATGATTCAGTTCACAGAAAGAAGTGGATAAGAACAAACACACTTCACTTAATTGTTTGGTTTTGTTTACATCTAATACAACAGCAAGTGTGTAACTAAGATAATATTTTAAATTCATTTTTAATTTCCATCACTGATGTACAATTCCTCAAGCTCTTCTTAACTCCAGAAAAGAATAAACTGGCTAGTGAGAGATTACCTTTTTTCTTAACAATCCATTATTTTGGGCACCAATTTGCTAATAAGATATGTACCATGAAGAATTTATACCCACCTTTAAAGATGCTTTTGAAAGGTATCAAATATTATTTTCTAGGTATGTGTCCATCTTTTAAAAGCAAAAAATATTAACATTGGAAATAATTTTTAGAATTTCAACACATATCTTTTTTATATTTTATAAGCCCAAATTTGTATATAACATGGGCAATTAGCATATAGATATTCCTGGGTTATATTTCAAAGTAATTGAAATTAATTATTGGAGTTTGAAATGAATAAATATATGCATTTACATTCTGTCTTAAAAATTTTTGATATGTAATTTTTACTTTCTTATATTTTTGGAAGTTATTTTTTGTTTGTTTCCAGCTTACAAAAAGATTTTCTTAAGTCTTTCTCTAAGTATTCTTGTATGTGTCTGATATGAGTTTTAAGAACTATTATTATTTTTATCTCTGCCACATGCAAATTCTTATTAACTTCAAAGGAAGCTGTTTTACATGTAGAAGATATAAGTAACTATATAGAGGAGAGTGGAAATCACCTTCAAAACTCAGATAAATGTTAACTTTTGGAGTTAATTCTGAACCACAAAAGCTAGTTTTGCTAGTTGTGGTATATCAAAGATAGGAAAAAAAATGCACTATATATACATATATATATATGCATAAATATACATATATACATATATATATATGCATAAATATACATATATGCATATATATACATAAATATATATATATATATATATATATTCCCTTTGCTGCATCTGCTAGAGGTTGCCATTATAGTATTGTATAGGATTCATCCAACAATAGTACTAACTTGCATGAAATTCTAATACACCTATTTTATCTTTGTTGTTAGGCAGCCTCCTTATTCAGCCTCGAGTTCCTTTCAAACTGACTCCATTTATCTCACTCTTACTGTTAACAAACATTATTGAGTACATACTCAGTAGTAGGACAGTATCTAGCACATAGAGGTTCCTAAAGCAATATTAGTTAAATGTTTGAATGAATGAACGCATGAAGAAACAAAAACTATTATATTTTGACAGTGCTATTAGAAATACAAAGATCAAGCAGCCAGAAATCTAACCTGCAAAGAGTTTACAGTCTGGCAGATCAGATGTAATAAAAATGGATATGCCATAGGTCAATACCTCAGAAAGTTCAGAGAAGGGAGAGCTCACTTTCAGCTCTGGGCAGGGAGAGTAATTGAAATATGGTGCAAGGAGAAGAACCTGAGCGAATCAGTTAAGTTAGAAAGAATAGGAAAGGAACTGCAAATAAATGATTCGTTTAGGCCAGAACATAGGTTGGCAATAAGAATCAAAAGAGTAAGGAAAATAAAGGTAAATATTTACCTACAGATAAATAAGGCTATGTGTTACACATCAAACCAAAGGAGTGAAATTTTATTATAGAGTCAACAGAAAACAACTAAAATTTAGGGGTAGAGGACAGATCTACATCTGTATATCTGTCATAATAAGCCTCCACTGCTATGAGATTTATATTTTAAATATAAATTTAACACTATAACATATGGTTGTGAAATATAAAAATTAATTTTAAAAAGGCAACTCTCAATTTGCTGCCATTTCCCATTAAGAGGCAAGATGTAGAAAAACTAAAAGAAAAATAAAAGAACTAAAAGTCAAATGATCGTGACTCTGATTTAATCTCTTTCAGTAATCAGTTCTGGAACATTGGATAAAATTATTCTGTAACCCAACAAGAACCTCTGTAAAATGAGGCACATAATCTTCTAGGTTTTTCAATATATTCAGTTTCCAAAATCCTATTATTATTTTTATTCTATTGTTTGAAAACACCATCTTGCTTAGACGCTGACATTTGTCAAAAGTGACCATAAAACTTCTGTGACTAGTCCCGAAACATACCAAGGTTAACTGAAAACTTTAGTTTCTTTATTTTTGCATTCTCTTCAGTTTGTATTGATAAAGTTTTGACTTAAAAAATATATCTTAGATCTACTTAGGATCATGTAGTTTTAGACAATACAGTTATTTCTTAGCATCAAATGGGCCACAATTTTATCACGCTCCAGCAACATAATAATGGGACAATATATATGAAAAATCTAAATTCTTTAAAATAAAAACTTATAAAACTACATATACATATATACATTTTATGGTTCTGCATGTTTTCATTTACGCAAATTTTATGTATCATAAGAATTTTATAATGGACTATTTTTCTTTATTTTTTTGGCAAAAAAGTAAAGCTAAATTAAATATTAAACTACATCAGAATGATGTAGAATAGCACATAACATCAGAATCCTTTATCTTGATTGGAAGTGATAAACTGGAAATATTTGGGAAACGGTCTTACTTGGTTAGTTTTCAGAAATTAGCTGTTGTTTTTAATTGCCCCTAATGATTGTATACGTTGTATCATTTGGCATTGAACTTCTCATGGCAAGTGACAAAGTGCTTTGAAATTAGGCTGTAGACAAAAGGACCCTTCAGAAGACAATTTTTTGTATTTCAGTAAACCCACACATCAGTTTCTAGAACTGTTTTTTAACTAAGACAAATACACATGACCTGAATCTTAAGAGCAACTTACCTAAAAGTTGCCATTACTCTATAGTTCTCAGACTACCTGACAATCATCTTTATTATTGAAAAGCTTTAATGAATCAAGAGCTAGTGTCCTTTGTTTCACCTACCATCTTAAACGAGAAGTTATTGTCAGTACTATTTGGCTATCTGGATATTTGAGTTTTTATAAGAAACACCACATATTTATTACATTTTAATCTTAATTTCCTGTTTCCTAACAATTATTAAAATGTCTTTTGAATGCAGACCTCAGTTAAAAAAAAAAACAACACAGCAATTTTATGTTATTTCCTTCTAATGTCACATTCATGATGATATACTGAGCAACTCCCTCAATTTCAGGTCCTCTTGTTTTTCAAAACCGCAAAATGGGTATAATATACTTGACTTACCTCCAAGGTACATCTTGTGGAAATTGGTAATTCATTACAATTCATTAAGCCTCACTTTCAAAATATAACATATCATAAAAACGCAAAATATTATTAAATATTCGGAGTGGTTTTTTCTCACCATATTATTATAGTGCTCGAATGAATGCTAATAATGTGAAGTCCATGGGAAACAATTTCAATTTTTCATGGGAATAATGTCTATAATGTGTTGTTGGTAGATATGCCGGGCAGCGTATTTTCACCTATTCAGTATGATAGTTTCTGACAAAAACTCCCTCTTTGGGTAATGTGAAATGAGATGCTTTAGGCAGCTATTTCCTTTAAACTCTTCATCTGACGTACAACTTTATAGGAAAGTTTCTGCAATCTGTGTCAAACTCTTTGTCTTCAGGGAGGCCAATTCGCCTGCATCAAACTTTTATATCCTCGTATGAATGGGAAAGCCTGGAAGGCGAGAGGGCTGTGCGAGGAAGGAAAAAGCAAGTGACATAAATCAAGAGAGAGCAGTCAAACATATCCTAACTGAGTTGAACACAGAAACTCATGCCAAGGAAATACAATATACACTAAATGGGCATTCTATTTCTTTAGGAAAGCATCTTCCATATTCTGAGTAGGTTGAAACCCTGAACAAAAAACTGACATTAGGAAGATGCCAGACTTTTTAAGATCAAAGTAAAGATGTTAAGAGTAATCAAAATGGGACTGGAATATAGACAAATGATGAAAATAAAATAGCAAATATGCATATGAAGGCAAACTTCCTACACTGGACAAACCACTTGTGAAATTCTTCATAATTTTTTATTTCCTGCATAAGCAATATTTCCTGCATAAGCAACATGTATAAAAAACATTATGCTAGAGGTATATTTCTGTCAAATATATCTATTGATCACTGAGATTCATATCTATAGAGTGATCTCAGATTTCTATTGTGATTTACTTGGAAGTTCATGAATAAGACAGTCAGTCTTATATTTAAGTGAAGGATTCCAGAAGTCAAAGATATTGGCTGCTCAAAGGTATCCTGCTTAAGTTTGCCATTAGGAAGAAACTTTTAATTGAACTCCAATTTTAACATCATGCCTTTAAGTAAAACCAGAATTTTTACCTCCAAAACCTACTGCTCTTTTGCATATTGCTATTAAAAGCCTCTTAAAAAACAGTGATTACCCAAACTGATTAAATTATTTTACTTAGAAGTCTTTTAAAAAATTATATAAAGAAGCTGTTTATAGCAACATTATTTATCATGTTGAATTTGGGAAATATTCTAAAGTTTTCAATAGTAGTTAATTAGGATATTATGTGACCATAAATACAACAAACATGAGACCATGAAGAACTCTTAAAAGTAATAATTTAAAAATCTGAAAATAATAATACATATATATACACATACTTTTCAAATCTATAATTATATATATTCAAACATTATATGGAAATGGAAAAAATAACACTCACTAGATTCTGTTTAGAAATGTGTAAAACTATGGATGAATTTTAGCTTCTGTGATGTTTCAGAGTTTTAATTCTCATGTTTCACAGGAAAACAATTAAGACATTAAGTACCCACAGGAAAGTAAATAAAGGTATTAAGGAAGGACCTATTTAACTCATTAGTACAATGAGATAAATGCATTTTTATGATTCAAGACAGATGTGTTTGATTGCCAAGTAGAAAAAGAAAATTTAATTATATATTGAGTACCTAATGTGTGCCAGACACAAAAGCGATTTAAACTTTTACCTCATTGAACTTTCACAACAAACTTAAAAGATAATTGCTAGTCTTCTAATTTACCTATATGGAAGTTAATACTAAAAGAGCCAAAACAACTTTTTTATTTAATATCCCAAAACTGACAGACTAGAGATTTAAACTGAGGCCTGAATACATCATGTATTTTCTACACTATCCATGTTTTCTCCATCCAGATATGTGGGAATGCCTGGGAAGTATGATTTTAGCTGAGATCTGTTGGGGGATTCTGGCCAGATGCTTCACTGAAGGGCAAGATGTGACATAGCACCAACAGATCTTGGAGGAGGGAGTGATGAGGAAAGGAGGTGATGCCAAAGCTAAATTTTTACTAACTTAAAATTATATTTGTGACTATGATTTCAAATTTTTAAACTGTTGACACTAAGATAAAATATCCAACATTATGGAAAATCGAAGTAGATATTTTAATTCACGAGTAGTTTGGTTTATCTGGGACTTCAAAAGCAAGGCCACTCTTCTCTCCTGGGGAGAGAGGTACATGAAGTTCAAATTAATTATGCTAGCTGTTGCCTCAAGGGGAACATTCTTGATCTAATATCTGAAAGCATTTCTATTAGGAAGGACTGCTGCCTTTTAGGACTGATTACTTAGCAATAAAAGAAAGAGTAATAAATCAAAAAAAGAGACAAAAAAGGAGTCATACAAGGCAGAAATATAACCTCTGTAGATATTTAGAACTACCCATTATATAATTATAAAATATTCTCCAGAGAGTTAGAAGTAAAGATTAAAGATTCTCCTCATTAAACTAACAAAAAACTTAGACCTGGCATTTTCTGGAGACAAGGGAGTGAAGAGATCCTTGTGCCTAGGGATAGACTCTGTTAGCTGTACTAAATAGGCACTGCTTTGATCTTGCCACCAATCAAGACGAGACTTACAGAGTTTCATAAACTCAGAGGCTTGTGAGCGTTTCTTATCTCACTGCTGCTCAAACCACTATACTTTGTTGTGAGGCACCCTTGAAGCAGCACTATGGAGTCAGGTTTATGGCTAAAATTTATCTAATTATACCACCAATAAAAGCAGCATAGCTATATAGGTACACATAGAGATGAAGATGATCTCTTTATAAAAGAAATTAAAATGGTTTCGGTATAAAAGATAAATATATAGATGCAATTAGTCACTAAAAGCACAGTAATGTTTTCAATTACACCAATCAAGTTCTTATTTGTGTTTCTCCTTTTGAGGCTAGTCATTTAAAAACTTGCAAATACCATATGCCTTAATTTTAATTATTAATTGATATTTTACTCAATTTTGTGTCATTGAAGACTAAATTTAGAAAAAAGGAACTTGTGAAATTCAGATATTACATGACTGTCTTGGGGTGATAATGAAATAGGCCATCTTAATTAACATGTATTTTTAATTGGGGCAAGGGGATAATTAATGCATTAGTATTCATTTTCTCACCTTTTACCACCTGTATGGATCTTAGCAAGATGTATACATACATAGAAAACATGGCTTTGAGGTATTGTTTTAAAAAAAAGTATATAGCTACAAAAATTCTAATTTAGCCTGCTAGTAGATTACCTTTAAACTTCACCAACTTCTCTCACAGTCTAACCCTTGATCTGATTTCAGGGACATTTGTACTGGTTGCTTCAGGAAAAGTATAATTTAAATATTTCTAATTTGCTTTTCTTTGTTAGTTTAATTCAATTTAGTCTGCTCATGAAATCTTGAGATTTAAATTGCTTGATTTTCTTTATGTAGAGAATGTTAGCTACTCTTGTTGAATAAATTATTTTAGACAAAAGACAAAATTCAAAACTTAGAAAGTATGGCCCATTAAAAAAGAAAGGAGAAATTAGTTTGTAATAAGAAGAAACTGTGCTCATTGCGAATAAAATTTCATCATTTGTTCAAAAAAGATATTAGTGAAGTTGAATTAGTTCAAAAGTCGTTCCTTTGAAAATTTAGTATGTTTCAAAATATTGATGATGTGATAAGAATCATATCTACCAGAATTCATCAAAATAAATTAATTCATTTTAGTTAGAAGTTTGAATTTCAATGCTCAATGTAGTAATTCCTGATATTTAATAAATTAGGTTTGAGTTGTGATTTTCTATAAATGATTTCTTTGCCTGAGTTTTTAGAGTATGCATAAAACATATCTACTGATATTCAGGAAAGTTGCATGACTGGGGAGTTAGAAAATGCTGGTAGCTCATCATTACTTCTCAGAAAGAATATTAAAGTAATTGCAATTAGCTGAATACAGAGTTTAGGCAATCACACATATGCAGTCTCTCTCTCTTTCTCTCCCCCGGACCCCTGTCTCTCTCTTGTTTTCAGTCTCTATCATCTATTTATGTATGTATGTACGTGTGTGTGTGTGTATCATCCATCCCATCATGTATGTATGTAATGTGTGTGTGTGTGTATGTGTCATCCATCCATTTATGTGTGTGTGTGTGTGTGTGTGTATGTGTATCATCCATCCATCCATCCATCCATCCATCCATCCATCCATCCATCCGCTAGCTGCTTTTCCTGAGAGACTTCCTTACCTCCTCATAGTGGACCATAACATGGTAGTTGACACTAAGGTAGTAATGTCCTCTGTAAAACTAACAACTTTTTCATTACCTGTTTTTGGAACAGTTGGAGATCTAAATACTAGTTCAGTTCTTTCTGAGATGTCTTTTTCTCCTCTGGAGCAGGAGTGTGTTAAGACTGAGGAGATGATATGATTTATCTTTCAGCTTGAGACAAGTATATTTTTGAGAGTGAAAGGAGACCCCTTTAAAAAACACACCAGGGCAACTGGCATAAACCAGAAGAGTCTCAGGAAAGCAGTGTTCTCTGGTGATTCTGTAAAAGACTCATTTACATTTAAAATCCAACTGCATTCTAGTGTCAGGAAGTTTACTTTTATTCACAAATCTTCTTTGTGTGTGTATGGGGTTTTCCAATTTGAAAGATTATCTAGCTTTATGTTTACTTCAGGATGGCAAGCCAACAAGGGCCCTAGATTTATAAGTGTTGGCTCTGAGCTCACAGGTGTCTTGTTTGGTGATAATAAGAACTATTTATGACCTTTTCTGTCAAATGTGGCAAGTTATTACCTAGAAATTGCCAGATGCATTGTTTAAAGTTTCCAGATGGATCAGTGTTCAGCTGCTGTTACTATAATTTCATGGTATGTGCTGTCCTATTGTTCTTGAGAAATTCTCTTCCAGGTGGCAATTTCTTTTCTTATTCCCAAATTACAGTAACATTTCAAGCAAGCCAATGAATGGTTTATTATTAATTATACCATTGTGGCATTAAAGGATTAGGAAGTGAACAAAATATTCCACAAACCTTTGTCATTGAACCCATTTTTGCCTTAAGAACTGAATGAGCTAGGTCCAAAGTTGATGTTAAAAAAACTATTTTGTCCTATTAATCCTCACTACTATAAGGAAATACAAAACTGAATGCCATGACTTTTATCTGGTCCCTTCTCATTATTCAGGTCTCAGCTCAAGCAGCATCTCTTCAAAAATACTTTCCCTGAGTAAATTGTTTATTGAGGTCTCTCCCACTTAATCTTGAAAAGAGACATCATCATTTAATTTCAAATATAAAATTCTCCATAGTCCCATTATAATTTATTTAGTTTGTGTATCATTTCCTAAAGCAATTTAAGCCCTATGAAAGCTAGGGAGGTAAGGAACAGGGACTAAAAACTTATTTGTTTAGTTCATGAAATATAGTAGAAAATCAATATATATGAGACATATGACTAAATAACTAAAGGATTGAATGACTAAATGAATATGCTGCTTTCAGAAATTCAGGGACTTGCAGAGGCATTTTACTTTCCAATATGATGGGACACCATGATACCTTTATATGTATTTTTCCCTTTTGATCCTGTCTTTCCCCTTTTATTTCCATTAATTGGATTACTAAGATATCAAGATTCTGAAAGATGGGGCTTCAAAAGCTGTAATCAAAGTCATATCTCAAATATTAGGTAACTGCAGAAGCCAAACATCAAAATGGCAGCCATTCCCATGATCCAGTTGAAAGGAATCTGTTGCTTCTATTAACTCAGCCTCCTCGCCACAATTGACTGGACAGGAGTGACACACAGCTCAAAAAGAAATTCATGTAAAAGTTTGCCAGTGGCCTTCATGGTATATAATGCTGAAACTACCCAATCAGGGAAGATGGTGATTAAATGGAAAACTCACATAAGGTAAATGGATGAGTTGGTTTAAGTTAGAGAGTAAACAAGACAAGTTGATTGATACCGACATGAGCAGATGAAGAATAATGCAATTCTACTGCTGAGAGGTTGACAAAATAATTCCTTCAGCATAACTTCCGAGAATCCTGGGAACCTATTATGAGGCATGGTTATCCTGTAGCTCCTCTTCTTCCACAAAACTCAAGATATTTATCTTTCACTGAGTTTCCAAGAGGTCTGGCTTATGTGGTTCTGATGTGTCCTTATAACAAGCATTCTATTATCGAAATAATCTGAATGAGTCTGTTCTTCATAAACAGAAAAGAATGATATAATCCCAAGTAATATAAACCCCTCCCCCATGAGTTACATTTGACTTAAAAAAAGTTATTTTGTAGCTTTCATGTGAAAAATGATATTTTAGACATTCTGAGAAATGCATTTCAAACAAATTTCAGAAATCTTATCGTCAGGATGGCTGAGAAGGTACCACCCAATCCTGATTTCATGTTGGGAGTGAAAGGAGATTATGAACGTCAGTTCTCAAATTCAGCCAATGAACCAAGGACAGCAGCTTCTTTTCAACTGCCCCTCATTTCCTCTTCTTCTGCTTCTTTCTATCCTCTCTTCCCCTCACTTCTTCTTCCTGTCCTTTTGATACTCGTTTAAGATCTCCTCCTGCTTCTCCTGCTCACCATCTTCCTCCTTCTCCCTCTTCTCTCTAGCTCTCCCCTTCTGAGTCTACCTTATCATAATACTGTTACTATTTTCCCAGTCAATAGTATAAATGATCGTTATAAGTGTTAGTGTTTTGTATCTTTGGCTACTATTTGTACAATATTTAATCTAGAAAATGATGATGTAAATAAAATGTTACATGCAAAGTTTGTTGCAGGATATTTCATACGCAGAAAATTCACTGCATATAGAGTGTATGTGCGTGCTTCATGTACATCTTTATACATACTGTCAATAACTAATTACTGAATATTAATTATAAAGGTAATGAAATTAATTCCTACTCAGTTTTTTATGTGTACCATTTGTCTTTGATATTAGGTTTGAAATAGCTTAATACAATAAACTTACTTGCAAAGAGAATCACCATATATACAATTTGTAGACATATATAAAAAATAAGTTTGTAAAGAAGACTACTTCAGAGACAGCTACTGTATTTTCTCCTCATTATATTACCATGATAATGACAAGGTTGAAAATTCACCCCAAACAAGACTCTTAATGGTAAATAACATTAGTTTTGAGGCACATGAGTATATGACTCAAACCTCAGTCTAGAATTTTATTTTTGTGTAATTAAAATGAATCAATTCATAAAGAGTTGTTGAAAATTTATAGAAAATGAATTTCTTAAAGGTTTTATCTTCAGGTTAATTAAAATGGCTTATTCCATTTCTGGGTTAATTACTGAAACTTAGAATCCATTAATAGACATAATAGAAGAAATGCTTTTGTTGTCTATGACCTTCTAAATCCATGGTGAATTCATAAATGTCTTTCTGCTCATGAGATACACAATTAAAGTCATCACACAAGGGCTTTTTATTCAATTAAATAGAAAATGAATTGTCCCTCCTTCATTTATTTCTTTAGAGAAGAGATATTCACCAATTTTTATTCTGTGTATCATGTGCCTTTATCTGTTAGAAGGTATCCAAGTTTCATTTTCCTGCCAGCATTTTGCTGACTAAACCAATCTTTTGCAGTAGCAACTATCAATATAATAGGTGAGGTAGGCTCCATTCCATTTAAGCATTTAATTTCAAACGTTGGATTGGAGTGTGCTATTCAGGAAACATTGTGCCTTTCGGTGTTATTGTATTCAGTAAGATTAACAAAAACCTGTGATTCTGTTTTCTCAATACAGAAGTTGTCAGTTCCTTTTAAAGCTAAATCTGTACATCCTATTTTGCCCATATGAGCTCAGTTTATCTGCAAATCTGTGCTAGGATTGTGTGATAAGCAACCACAGGTATCCGTCTCTGGATTCCTCCAAACTAGCTCACACTTATCAATTCCATTATTTCTTTGCCCCTTATCTCCCACCCCTATTAGAAAATGAAATTATCTTTTAAAAATTACAAATCAGATATCGGTCATTTCTTTAAACCTTCTAAAGATTTCTCTTTAAAATTTGAATAAAATAGTTTATTTTATGGCATGCAAGATTCCATTGATTCCATGTGATCCAGCTTATTTCTTCAGTCTCATCTACTGTCAGTCTTCTCCGTATTTGTTCAGCAGGCTCCAGCCACAGTATGTTACTTGAACTTAAGGAGCATTTTCCAGTCTTAAAGTACCTTGTATTTTTTTTTTTTTCCTTCTACGTGATGGCTGACTCTGAAACTCTGCTTTGCTGGGTTTCTTTTATCACTTAGGTCTTGATTCAAATGTTATTTTTTTCAGGATGATCTCTGAATTCCTATTTAAATCCCAACTCTGTCACTTCCTATCTTATTAACTTGTTTAATTTTCTTTATTGCATATATTGCTATTCCAATTTTATTTGGGGGGTTTTGTTTGTTTTTTTATGAATGTATTGATTTCTTCATTTCCCAAGAACATAAGGTCAATGAGGGCAAAAACTGGTTAATGTTGAATCAATGAATAAATGTTAAGATGAATTCTTTCTTTCATTCTAGGTTTTTTACAATTCTTGATTTTCGCTTGCTTTACTTCATATGTTGTTAACCAGGTTATATTAGGGTCAATTTATTTCCCATGTGGGAAATATGTAGTTATAAAGCCTCTGCTGGAGCCGGCCTTTCAATGGCTTGTATGGGCCATTGTTAAACAGTGAGGAATTTTGAGTTCCATTTGTTAAACTGACATAGTAAAAGTATTTACACTACAAAAATTGGCAAATGTGACATATAAGAGCCTTTCCTCCACCAGAGATACAGTTTATCAGCTCACCACCACACATATTAATCTTTCTATGATTATCTTTAGGTGTCTTTTGCCTTGGTATAAGGGCAAATTCAAATCTTCTCTCTATGAAGTAGGTGATGGGACTGCTGTTTGTTACAGACATGTCTACAGATAATACACTCTAAACTCTGACCTGTTAGCCTGACAAAGTTCAGAATGCCCACAGGACTCATTCTCAAAAACACCTAAACATTCTTCTATTAATATGACAAAAAAGGAGGGCAAGTGAAGTTCCACTTTTATGTTAATCGTACAGGACTGACTGTCATTGGTGCTTTGCGATGACATGAAGAATTGAAGCAGGGCAACAGTCACATAAAGTCAGAAGGCACATGATTTTAGCCATCCAGTTTTGGAGTTTAAAGCAATAGGATCAACAGTATTCTGTTAATCTCCCATAATAACCAGCTTTTTTGTCACTTTAATAAATCTGAGCTTTTGGTTCACCCAGTTAGAAATTTTTCTTTGCTTATTTAATATTGGTATGCAATGGTAGCAGTGGTGTTAGGGGATTGCTATGCACAGTAGCCATGGGAAGAGCTGGAGTTTCTCACCTCTACCAGAGGAGACAGTTATGAGTTTCAGGGGAGTCTTCCAGACCAGTATCCCTAGAGTGAATAAAGAATCAAGGGCAGCTGGTTTGCTTATCCCAGCATTTCTCTTTTTCCCAAAACTGGATCCTCATGAATCCCACTTGCAAGTAAGGATTGCTGTAGTCTCTGAACACCGATTCCTACTGAGGGATTTAAAAAGCTGCGGTCCAGCACATGTTGTAACTATGACCAGTATAAAAGTGCAGATGATTAGGATATGACTTGATCACTTGGCCTCTAGCCCTCTCTGGGAGGGTACCCAACTACACGTAGCACAGAAGTTGGATCTTGCTTTTGCCAGCTCTCCCATTTCCCAGTGATGCTGAGCACTGATTTTCCCCCTCTACTTTCCTGTAGGGGGAGGATGCGACCTATTCTATCCAGAAAAATGTATGCCAGCAAAAATCAAAGCCTTAAGGTGCTGTAATTCTCGTATTTCTGTAAGACAGATACTGTGATGCGTGATTGGCTCTGAGAGCCATCATCACTCCAAGTATGCAGAGTTCTCCACCCTATTCAAACACACAATCTATTTAGGGAATCTGTAATGGCATGTCTGCTCACTCTTATACTCTAGGACTGCACACAGTCCTAGTCACATACTAGATTCTCAATAAACTTGGTAGAATTTTTCAAAAGGGAAAGGAAGACTCTCCAGTTCTTTTTCAGTAGATTATTAGCACTATGTCCGACATAAAAGTGGAAGTTAATCTCATTAGTGTGGTTAGAATGTGAAGATGTATGACTTTTCACCTAGAAATCTCTTCCATAAAATATGGACAGATAAAATGAATGTGCTCATCACCTTGCACTTTGACCTGGGTAATTGTAGATATGTCTTCCAGCCTACAATAATCCTTCTTGACAAAGGCTGGAGATTTCCAGAGGACCCAGAGTGAGCTTAAATAGGAAGGATGGACAATCAAATAAAGTGTATAGGAAAAAGGATGTAACATCCTCATCCTAAATAGGGGTTATGGCCTTAGTTCTACAGGGGGCAGACTCAACTCAAATAATTGGCAACCGGAAATTAATTTTCCACACAGCATGAGCCAAAGAAATCAACACAGGAGAAGAAAACAGAACTGATTTTGGAGCTGCCTCTATCATTTTACTAAGCTACCTGGAATTAAACCAATCATGAAATTATCTGGATATCACTTGTCTAATCTTAAAATAGTGACCTACATATTTCTTAAAGAGATTACAAAAGAAAAATATTTGAAAATCACTCACTAATGTATTTTAAGGTTTATTCATTCATTCAACAATTACTCATTGCATGCAAAATTTTATATTTGAAAATGTTATTGTCATATATAACTGTACTTACACATATTATGTGATGTTGCAGCGAAGTTATTATAATTATTACCACAGAGAAGTAGAACGAAACAGTGTAATAGTCTCACCTCGAGGTAGAAAGCTTTCTTTTCCTACCTGGAAACTTGAGTGCCAGTAGCCAATTGTATCTACAACCTTCAGTTGGTCTCTGCCTAGATAGCAGAAGTTAGGGGGAACTTTATAAAAATAATTAGTAAAAACAGTTGTTTACTTTTCCTTCAAAATGTATTGTCCTTGTGAACCTCAGTGTTGTTGCAATCATGAGGAATGATATGGATGTCTACACTAAAGAAAGTATTTGTCTATCAATATAAATATGATTTAACAATTCGAGTTTACCATTTTGAGTCAAAATGGCAGGAAAATTTGTTCACACACTAAGAGGTGAGAGAAATCACTTTTAACAATTTCTTTAAGGGTTCTAAAAGGAAATTAAGTAGAAAGGCACCAGAGCATATAAAATTCTGGGCCAAACTGCCCACAAATCCCCTCAGCTTTTCCTTACCTTAAAGAAATCACTTTCTGCTCTACATTTGCTTGATCACTGGCCTACATGGCTTGAATGCAAAAATGGTAATGCTTGATATTACAAAGAATGCAAAGAGACTTTTGCAAGGCCCTCACTGCCTTCTTATCTGAAAACTGGCCTCTGTTTTGAATGTGAATTGTGTCTGTAAGAGGTTTTCAAGGTTAAAAAACAAGACAATTACAAATTTAAAATCTGTTTAGATGACTTGCTTCTATGGATTTGGGTGTCTGCCTTTTAGCCAGGCCTTTCGGCATATCTTTTAAATAAAATCAGAAGCAAATTAAGTTTTAAACTGCTCTGCCATCAGTTCACACCAAAGTTTTCAATTGCTTTCCTAAGGAAAATAAAATCAATACCACAATTGTCAATCATTAGTCTATCTTGGCAAAGGTGAACTGATAGATAGTATTTAGATGAAAACACACTTAAATTCTTCAGGTATATCTTATACACTTTGAAAAAGACAGACATACTTACCTTGGGATTGCTTTTATTTATTGTGGCAATAAACTGCTTATGAGAAAGCGCTAACTCTTCAACAGTTGTTCTGAGGACCAGAAATAATTCTATCCAAGTCAGAACTTAATATCGAAAAAGAAATGTTCAACACCGTTTTTGAAATCTGCTGCATAACCTCGAAAATATTTGAACCCCAGAGTATGTCTCGAAATGGGCTTAAAAAAACACATTAGTAAATTACAGAGATGAGTTTAGAATAATGATTTCCTTCATGTATGAGTCCCACTAATCTCAAAAGAAACTTCATTATGAAGAAGATAGGCACTCAGGTTCAAGACAGAGTCTTTTAAGAGAATAAGAAATTTGTATGAAATAGTCTTCAGTCAATATAATATTTCTTCTCTATTCTCCACCTCATTCCTTCTTTTTCACCTCACCATTGATGTATTTCTTGTGAAAAGTAAACCAAAAAAAAATATATATATATATATAAAGAATGACAGGAATTCAATCCATAATTGAGGCTTGGGACTTAGTAGAGGGTGGAGTTCAGACACCGGTCACATCCTGGCTTCAGAATAGACCAGAAATTGATTTATTTGCTTTATGTTATGGAGCCACAATATTCTGAGCCAAAAGATAATTTAAGATTCCTTACTTTGCATTCCTTGCTTGTTTTCTGGTTTATTTCTTTCTCTTAACTATATACACCTTCTGCCTTCTCTCTCTCAACCCCTGCTTCCACTTACTATATACAGAGTGTCTCTGCTTAATTATTAACATGACTTACATGACCTACAAGTTAAAAAACAACAGGAACAGTGATCAAAGTTCAACCAATCCAATACATGCCACATCTGTTAAACACCCAGTAGTTTAAAAAATATCTTTAAAGTGGGAATTTTCAATAAAGTTACTCAAAGATCTTAAGAATTTGTGAATATCATGTATGTGTTCTACCTAATCATTTTATTAATTCTGAAATTTGACAAAAGCTTCAAAAAATAAAATGACCCAAAGCTAAAAAATAAATGAAACTATATTTTAATAAAGAGCAAATGGTGAATAAATATCTATCTGCTTTGAATTATTGTATAAATACCTCTTATAAAACTCCAGCCATTTAATTTTAAGAATTACAGTGGTCACACAAACTTCAGATGTTAATGGTCTACAACAGAATAGACAATATAAGCTTATACAAGACTGGGCATACTGGTCAGACAGTCTTGCTCATGCCTCAGAGCATTTTTGTACATTCTTATCAGCCTACCTTACAGGAATCTAAACACAGAGATCATTCTAATCCAGAGTTTGAACACAGTCATTTAAAGTCAATTTTATTGAAAAAGCATTATTTTAAAATGTTAATTTAAAAAAATTATTGAAGTATAAGAATAATTCATCACTGAACTTTTGATGTATCTCTCTTCACTTTTTTGTTACCTGGGAGAGAGGGGTGATCTTGTTCCCTTCTATCACATTTTAATTTATATCTCTTTTTGTTGAGCCCCTTGGTGTGGCCTAACTCTGACCCCAGGGGATAGATATACACAGTGATGTGATTTCACCTTTTTGTTTCTGGCTCTGAAAAATTTGTCAAGAGTAAAGAGAAATGTGTTGTTTTGTAATAGTGAGAAAATCAATATCAAGTGTCATGTTATAATGTTAGTTTAAAATAGAATAAATGAGTAGCCTCCCCAAAAAATCAATACTCAGATTAACACAGCAAGATTAGGTCACGAGTTTTATTAATCATATGTGCATAAACAAAGCTCCAGGAGAAGATTAGAGTGTTAGGGAAGCTTCAATAAATGACTCAGATGTTCTCCCTTTGATTGTAGGAGACTATGTATTTTAATGTACATGGACACTGCTGGATAACCTTCTTCAGTATGAGATGCTATGGTCTTCTCTCCTTCCTGTTTATCTGAAAAGGGAGTCCCCACTGTCCCCAAATCCCAGCTGAGCCTATTCTTTCTTTTTCCCTACTCTAGAGTGACTCTTAGCCAACAAGCAGACACTCTTGGAAAAGTGTATTGTTTCTCAAAAGAAGCGAAATTCAAAATAGAAAATTGTTTTACTAGATCACACACGGGTCACAATAGTCACCGAATGGGTGTGGACCTGGCTGACTCTAAAACGTGTCTATCATTCTTTGCAGCAATCCAATCAATGCCCATTCATTTCTATCAGCAACTTCCTCCTGACCTCCCTGCCTAAACTATCTGGTCCTGCTTTAACTGACTTCCTCTCTCTGAAGGCTTTTGAGAATGATGTCTTCCATTCTTGTTTAAAAAATAAGGAAAACAAGGATAACCCACCCTCTTTGTTGTGTATCTCTGAAATATGAGCGACCTCACCTCAGACTCTGCTTTATTTCTAGGGCCTATGTCTGCTTCTGTTCTGCTGACCTCAAACAGAGCTCTACCACGAGATCCGTGGGCTTCTACGAGTGATAGCTATGGAAAATTGCTAGAATTGAACCTCAACCTGAACCTCATACTAGTGAAGTCTAATTTTTTCTCCTAACTGTTACAGTTCCCCCTGGTATAATTTCGTTCTCAGGGTTCTCTGAGCTTCAAAAGGTCATCCTAAGGCCAGGCTACTACATGATTACACTAAGTAGAGCAATAACCAACCATTTCCTCTAACTCTTTCACTGATTTTTCTCCTCTTATCTTCAAATCCAATCAGAATGAGAGTTATAAATCCTCCTTGAATTCCTCCACTGAACTTTTTCAATTGATCTCCTCCTTTCTCATTTCCTTCTCTGAGGGGCCTCTTAGTTTGATTATACGTCCCACTTATTTGAACTCCCTCCTCTTTTTTTTTTTTTTTTTTCCTAACAGAAGCAAATATTAGAACATACTTTTTCAAATCTCCCATTACTTTGTATGGATCCTACGTCTGTGTTCACCCACCTTTCTTCATCCTTTAACAACTGCTATCATCATATTATTCTCATCTCTACTACAAGCTGTAGGCATGATTTGCCATGTTTATTTCTGTATATTTTCTTAGAATCTCTTTTCTACATCTGTTGCACAACCGTAATTATTCTTCTGCTTCTAAGTAAAGTATAACTTTGTTATCTCCAAATTTTATTTTAATATGAATATTGACCTGAAATCTGCATGAAAGGTGAAACCTTTCTCTTACGCTTCTTTGTTCTTTTTCTTGTCCCCTTGTCACTAATTATTCTATCTCTCCAAGTAAGGATGTTCATAGTTTTCATGACATTTTCTCTTTTTAAAATCATCCTTCCTTGTCACCCTCTTCCATGTTTCTGCAGGACACAAATACATTCAGGCCCAAGAGCACACATGCACAAGTCAGTGGACAAGAAGTGACAGTTTTTCTTTCTGTTTTAGTGCCAATCCATAAAAATGAAAAAGAGAGATGGAAGGGGCAAAAGTGGAAAAGGATAAAAAACAGAAAAACTGCATGATAGAACAAGGAATTAAGTTCAAGAGCAACAATAGAAAGGGAAACTTGACAGAGACCCAACAGAGAAAAACTGGCTACTTGTCTTGTAACAATTTAAATAATAAGAGCTAAAATTATAAAAACAATACATTTTTATGTTCTAACATCAATAGACTGTCATAGCTTGATCTTGTCCTGTGAGCCAGCTGACGTGACACAGAGGTTGCCTACTCTCATACCATTTTAGGACTGGTCATATATCTGCCTTAATTTTTTTTGTAAAGGTAAGAATCCAGAAAAAGAAACTAGCAAATTGCAGTATATTTCACCATCGCATTTTTATGTATTTTAATAGCTCAAGCCATTTTATGTCACATTATCTCTTATCTATCATAATGATTTACTAAAAGAACCTTTTTTTTTTCCAAGATAGGAATCTATTCCCTTTAAAGCTGAATCAATATTTTGAGGCTGCTTGAATGCTATCAATTGAGCATTTCCTAAATATGCGATCTAGAAAAAGGTTAATGAAAAAACCTGTTTACTCTTTTGTGTATTGCCACAACTACGATTGCCATCCAAATCATATAAAATTTAGCTTCCAAAGAAATTTATCCCTGGACTTTACCTATGTAAGTATTTTCAATTTTTAAAGGTTTTCTGTCACCCCACATCTGCATATATATTGTTTCTTTCCACTCTGTGATTCTTCATTTTCCCTCTGACCAGTTCGTCTTCCTTTTCTTAATCTTGTCATTCTGTATTTTTATCTTCTCACAAGTCCCACTGCCTGAGATAGAATCTCTTATGTTGTTAAAGTGAAAGGGATCAAAATTGTTGAAGAAAATCCTAGTAATGCAGTATATTGGTCTGATCTTTTAATATGTGAGATGCTCCTTAAAATTAGAGTTGTAGGATTAGGAGTGCTATGTGACTTAGTGATTTCTTTTTTCTTATTTTCTTCTGAATGTCATATCTGAGGATACAAACATGTAGCACAAAATCTCTGATAAATAAAAATATTATTGGGTCAAAAGGAGATGTATGCTATTTATGGTGAAAATACGAATTTACCAAAAAATGTAATGGCAAGAAATGAAAGTTTCAAAGATAAAGCAATGTAGAATTAGGAAAGGACTTTTGGAATAGGTTAATGCATCTTTACATGATAAATTAACCTATTTATTCAGATCAGTTTCCATTTTGTCACTGGATTGATTGAGCATCAAAGAAATTTAGCATCTCTAGCCCCAGTCCTTTAACACAATTGATAATGTAAATCACCAAGATACCAGTTTCTGAAAGAACATCTGGCAGCTGTGTGTTGTAACTGGCATGAAGAGATAAAGAAAAGGCATATACTCCAGTCAAACTGCATTGTACTACTAAAGATATTTAACTACTCCTAGCTCGAAGACACTATCTCATGTTATTAATGTTGGTTATACGGTGGAACAAGAGAACTTAAAAGTTAACATTTCCTGGATGCTCAATTATTTTCCTAAAATCTACTAGTTACTTAATAAGAAAGTAAATTATCACTCAATCAATCTTCTATCTTCTAACCTCTTCTTTTCCTTAAAACACCAGAATAGAATAAACAAAGCTGTGGCAACAAATACTATCTCAGAGGCTTCCAAGAAAAATGTTTTTTGCCTTCCCACATGCATGTCCATTTTGGATCAGTGACGGCTCTGCCCACATCATCTTTACAGGAGTAGCAGGCTCATAGAAAAGAACTTATCTGGAAGATCCCCAGGCTTATAGCAGAGGGAGAACAACAACAAAATGGCCAACCATGTTCTTCTTCTTAACCTTTCTGTTTAGAAATGACAGTTATCAATTCAACTCATAAGTCAAATAGCCACTGAGTACAACAAGATAGGAATGTATAATCTTTTCTCAAGGAGGGTCACTGTAGAAAATGACAACAGAATATTTGGCAAAAAGTAATGAGTTCTAGCACACATATAATATTGTGATGAACTAGATATATGCATTTATAGCATCATTTATAGTTTTTCATTGTAAAAAATTTCAAACATATGGCCATGTTGAAAGAATTGTGTAATGAACTCTACTATACACGCTACCTATCTTCTACTATTAACATTTTACTATACCCATTTTCTTACATATCTATTTATGTTCATTCATATAAATTGCAGATTGAAGTATATTGCAGATATCAATTCGCTTTTTCCTAAATATTTCAGCATGTATATCATTAATGAAAGTTTAGTATTCTTAATTTTTAAAATAAAATTTATGTACAGTGATGTATACAAAGATACCTCATTCGTTTTCTGAACAATGATGCATACTCACACCTGTGCAATCCAAGCCTCTTTTATATTATAGGACTATAACCCCAGGAATTTCCCTCAATCCCTAACATATTCTCTGTCTCTACTCATTTCCAGAAACAATCACTAATCAGTTCTACCTATTCTAAATCTTCACATAAATGAAATAATAGAGTAAGTATTTCTTTTGTGTAAGGTTTTTATTTTTTTTCATTCAACATTTCTTTGAGATTCATTCATATTGTATCTATAGGACCTTTCTTTATAGTGCCAAGTATTATTAAATTATATGAATATTACACAATTTGTTTATTCATTTTCACATTGATAGATATCTATGTCCATCTTTTAGTAATTATTAATAAAGCTGCAATGAACATTTGTAGTTTTTAAAAAAAATTGTCAATTTCATCCAAGTTATTAAATGTATTGGCATAAATGTGTTGGGAAACAAATAATCTTCATATTTTGGCGCAATCAAGGCTTTCTGAGCAAAAACTACTGACAAACTGAGTTAAAAGATGGGTGAAGGGCAAACGATCTATGGTAGTTATTTATAAATGATAGAGACCTCCAGAGACTTTCACAGGTTTATCTTCCCTTGAGCTATTTGTTTGCATTCCAAAGAGTAATGAACATAGGGATTTTTCCCCCTGCTTCCCCCACACAGGATTTGTTTAACACTTAGAACAAAGGCCATTCTGCTTTTTCAGGAGGAGAGTCAGTTGTGGGCCAATCATATATATAAACTCCAAATTCTTATATTTGGAATGCATATCCTGTGTTATAGACACCCCCAATACATACAGGTGACATCTGCCCTCATTGCAGCACTTCATGTAGGACTTGGGTGTGAGGGACCTATACTAATATGCTTTCTAAGTAAATAATTAGTGTTTTCTCTGATCCAAAACTTTTATGTTTTTGTCAGGATAAAATCAATAAATAGATATAAAAATCTTTAATAATATTTCTTCATAATATTCGGTGATATATTTGGATGTGTTTTCTTTGTTTATCTTGCTTAGTGTTCACTAACTTTCTTGGATCTCAAAGTTAGTACATTTTATTAAGCTGGAAAAATTGAAATATTTTTCCAATATGTGTTCAATGCCTAAAAAACACTGCCTTACATGTTTGTCAGGTTTTATAGCTGTTTACAGGAGAGTTAGCTCAGAACTAGTTACTCTTCAATGGCCTGAAGTAGAGTTCCCATCATTCCTTTAAATATTGATGACTTTGAAATAAATATATCTTGCCAAATCCTCTAAGGTTTTAATACATATGGTCAACTTTCTACTGATTAACTATATGACATCCCACACTGAAATAGCTTAAATTCAAAATGTTAGTCCATTAATAAACTCATTTCTTCTCTCTTCAGCCTTCTCATTTCCCTTTATTCTTTATATCAGAGAATAGCATCACTAATTATCCATATCTCCAAGACAAATACATAAATGTCAGTCTAAAACTCTGCCTTTCATTCATCATTGTGGTAGACAGAATGATCCCCTAAAATGTCCACATCCCAATTTTTGGAACCTGTGAAATCGTCAGTTTCCATGGCAAAAGTGATCTTATAGATGTGATTAAGAATGTTGAGACAAGAAGTTTATCCTGGATTATCCTGATTAGTGCAATGTAATCATAGGTTCTTATAAGAGGGAGGCAGAGTCATAAAGCAGAGAGCAGAGAGAGATGGTTTTAAAGATGCTATGCTGCTAGCTTTGAACCTAGAGGAAGGGGCCATAAACCAATGCATGCAGGAGGCCTCTAGAAACTGGAAAAGCCAAGGAAATAGATTCTCCCTTAGAGCCTCCAGAAGAAACACTTTGAGTTTAGCCCAATGAAACTGATTTCAGGCTCTGATCTCCAGAAGTGTAAAATAAATGTGTTATTTTAATTCACTAAGTTTGTGGTCATTCGTTACAGCAGAAATGGGAAATACAATCATTAATATCCAACTCCTGTAGAAACTATCTCATTCTGCTCATTCTTTATCATTCCTTATCCAATATCAGCGATTGTACTCACATGCTCATTCTCCAGGCCTACTTAGAAGAGCCTTTAATCTTGTCTTCCTAGCATTGGTTTACCCTGCAGCAACCCCACACAATTAAACTCCTCCTATCTAAACTTTATGATGGTGTTAGAGTAATAATCTTAAAATTATAATCCATTTCTGATATTCTTTATTTAAAACTCCCCAATGCTTTTAAAATAACTTCAGATTTTATAATGTTAGCACACACGGCTCTTCAGGTGCACTCTCTTTCCTGTTGTCTATTCTCATTGTCCACTATGTACTCCCAGCACTCTGCCCTTCATCCATCTGGACCAGCACCCTATGTATGTCAAATCTCATAATATGTGAGGAAAGCCCACAATGTGCTTTCCTTCCTTCTTCTCTGTCTGGGACATTCAGTATCTATTATGCAAATGACTGAATATAATTTCTCTATGAACAGGAACACCAGATTAATTTAATTTTATGAGTCTGATATTCAAACTAATGCACATGCATTTGTTTTTCTTTGAATCACATATTTCTTTACACAGGCAAAAATTATTGTTTACTCACACTGTTCTGTACTCAGCATTCTAATGCATATTTTCCTTGGCTAAAAAGACTATTTTCAAAATGAAAGAAATGATTATATACAATTACCATTCTTTCATAGCAGTATTCATTGGCAGGACTACTTGGGAAGTATTTATTAGCTTAACTACATGCTATCAAATTGGAATTGTGAGAGTATGACCCTTGTCACTGCTTAAATACTGACCTAACTTAGATAATTTCAGAAATATAACTTTGTTCTTTTAATTAAAATTTGGAAAATTTGATAATGTCATGGTATTCTTTAATACTTTATCCCAAAAGTTCTTATGTTGTATAGAATATATAAAAAGAATAATTATAACACAGTTTTATCATAATATTTCATACAGAGAAGAGAAATACATATAACTCAGATTGAGATGAGAACAGGAATGTGGGAAAAATTTCATGAAGCAGTAGTATTTGAATTGAGTTTAAGAAAAAATTCAAAGGCAATCAAAACAAAGGATATTTAAGTAAACAGTATATATAAACATGGAGCAATGAAATGCATTTCAGAGACCTACCTACAATTTAATTTTACTGGGGCATGAAGAATATGTGTGTTCTGGGATTGCAGATTGGGGTAGTCTGGATAAATAAGAAGCTTGTGAAGTAGGCAGATATTTGGAAGGGCCTTATGAATGTAGGAAACTGCATCTTGTAGAAAATGAGAATGACTTTCCACAGAGGTTTAGCGTGATCAAACTTGTCCTTTAAATAATAATTTGTCAGCATAATTTGAGTGGATCAAAGTAAGAGAATTTCGACAACATTGAAAACAGAAAAACTTGTTAAGATTTTATAGAAAGAGATGAGATAATAATAAGATTATAACATAGGGGTATAGCACTGCGATTGAAAAGATAGGTTACACTGGAGTGATATATAAGAATTAATATAGTATGTTATAGTTGCATAAACATGGGCTTTGGATATGAACATAGGCTTAATCCCAGCTCAGCTATTTATAAAAGTGATTTAAGAAACCTAATGAAACTTTTTGAACTTCAGGTAGGGACAATAATATCAATTTTGTCTGTGAAATAAAATATATTGTAGATAAAGGAACTTGCACGGTTTGTGACCATAGGTGTTCAGTAAATGAAAGCTGTTTGAATCATTTTTACAATACAAGATTTGGTGACTGATTAGATGTATCAAAAAGGTAGGAATCTAGGATGAGTCTAAGTTTTCTAGTTTGTGTTACTGGATGATCGCTGGTTACATTTTCTACGATAGGCAATAAATAAAAATAATTTTGGTGAGAAAAAATATTGTCATAAAATATATTTCAAACTCCTCTAATTAAAACAATATTGTTATGAAAAACACACCTAATCCTTGTGGTTCTTCTTTATCACCACATTTTTACAACTTTGCATTGATTTTTGTGTAGCAATGTGGTATAGCAACCAGAAATATAGAATCTGGAGCCAGGATGCCTGGATTCAAATCCCAGCTCCACTGTTTACTACCTGTATGATCTTGAGCAAATTACTACAGCTTTCGGTGACTCTATTTCCTCACTTGTAAGATGAGAATAATAGTATCTCAGAGAATGTTGTGAAAATTAAATAAGTTAATATTTTTAAAGTGCTTAAAACAAGAGTCTTCTCATTCTAAGAGTTGCAGAATTATATTTTCTTTATATTTTTATTAGTTGCTTATCCTTGTAAAATTTCCTCAATCCCATTCTTTCTTTTACAGCTTCCTCTAATCCTCCTGATACAATAAGCGAAAGCTTACTTGGGAACTTAGAAGTCCCTGACATTCCTTCAGTTAGTATGACAAGTCAAGAGATATGATAATTTTACAAAGAAAACTTTAGATCTAACATGCACAGAGCATCATACATTTGCTGTGGGGGTATTAAAGCCCTCTATACTTGACAAATAAAATTTCACATGAATAGTAGATTTACAAGTTAAAGTTGTTGAAATTTACAACTGCTTAGAAGCCTCAAAAATAAAATATTCTCTCCTGGGAAGTTGTTTTTTTCCTCTTTACTTTATTAGAAATATCTAATAAAGAGAAATTCTTATATGCCTAAATCAAAATGTCAACACTTTAACATAGGTCTGTGAATGTTATATTCTGGCACAGAAACAGTTATATAAAATTTTCAACACCTAAATATATATTTTAACTTTGGGTAAGTACAGTTGCATTAGTGAAGAGAGTTTTATGTTTTAAAAATTATGATGGCCAGTAGTTGTTTTAGGAATCCTATAATTTACTACTTCACAGAATATAATTTTTAAAGAATACCATCTACTATAGCTTATGTAAAGAAATAACAGATTTGGAGGTCAATTCTGAAATTTACAATAAAAGAATAAATGACTTAACTATCATAAAATTTCCCCTTTTGATTCTAGGCATACCTCCTCTAGTCACATAGGACTGAATTATAGTTCAGAGGGAGCTATGCCTAATTATAGCTGTCACGAAGTCCATGTTTTAACCAATAAAGTGACCTGCAATTGGGTCCATGTCCCAGCTCCTTCACTGTTGGCACTGTCACTTTCCAAAATGTATTCATTGACCCTCACCAGGTTCTCTCTAGCATATTTCATAAGTGGTAGTAAATTTAATATTTTTCTTATATATCAAACTTACCGTCAGTAAAACAGTTTGAAATGAGAGTACTCACAAATGCCAGCTTCTACTTTTTAGATATTAAAAAAAAAAAAAAAAGATAAAAACAGGTACCTAAGAAAAAGATAATAAACACTCCTCTGTGGTCTGCTCAGAATAAAAAGATAGGTTTTATCAGATTTTCTTCAAATCTGATTTTGGGGAAGAAATAGAATATGATAAATAAGGTTACTGTTTTTACTCTCTTCTTCCATCCTATTCTCTCTCTTACTCACCAAGGGGCATTTGCAGTAATAAATTGTAAATGAAAATTTCTAGACCAATTTATTAATTTTTAGACACAAATACACAAATAGGTATGTTCGATACAGTTTAGGCATTTAAAAAGTATTATGAAATTCTATGAGAATGTGTATATTATTTCACCATTGGATTTTCTTTTATTATCAATATTTGTTTTGAGAACTATTTGAAATGATAGACTAATCTACTTCATTCATTTAAACTGCTGTAATGCTAAAAAAATTTGAACTGCTTATAGGAGATTGATGATTTAAATGACAGTGGATTTCTCATCTGAAACCACTGTGGATGTAATACAATGTTTTCAAGTTCTAAAAAAAAAAAGAACTGTCAACCACCACTGTTTTATTCCATGATTTCATGATACATAAGTATATGTTTCTGAATTCTCTGTACTATTGATCTATTTTTTTTTCCCACATAATATTATCTAGCTTTATAAAAGGAGTTGATATCTGGAAATAAATTCCCTCTTCTTTGTTTTTAACATATTTTGGGTATTTTTGCACATTTATACTTTTATATAATTTTTATAAGCAATTTGTTAACTCCTACAAACACTTGTTGGAAATTTGACTAGAAGAGTGATATTTTTAAGATAGTGAGGTTTCTCACCAATAAAAATACTATATTTTCCCTTTAATTTAGGATGTATTTTATGTCTTTCAAGAGTGTCTTTATATTTTTCTATAAAATGCTAATGCTTGAAACCATAAATCTGTTGTTTTTCCAGTAAGCCTCACTTTATAATACATTTTATTGTATGAGCGTCTCTCAAATATTGAATATAATTTTAATATTTTAAGATGGGTGTATTCTACACAAAACAAACCATAAGAGCAAAAAAACTAGATTGCCTACTGTTCAATCAAAAAAAAAAAAAAAAAAGGATTTTATTCCAACAGTGGAGGCAAAATAGAGAACATTTGAAATATTGAGAAATAATATATCACTATCAATGTGGCACCTTCATTAAGGATTAAAAATTATTTAAGGATTATTTTGATTGTACTAATGCTGTTGTCCTTAGAAATGTGCCTCTTTTAAAAATGTGGCTGCGTTTTGTGTGTGTGTGTGTGTGTGTTTACACACACATATACATATATACATTTAGGTAAATTGTATTTTGTTTCTAGGAATTTACTTATTAACACAGCATCCTACCTAAATTTAAAAAAAAAAAATGGAAGAAACCACTGTGGCAAAATTTCTAATGTAGATACTGTTGATATTTAGGAAAATTCATGTTGTGGGGCTTCTTGGTGACCTTTGAGTAAGTGCACTATATTCCCATCTTTTAAACCTCCTAATATATGCAGACGTCCACGTCAAAGACCTCCCTCAACTGCAGGAAATAAAAAGACCTTTTTACCATTTGGGAACATGGAAAAAAATATTTCTAACTTTTCCAAAGAATAATCCCCAGTAATTTTTAGACATTCAGGATTTCCTAATCAACTAAAGAAGGAAAAAAACAAAACAAAACAAAACTGTGATTGCTATACTCAAGGTTAAGCACCTCAAAATCTATGAATTAACAAGAGACAATTGGTTTAAGAGCCTTTTTCTAATTTACTATACTACAGACACACACTAAACCGTTGAATGTTGTCATTACAGGGTTTGTCTCAAGTAATTTTCTTGGCATTGTTACCTGGGGAAAATTTGCTGTAGTGATATTATCTATGTCTTGTGAAGAGGTGATATTCACATGGTCTGAGTCTTTAAGTAAAGTGTGGAATTCTAGCTGGTAAGATGAAGTTTTTAGTTTATTTAAAAAATTTTTAAAAACTAAAGAAAGAGTGAAAATATAGCTATAATAGTGACCGAATTGAAACCTTCAATTATCCCTTAAGAAAGTATCATCAATTATATCCTTTCATATTTTTCCATATGGTTAACAATGTCCCCTACACTGGATCGAAGCCTATTTTTGATTTATGTTTTCTCCTCTTGGTAAAAAACTTCCTAGCAAATAAAAATGCTGGAAAGAGTAATTTAGAGTAACACAGAGAGAAAGAAAGAGGAAGAGAAATGAATGGAAAGATAAAGAAAATGACTTTTGGAGAGCATCTATTCTGTGCCTAGTAACTTCATCAATCCTAAAAACAAGGCTGCAGTGTTTTCTTTTGCAGAAGAGAAAACTAAGATCCTGAATTAACATTCTCAAGTTCATACAAAGAATGAGAGAATAAAACCAGATCTCTCTAACTCAAGGATCCATGTTCGTTTCAAGAGGTTTTTGTTTTTGTTTTTGTTTTTGTCTTAATAACCCTGTTACTAATGGTTCTAGGTGTGTTTGAGAAATTTTGAGGGGCACTTTTGGTTGTCAAAATGTTTGAGAGTCACTGCTGGCATTTAATAGGTAGTATTCTAGGATAGTTTCTAGACATGCTCCAAAATTAAGATAATATTACATAAGAAATGATCTGTGTGCTATGTGAATTAAAAGTTTCCCTAGAGATTATCATAGAAAAACATTTTTTTTTTAATTTTGCAAGACTCGAGCTTGACTCTGCTTTGCACATAAACAGAAATATTTTTTAGTTTTAATATATATTGAATTTTCCAGAAATGCAACTTCTGGTAATTCAGGGCGAAGATTAGAATTTGTTTTGTTTGGAAATTTTCCAAGAGCTATTTACCATTTCAAAAATATCTTCACTCATGACATTGCTGCTCATGGTATTTAAGTTGCCAGAATCAGTTAAGTCGCTTGTATCCTTCTATAATTGTAGCTGATATAGTCATGTGCTTACTGGGTCCTCATATTGAAATGTCAAGTATAAAGAAAACATGTCAAAACACTCAGTTGATTATTATTTTCCTTCTCCTAAATACAACCTTATTCATTATAAAATGTTTGCAAGCATCCAGCTACATCATTATGTCAAATAGTGTAGTAAATCCTACATTTTTTAATAATGAAACATTATTTCATTATAAATTATTTTCTTTGAATTATAATTAGACCATTGTATTGAAATTTTAAGTTGGTAGGTGAAATATGTGAAAGTGGGTTAAAGCATTATGAATTTCATTCAAGACATTTAAGGGATCATTGGTTCATAGAGGGTTGAGAATTAATGCTTTACATAACAATGTAAATTTTGATGTGGTCTATTGTGGTCTATGCTGAGATTTCCAGGTTTAAAAAGTTGGCTTAAGTATGGAACATAAATTAAAGAGTATCCACCCAGAAGCTTGGGTGTTAGGAGTGATTCTTCAACGTCTATTCTATCTTCCCTGAATTGTTAAATAGCTTAAGGTTTGAATAAGCATGTGGACAATTTCTGACCAATGACATACAAGGGTAAAACATACAGAAAAAGTCCTTTCCTATTTGTAAATAGGGAATTGGGAAACCTCTCTTGTGCCAGAATTAAACAAAGAATATCTATCCGGTTGGCTTAGGCAGCCATACAACTACTGGAGAAATTAAGAGTCAGGATAAAGCCAGCTTTTTTTTGTCATCAGAGATAAGAGATTCCTTAATGACACTGTTTAAATTAATGACTCTATCAGTGCTAAAATGTACATAACCTACCTGCTTTTTCTCAGGTGTATATTACTTTATATCTTAAAGTTAACTTCTTATTGAAGTATATTATATGTATAGTAGTGTAAACAAACTTTAATGTATACCAATTTTCAATTTACTCTCATTCCTTCTGATTGTCTCAAAGTGAAAATCTCATATATCTTTAACATCTCTCTGACACTTCCTTGTCCCCTTTTATAACGAAGAGAAAATAGCCCCCAAAATTAGTCTCTTCAGCTGGCAACATTATTTCACAAAGTAAACACTTAAATAACCAGAATCCAGATAAAGAAATAGAATCTTACCAGTATGCAGGAGTCTGAGTGGCTCTTCCCAGTTACTATACTACAAAGGTCACTGCTACCCTATCTTCTAACCCTCTACAGTAGTTTTCCTGTAATTATAATTTTCTATGTACACTTGCTGTCATGTCGCTTTTTCTCAATTTTTGTAAAATTCATCTATGATTTGTATGTAGTTACAGTTCGATATTTTTCAGTGTTAGATAATATACCATTACATTTATTTATCATGCTACTATTGATAGACATTTGCTGTATTTTTCAATTTTGTATTATTATGACTAGTGCTGGTGTGTACATTCAATGATGAAAATATATAAGCATTCTTGTTGAGTATATACCTAAGAAGGGAATTGCTAAGACATAGAGTATTCATATACTCAGTTTTATTAAATACTGCTACATGTTTTTTAGAAAGGTTTTATAAATTTATACTTCCACCAGCAGGGTATGAGAGTTCCAATTCCTCCACATCCTCATGAACATTTGGATCTGTCAGGGTTTTGTTGTTATTGCTGCTGTTGTTGTTGTTGTTGCTGTTTTAATTTTAGCCATTCTGATCAATTTATATTTGTATTTTATGATTTTAATTTATATTTCCCTAATGACTAATGAAGGAGAACACATTTCATATGTTTGGTCAATCGGATATCCCCTTTAGTAATTTTCGAATCTTCTATTTTTCTATTTGAGTGTCTTTTTCTTAAAAATTTGTAAGGATTTTTGTATATTCTTGATATCAGTCCTTTGTCAGTTATATGTATCAAAAATATCTTTGATGCTTGATGTCATTATTGAAAGACTGGATTTAGCAGTTCTTGCTATAAATATTTAACAGCTGCCCTACAGGGGTAAGGAAAGCCCCAAATTATAATGTTCACTGATATTTGTGGAGTAAATACATCTACTATTACCAATTCAAGTTCATAATCTGATGCCACCGAACAGAGTTGCAGTAAAACATTATGTGGTATTTCCACCCTAGAAATACAAAAGATAGAAATAACCTCAAGGGTATAGATAATATTAAAATAATTAGAAAATGATGTGCTTTGAGTATCTCCTTTATTTTTAATATAATTTATTTAGGTGCAAGTTTATATAATTTGGCTTTTAACAATGGCTGTGTTTAATAGCTAACTCACAAAATTCCTGAAAATTAGTTATTGGCTCTCACAAGCCAGTACAAGCCAGCTCCAGTACACCACTGGAGTCTAGTTACCTTAAAGCTACTCTTCTTATAGATTTTCTTTTAAGTAAGCAAGGATATCATTGTTGTTGTTGTTGTTATTATTATTATATTAAATAATGTTTTATTGAACCATGTCACAGCAGAAACATGTACATATATTAAATGTACAACTGGATATATTTTCATAAAGTAAACACACTCATTTAACTACCACCTATGTCAAGAGATAGAACACTACCAGCCTCCAGAAACCTCTAACATATCCACTCTCATGCATTAACCCTCCAAAATTAACCATGAATATGACTCATTATCATTGATTAGAGGGTTTGTGCATATGGAATTTTTCCCTGCTCACACCAGAATCAAGTCTCAGCCTGGTACTCTTAAGTCCTTAGCATCTCTCTACCACTTGCTTCTCTCCTTTTTACAATGGGAAATCAGGCTTTAAGCTAGCTTCACCTGGCAAATGACTCAAGATGGAATTCCGTTACATTGTCTAGTTGTCATTGATTTATCTTTATGTTTATTTTCTAATTATAAAAAATACTAATTTCCTATCTATGATAGTAATGTAAGATTTCCCTTTTTAAATAAATGATTTTGAGTATAAAAATGAATCAATTTCATGAAATTTCATAAGTAGTAGAGTTTATACTTGCATATGTTAAACATTTTATTGGAAATGCACTAATAAAATTTGAGAAACTCTGATTATGACATTTACTGTCCCAAATAAGAGCAATGGCAGAATAATTGCTTTGAGGAAAATCAGAATGAGTAAATCATTTTGACTCTGCAGAGTCAAATGCATTCAGAGGGGCTATGAGGACAAAGAAGCTGTGGAATTTCCATGTCAAGGGTCTTCAGTATCACTCCCTAATTAGTTGAGGGAAATTTCCTGGAGGAAGTAGGTTTCAAGAGCGATCTGACAAATTTGGTGACTCCAATACTCTCTAGAAAGATTTGCAAATAGAATGTTACCTGTCCGCTGCTGCTGTCATTTAAAATGTTTAACTACGTTATATTTCCAATAAAATGCATAAAACTGTCTCATATTTTAAATGTATGTACAGTATGTTTTATTGAGCATATCTAACAAGTATGTGGAAAATATATTGGATTCATTTCCACGAGGAACACACAATGCCAACTTTCCCAGTCTACAACATAATTACAGCATAGCAATAGGATTATGACTGTGGGGATGTGTTAACTGTCGGAATTTATAAGTAAATTCCTTACAGAATAAAATCCTCTGGTGCATCTGTTATGTATTTAGACTTTTAAAAAATGTAGTTTAGTGTGAGCCAAGCAGGTGTGCAGTTCTATCACCCATGAGATCACATAAAATGAAAAGTGCATGACTGTCCATGAGCTCAGAACGAAGGTCAAGGAAAGGTATAACCCTTTGCTCACGCCAACTGAGTTTAAAATCCACAGTTCTCATGGGGAATTTGTGAGTTGACTAATGAACTTGGAACAGGAATGCACAATTTGGCAAAACAGTTATTTCTGCTTTGTTCTAGTATTTAGACATCGAAGTCCTATTCAGGGCAATGATTTTGATTCTCAAAAGAGATATAAAAGCACAAAAGAGTGACTGACAGTCCCTTACTAAGTGTGTGTGTATGTGTGTGTGTGTGTGTGTGTGTGTGTGCGCGCGCGCGCGCGTGTGCGCGCTTCACAGATGTATGGGCTAAACACAGATTTATTTAATGGAATAATGGAATAGTGGAATAATTTCATTTTGACAAAATATTTGTATTTCTCCCCACTTTTTTTTTTTTTATCACTCTCTCTGTTCTAAAAAAAGCACAGGGTATATTTTCACTAGAGATGAGCTGCTGTCTCTCTTCTTCCTTTTCTATTTGTGTCTGTTTTCATATCTCCAACTCAGCAATTTAGTCAATTCAATCAGCATAAGCCCTTCCTCCCCAAGAGAACTGGAGTTTAAAGCCATTGGAGTATAGCAAGAAGAAACTTCCCTTAAATTTTGAAATTTCATGCTCCTTTCCCTTCTTCTGTACTTCCTCTTAGCAGCCTCATTTCGGAAATGGATACTTCTAGAATAACAGTAAAATTATGGAAGGGAATGTGTCTGCATTTTTAAGGAAAAGGTATCTCAGTATGCAGAAGTAAAATAGCCGACCCTCACCGCACCCCCCAGACATAATAATGACCTGCATGATCAGTTGAAAATAGCCACTAAGGGGCTTAGGGGGTGGCTGTAAGAGCATGAAGGAAATCAAAGGTCATCCCTTCTTCGTGCCTTTGCCCTGCTCTCCTCTATTTAGCTTTCTTTCTAAGTTGTTATCTGTTAGGTAAATCCTTTGCATGAGACTCTTATTTTTGCTTATAGAGGAGACATCTACTTAAATTATTTTAATACATGACAGCTGTTAGATACAAACTGCTTTGTGACCTCCTAAGTGCTAAACTCGATTGTTAAAGCAATGGTAGGAAATGGCAAAATTGGTTGTTCTGTTGCTCCTACTCAGCATGATCTACAGCTGGTCTGCCTTCTTCCTAATAGCTATGTGTGGGATGAAAAACACCCAGTTTGCTTTTATTTTGCAGTCACCATTGACTCATTAGGCTTCTTGTATGTGAAATAGCAGTCTCTGATTTACTGAGGTGGCAGATAAGTAAACACCTTCCATTACACTAACTCCCAGAGCACTTTCCAAACATCTGTAAAGGAATTCCTTAACTAGTGACTCATATTGCCACATCCGGAGAAGACCTCAGTCAGTATAATAACACATAATCATCACGAGGCAAAGTCATTTGGAAACTGGGATAGGAACTAGAGAGAAATATCAAATTTCACATTTTCATAGAAATTAAAAGTATGTACTGCTGTTCAAAACCAGGGTTAGACTCCATTATATTTCCCAGGCAATTGAGAATCCATAATTGATCTCTAATATCTCAAAGAAAGTATGATGTGATGAAAAGAGAGCTATGATAACCTGTGATACTGGGCTAGTGGAGTTAATTTGTCCAGAAGAATACATTCCATAAGTACTCCTGTTACCTTTACAGCTGTACTTCTGGCTTCAGGATCAGTATTTCAAAGGTATAGATATATTCATGTCCCATTGTCAGAGATATGTCATGAGGAACAGGAACTTCAGAGACCACTCTTTCCTTTTGCCTCTTACTGTTCTGAGCATTTGTTACCATAAGTAAAAGGAAAAATAATGGTACTAGTTAGCATTTGATTATCATTTTGATCACCAGAAAAAGATATCTTTTGTATGTTCTCTACACATTGATTTAAAATAGTCCCTGCCCTTAAGATTAACAACTAAAAACAGGGACATTTAAAAAATATAAAAGCAATGGAAATCAAGAGTGGAAAATTTAAAGGTACTTATTCTATAATTGGGAGATCAGATTTAAAAAATGGTTTTAAAAATAATTTAAACACTCAAAACTATTAGCTTTGTGTTAATTTTAATTCACGTTTTTAATATTTTTCTCTGTTTTTTATTCTTAAATTAAGAAAGTAAGATTGATATCTAAACAACAATAAACAGACTTGTCTTACATGGAACTTAAGGTAGGATAAGAATAAAAGACACTAAGAGAAGATCCACAAAAAGCAAACAATTCACATGGGGTAGAAAGCTGCCTGAAAACTAAAGAGAAGACATATCAAGACATTAAACAGTGATTCAATTCGTATGTTTTTACTTGTCTTCATTGGAGCTTGGAATAATTACAAATGAAGAAAGAGACAGAGACAAAGGAAGAGAAAGAGGTTGAGATGAGGAGACTATTCAGAAAACAGGTTGAAAGTGTCGAGATTTAGACAGAAGAGTCTAGAACAGAAAAAAGGAGAGTGTCTTGCATCTTAAACCAAACAGCTGTTTGATATTGGACTTAGCATGTAGAAAAAAGTGCTCAGTGAAAATAAGTGAAGAGGAAGACAAAGTGCCTTTTGGATCTTGCCTGGTTGCCATTAAAATACAGCACTTTGGAAGGAATATATTGTGTAAATTTACTAAATAAAGAAAGCTTTGGCAATGTATTTAAATTGTGTTGAAACCAAAGCACTTCAGAACACTGAGTAGTATTAAATCAATAAAATGAACTTTACTACATCTATTCACATCGGTCATTACCCAAACTTCACAATGATATTCTGATTAATAGTGCATAAAGTAGATTTCCCAGATGCCAGCCAGATGTTCAAAGAAAACTAATGTTGTTTGACTTAAGGAGAAAAGAATAAATCATACATACTCTGACATACATAATGGAACAAATGGAAAGCATCCCATATAAATTCCATACTTATTTCATAATTCTATTTAGATTAAAGATGAGAGAGAAAATGCCACATAATTTCTAAGCCCACAGACATATAAAGGAGAAAAAAATATCACTTAAATATAGTCAATGAACATAGCTGATATCACACTAAAGAGCATTATAATTTCACACTAATTTTTTTATTAAAACTATCATCCTAAAAGTTCATCAATAATATTTTGCAAGCCACCACTGTTTTAAGACAACTACAAAAGTAAAAATTAGCAGGTAGGGAATAATAGGAAGAAAAATTCAGTCCTCATTGAAAATTATGGGCTCAGACATGAAGAAATATTTCGTAAATTCTGAATTATAAGCAATTGCAATGTTTATCAGATGTTGAGTATGGAACACAATGTATCAAAATACTATATTCTTTGAATGAATACGTTAAAAAGTAGCATTTTTTCCTTTAGTTTACAGTTACTACAAATGATTAGAAACTTTCTTTTTCAAAATAAATCTATAACTCTCCACTTTGACAGGTTTGCCTAATGCTATGATCATTTAATCATTAGTTTATGCTAAAGGTAGTTTAAAAGTCACTGGTTTTTTGTTTGTTTGTTTGTTGCTTTTTGTTCGTTTGTTTTTGTTTTTCATAGAAATGGGAAGAGATAGGATAAAAAGAATACTCTTCAAAAAAGAAAAAGGAAAGGAAGTCCTAGTGGTAGGCTAATAAATTTCTAACAACTGGCCATCAGAAAAAAAGAAGCTTGATTCATAGTGTTTGCTAATTCCCATGATGTAAATATCTCCACCACAGTCGATTTCATCTTATTAACACGATGTCACTGAACACAGAGTGGGGAAAGATGCGCAAAACTGGCTTTCATGAGCATTGGCTCCAGCACCCTACCAAAACACCATCCTAGTTGCTCATGGAGTTGAGCTAACAATTTCTTGTGAATGGCCAAGATTTCTTTTAAGCCAGGTTGGCAGATGGCAAGATGGTTAGGTAACTGGAACATATTTGTGTAATAAAGTGTTCAGTGGTTTGGTTGATTCTGTAACAGTGAATGTTGTGGAGTGTAGTATTCCTATTATTGTGATGAGGATATCTATCATGGTGTGATAAAGAAAAATGAAAGGCTGAATAAAGACAGGCCTCGATGATGGAAAATTTTTATCATCTGACACAAATAATGGAATTTAGCAGTCTGATACTAAGTTTGCAGCTAAATTAATTAGGATCTGACATCCATTTTGTGGACCTATCTCTCCAGTGCTTCTTTTTTTCTCTCTCTTTTTTAAAAAAACTTATAAATGATAATGTAAAGTAGCTATTTTTCTATCATATGTAGATAGATTTCACTGATTGAGAAAGAAAACATTCTGTTCTATTTTATTTTATGTTATGCTGTGCTATGCTATTTTATACATATTTACTATGAGACTAATATGTACTTAAATTCTTTATCCAATATGGACAATAAAAATGAATATAAAATACCATCACTTTCAACCCTAAAGACTCCATAAGAACATTACTAAAAACAGTAGGCAAATACAGTAAAGTCTCTGGATACAAAGTTAATGTTCAAAAATCCATAGCATTCCTATACTCTAATAATGAAGTGTCGGAAAAAGTGGAAAAAATAATTCCTTTTGCAATTGCAACAAAAAGAATCAAATACCTAGGGATAAATTTAACAAAACATGTGAAGGACTTATATAATGAAAACTACAAGACCATATTAAAAGAAATTGAAGAAGATACAAAGAAATGGAAAGATATTCTGTGTTCTTGGATTGGAAGAATCAACATAGTTAAAATGACCTTATTATCTAAAGCATTATACAGATTTAATGCAATCCCCATCAAAATCTCATCGACTTTTTTTTAAAGAAATAGAACAAAAAATCATCAGATTTGTATGGAAGCACAAAAGACCCCAAATTGCCAAAGCCATCCTGAGAAAAAAGAAATGAGGCTGGAGGCATCACTCTGCCTGGCTTCAATTTATACTATAAAGTGACAGTAATCAAAATGGCATGGTATTGGCAGAAAAATAGACACAGTGGAACAGAATCGAGGGTCCAGAAATAAATCCATATTTATGTGGGCAAATAATTTTTGACAAAAATGCAAAAATATACAGTGGAGAAAGAAAAACTTCTTTAATAAGTGGTGCTGGGAAAACTGGAAAGCTACCTGCAAAAGAATAAAACGAGACTGTTGTCTATCACTACACACCGAAATTAACTCAAAATGGATTAAGGACCTGAATATAAAACCTGAAACAATAAAATGCATAGAAGAAAACATAGGAACGAAACTCAAGGCCCTTGAGCTTAAAGAGGATTTTATGAATTTGACCTCAATGGCAAGGGAAGTAAAAGCAAAAAAAAATGAATGGGACTACATCAAACTAAAAAGCTTCTGCTCAGCAAAAGAAACTGTCAACAAGGTAAAGAGACAACCATCTGAATGGGAAAATATATTTGGAAGCAATACCTCCAATATGGGCCTAATATCCAAAATATACAAAGAACTCATACGACTCAATAACAACAAAAAGACAAACAATCCAATCAAAAAATGGGCAGAGGACCTGAACAGACACTTCTCCCTAGAGGACATACAAATGGTCAACGAACATATAAAAAGATGCTCAACATTGCTAGCTATGAGGGATATGCAAATCAAAACCACAATTAGATGTCATCTCACACTTGTTAAAATGGCTACAATCAACAGGACAAGTAATAACAAATGTTGGAGAGGATGTAGAGTAATAGGAACCCTCATAAACTGCTAGTGGGACTGCAAATTGGTATGGAAAACAGTATGGAGGTTCCTAAAAAAACTAAGAATTGACCATATGATCCAGCAATCCCTCTACTGAGTAATTATCCCAAAGACTTGAAAACTCATATTTGAAAAGATATTTGCACACTGATGTTATAGCAGCAGCATTATTCACAGTGGCCAGGACATGGAAGCAACCGGTGTCCTATGATAGATGATTGGCTACAGAAGCTGTAGTACATATATATAATGGAATATTACTCAGCCATAAGAAGAGATGAAATATTGCCATTTGCAACACATGGATGGACCTTGAAATAATCATACTAAGCGAAATAAGCCAAACAGAAAAGGCTGAAAATCACAATATCACATATGTGGGATATAAACCTAAAAGCAACAAATGAACAGGACAAACAAACAGAGACTCATGGACATGGACAGTGGACTAGTGGTTACCAGATGGGAGGGGGAAGTAGGGAGGGGGAAAATAAATAAATAAAATGTTAAAAAAAAATACTATGTATATATAGTATAAAAAAATAATAAATAAACTGGCATTAAAAAAAAGATACTGTCACTTTCTTCTAAAAAACTTAGGATCTTAATTATTACATAATATACACTAATGACACAGATCGAATACAGGCCAGGAATTTGGAATGAGACTTCACAAAAAGAATGACTAAATTGTACACTCCTTCTTAAAACATGAGTAGATAGTACTTTTATATATCAAGACACAGAGACCAGACTCATCATTAGGAGTTTTATCAAGGAGTTTTCATTTAAGTTTTAAATATCATATCGAATTTAATCTAGTAAATGAAACTATATCATTCCTGTCTTCTTCATGGTACTTACATGCTAAACACACAGGCCATGAATTGAAATACATTAAAGAATTAGAATATATCAATAATTTTTAAATAATATATCTATATTCTTAACGTGTCTTATAAGTGATTAACTTTCCTAAGTTTCATATATTAGCTAATGTATAATTTAGATTTTCAATAACTGAGAAGCAAATATGGCTTGACCTCCAATGATGTCTTTTCACAGATATCATGGCTTTTTGGCATAAAATTTGATTCAGTAGGTAAAAGAGAAGAAAACAAGTGCAATATCTGGGATAGTCATCATTTTTTCTAACTTTCGTTTCTCTTGCATGAACTCCTTAGTCTATGAGACCCTTTTATTCCTTGAGATTTATAACATTTCATAACCCTGTACGAATTACAAATCAAGATATACTGTAGAGATGACATAGCATTGATTCCCTAAGACTAGAAGCATCAATCTCACTCACAATGGCATTCAGAAATAACCTGATTCTTTTATTTCTGGCCTGTTTAAATGTGAATGAACTTGTGTCAAGATCTCTCTTTATAACTATTTCTATATTTTTCCTAACAATGTACCAGTATTTCTTGCTTTAACTCACCTCACCACAAGACACTGTATTATTATATGTCATTTAGCTGCCTTTGAAGTTCTTGTTGGCTCATGATCCAATATTCTTTGCCAAAAAGTATAATAAATTTTTTAATGAGGTTATCTAGCTATGACACACATAGTTGACATAAAATTACTTGTTAGTTTTATTTTCATAATAACAAAACTAATTTTGTAGCAGTAAATAATGAAGATACAGGTCAATAGTGAACTAGGCTCCTGTGTTCAGAACTCCACAGGAGAATGGCTCTTGTGGTTAAAACAGCATGCTTTGAATTGGAGAGGCCCATTGAGAAAGCTGTGAAGAACAAAACTAATGCAAAAAAATTTTTTTAAGTATCTGGGGAAGACCTTTAATAGCAACTACTTCAAAGCTCTCAGTTTTAAGTAATAGATTTAGGGTTCTGTCCCTCAGTCATATAGTCAAGACAGAGGTCTCCAGTCTCCCTGATCCAATGTTCTTTGGACCACTCTGACTCCCTAGTATTCTCTCCCTGTTGTACAAGGAGCTTTGTGGGACTCAGTCTTTACACAGACACTCTGAGGGAGCTGAGAACCACTTTGCTCACTTCTAGAAATCTTCTAACTACAGAGTTTTTAACTATGCAAATCCAGTGCTTCTTAAATTGGGGGGAAAAAAAACAACTAAGATTTTTCACTCTGCTATGTTCACTCTTCTGTTCCTTTCAGACTTGATAAGGATCCCATCTGTTAACTTAGGGACTTAGTGTCAAAGTTTCAGAAGCAATGTGTCACACTGCTGAACTTTGTGCCTCCAGTATTCTTCCACATAGATAAGAGAAAAGAGGGACAACTTGTCACTCCCAGTTAACCTCCTGACAAGGAAAAAAACTGCCATAGTGCATATCCCACTAATTGAGGTTCTTTTAATAAATTCTTCTAATAAAAAGCAACTGTAAATCATGAATATTTAGTACTTTTAGAGAACAGGTCTTTAATTTGACCATCAAATTGGTTTCTTGCTCACACAAAGAATTGAGATTATCAAGGGGCCCTGGGGACATTCATAAAAGGAAATCACATTCTCCTACTTTGCATTTTGCTTTGAACCCATCCATTGGCTGTTTAAAAGATACTGAGAATTACCTCGTGTGCCGCTTGGGGATTTTTGGAGTAACGTTGGGCTTATTACTTAAACTTTCTAAGCTGCCTTGTTTCTCATCCATAACATATATCAGGAAGTCACTTTATAATGTTACTATAAATATTAAATGATATAAAGTATATAAAGTAATTAGAATATTTCCTGGAACATATATACTCTCATATGAATCTTAACGATGATGATACTGATTGCTATGCCAATACCTGAAGTAAAGTGTGCAGGCTGAAACTGTCTTAATTCCCACATGTAATGGATGATCATGTAACTAAATGTTTATACTAGTAGTCCTTTACCCTAATAATTAGAGTAGTAAATAAAAATATAACATTTTCTCTGTATTACCACCAACTTTTATATCAATTATTTTACAATATTTTCAATAGCAGAATTTGTTCCTTTGCAGGCAATAAAACTCCTTCTCCCAAAATCCTTAAACACATTAAACTCCAAATGCATAGGGGAAAACATGCCTCAAAAGCAGCCTGTACTCTTGCAATTTTCCAAACTTCTCCACCCCCTCCCTCAAAACCTGGCCCTAACCTAGTGAAAAACTTAATGAGGCAACTCAAAATTGATAGCCAAATGAAGGAAAAGACCAAATTCATGCTCCCAACAGGAAACTAAAGTTTCGAAAAGTTACAGGTGAATTATTTCACTCTGTATTGCTTTGAGTTTCTGAAAACATATTTATTGTTTTCAATAGCAGCAGCCTTGGCCAGAACCTTAGAAGTTTCTTCAGGGATTTTGATGACTACGTACAAACATTTCAAACCAGACCAACAGTCATACATTCTTTCTCAGAGGCCCAAATGATATCCCATGAGAAAGAGCAAGCTGCTTCATTAAAAGGATAATTCTTATTCCTAAAGAAGAGACAAAATAATAAAGCTATTTATTCCCATTAAAATACTTCCTGCTCAAAGGAACACTTTCAAGTTCGTTAGGCTTAAAAATGGACTTTCCTTACGTAATGGTCTCTGTGGTTTTAGTGTCCTGATTTTTAGCAATGTTTTATTTAAAAACTACTTGTCATGAAAGAGAGAAGGCAACATATGTCAGTAAAAATCCTCAGATCACGTCAACAGGTACTCCTGAGCGGTTCTCAAATGCATGGTGCTCTACCAAGAGTTATTATCTACAGTGGAAAGAAGTTGTACTCTCATAACTCCTTTCAACTCAATAGGCTACCCAATCTGGTGGAACTTCCAAGAGACATGATTTTGCTACGCCTCCAGTAAAATGTAAATTTGTATTAAAAAATCAAATTATTTGATTAGTCCATTTTTAATGTTTTTATTTTACTGCATTGTTCATCCTATCCTTTTTTTTTTTTTTTTCCCACTCATTCACTGATTCTATCATCTATTTGAGGTCTTGGGTCTTTTCCTGACCAGTATATTTAAAGTTCTACCTTGTCACTATTTAATTTAACTTTCTCAGTAGAAGTCATAATTATATAAAATTATCTTGTTTAATTATTTTTATATTCTTTCTTTTATTTCCTTTGGGGGCATGCATCTTTAAAACTCTCTAAGCCCCATGAGGGCATTATCTGCATTTTTCACTTCTATATCTTAGCATCTAGAAAAAATGGTTAGTAGATGCTGAATAACTATTTGCACTCTATCAGAGGTTATTTCATACATACTTTCATTCTAAATTCATCCACCTAAGAATATTTGCTCTTTTTTTCCCAGGATATATAGATTTATTCAATATTTTAAAAGAAAATATATACGTATACGGTTTTGATAAAAGTTCTACAACCTTTAATCTGCATAAAACCAGTTCGAAGTGTTCTTGCCATTTATATTTATGTTCATTGCTACAGTAAATTAAAAATCATAGAAATAACAAGTAATTATAACAAATGTCATAATAGATTTTCTTAATTTCTATATCTCTTTCTATTTTTCTATCATCTATCTACCTACCATCTCTATCTTCTACCAAACTATCTCAAGTATATTCACTGATACTTCCCAGAGAAAAATATAAACAAGAGAAGTAGCTGTCTTATGTAGAGAACTAAAGTTTTGAGTTTTGGTTGTCTGATAAGAAATATTTGTTCTGTTCACAATGGATTTGTAGCAGAATCAAAGGTAAACTACAGTATCTTAGTTTTCTAGATCGCCTACTAATTCTAATTTCCTATTTTTTATCATTATTAATATATTGACATTTATTTAAAGCATACCCTCTATTCTATTATGCTCAGGATTGGTTTGTAGTGATATTCTCTGCCTTTGTACTTAAAGAGGAATAAAAAACTTTTTAATATTGTAACTGTTATGACAAAAGTTTAACAATTCTTCAGAAATAGAAAGAGGAACAACTAACTCCTTCTCACGAGAGATCATTCATTCATTCATATATTCATTTACTTGTAAATATTTATTGTGCCAACACTATATATTAGAAAATGTACTAACCATGATATATGTGTATGTGTGTATATACATATATATATATACACATATAAATATCTATATGTGTATATGTATATGTATATATATACACATATAGATATTTATATGTGTATATATATGTATATGTATATACACATATAAATTAAAGAAGATATATATAAAATACAGTCTAGGGAGGAGCTGAGAATTTATAATATGGTTGTGGTAAATACTAAAACATGAATGCACATGAGAGTATTTGAGAGGAACCTTTAATTCACATTGGAATACTGAGAAGAGCTTCAAAAAAGTACATAATTTCGAATCTGAGAGCTGAAGCATGAGCTGGGATTATAAAGTAATGCACTGAAATGCATTATAAAGAGATGCACTGAAAAAAAATAAAAGCAGTGCAGACAGGAAAACAGCACGTTCAAATATCTAGAAAAGAGAAGGTAACTTGTTCTAGAAACTTAAAGAAGTTTAGCATAAATGGAGCATATCATATATGAGAAATAGATGAAAAATGAATCTGGGAAAATAAGCAGAGGCCATATTACACAGCACTTGGAAAGTCAAGTTGAGATGACTATTGAAAGGTCATTCTGGGTTTCCCAAGGAAAGAGAAAACAAGCATCCCCAGAAAGGGAAGATACACTATTCAAACACACAGAACTAACTATAAAAGCCTTATTTAGTGGAAAGCAATTAGGCCAATGAGCTGAAGTTTAATGTCTGTTGAATAAATATGGAAAGGGCAAGAAAAAAAAAGCACCAAGTCTTACCTACTACTTTAGATCTAAAAGAACTCTTGAATTACTTTGATAATTTTCAGTTATTGTTATTTCTTAATGGCAACAGACAACACTTCTAAGAAAAGCCAGACACAAAAAATCCAAAGCAGAATTTGCCTATGTCCTTGCCATGAATCCCTACAAAGAGATAAAGATAGAGAAAATAACAGAAATTCATTCCATTCCTGAATTCTCAAGGATATGCAAGTAAATATAACTAAAATCACCCCTCTAATTTATATGTCTATGCATATTACATTACCGAATATTAACAAATTGAAGGAAGGAGGAATATGTAAGACAAAAGTTATTTAGTTAATTCCACCTTCTAACTGCATCTTAAATGGTGTTACTATCTCAAAAGATTTTTATACATTATGTTTCATATTCGAACCGACTATATTCATTGTTTATATCTATTTTAAGTTAGATCTGTATGCTTGAAATGTATGGAGTATGGCTTTTGTGTCATTTACATCATCTCTGATTAAGATAAATTATTATTAGGCCAATTTGTCATAATTAATGTTGTTATTGTTTGCAAAAGCCAAAATAATCTGAATTATCAGGCTTCCTTTCTAGTCGGTGACCACAGAGTTCATCCTTTTCTAATCTAAATTAAAGCTGTTTCCCTTTCTCTGTTTAGACTTCGCAATGATATTACAAGTTAATTTGCATAAAATATTATTCATCTATTAAAGATACCTTAGCCAACAGATGGTGTTGGCATAACATTTTTATGATAGTCCATAGTATTTAAAAATATATATTACAGCTGAGCTGCAAGTTTACTTACATTGTTAGAAGACATATAAAAGTAAACTTCTTGAAAATATGTTTCATAAAGCTTGTAACACGTGAGACAAAATGCAAAGTCACTGAAGAATGTTTGAGTTGAGTTAGGGGTCACATGCGTTTCAATTAGGCATGTAAGCTTGTCAGAGTTTGGGACGTTCATGTTCATAAATATGAAGCTTAACATTTGGTTTGATTTGAGGGTTCTGGAAGCAATCAACAGTCTTCCTCTGAAGCAAACTGTTCTGAAAATATCTTTCTCTGAAATCTTTTTCTTCTAACATCCTGTCTCTCCAATCCAACTTTATGTGACTACCTCATTGATTTTTCAAGGCCATCATTTTGCATTTAGCAATGAGGAGCCATTGGTGGTCTTTGAGCAGCAGAGCAAAAGAATCTAAGGTCCTGATTTCTTAGTATAGCTTTCGACTCTTTAAAGTCAGTCTACATTTCAAGACTGCAATTCTACCATTTCCTTGCAAAAAAAACCCCAAAAAACAAAAAACCAGTCTTAATGATCCTGTAGGATACTATGGAGAATTCACAGTTTGAAATGCAGCAATTGGTCAACATTTCTCTTTTATGCCACTTTTTCTGTAAAGTTTTTCTGATTATAATTCTGAACTCTTGTCCAACTCTGAACTCTTCTAATACTTAATATTACTGTATTTACTTTAGCTTAATCTCACATTGTTTTTTGTTATAAAATTTCTTAACAGAAGTAAATTCAATCCATTGTTTTTGGTTTGTTGAGTAACCAAAGTCTGCAGAAGGTAGTGTTGGTAATATCAACATGTGAAATTGATTGATTTAAATAACCATTTTAACTTGGATTCTGTTCTTTAAGTAGTGGACCGATATACATCTTCGATTATCAATAGATTTTCAGTCTTGCTCTCCTGGAAAAAATGCATAATGTACTAATTTTATCTTTTCTTTTTTACTGAGACTGTATAAAAATTGCTATAATTGGGTTTATTACTCTTTTTTAACCCCCCTTCTAGAATGTGTCAGGTAAATTGATGCTGCTTTGAGAAAGTATTTGTGGAGGGGGAGGAGGAAGAACAGAAACACCAGATAATCCCAGAAACTATTTTTCCAGGAAGAAAGGACCAGCTATAGTCATGATAAATATAAAATATTTTTTAAATATTACACGTAGCAATACATATGTTGAGAAAAATGTAAGTCTAAAATCGACTTCTCTTGTACTATACAGAACATCTGAAAATACTCTCACACTTTGAAATTTTCAATAGTTATTCTAAGCTTATTAACCATTTTGTAAGCATTTCCATCTGGTTTGTTTTATAATCTCTGTCTCTGCTAATATTATTCGTTAAATTATTGTTGTTATACTTTCCTTTAAATCTTTAAATATGGTTGCCTTCTGTTTGAAAATATGAATAATGGCTGATTTGTAACCTTTGTCTACTAAATCCAGTATTTAGGAAGCAATTAATGGCAGTTTCTATTGATGTTTTTTTCTGAGTATAGGTAACATTTTATAATTCTTTGCCTGTCTTGTAAAATTTTAGTAAAATATTAGACATTTTATATAACATATTTTAGCAATATTAGATTTTGGTGGCTTTTTCTTTTATTGAAGGCTGTAATTGCTTTGATTTGTTTGTTTGCTTAATAACTTTTCTGGATTAAATCTGTGAAATTTGTTTTCCCTGCCATGTAAATTGTTGCTTTCTTATTGTTGTTTTTTTATTTTGTTTTGTTTTGTTGTATTGTGTTGTGTTTAAGCCTGAATCCCTAGGAGTTCTTCCTGTGTCTGAGCATATGAGTTTAGTCAAAGACTGATCAGAAGTTGTGCTCAAATATACCCAGCCAGTAAGTCTACTCTCTGCTGACGGATCTCTGTGTGGCCTAAGAAACACATAAAAGTTTTGTGCAATTTTCAAGTCTGTTCTAGCTCTTATTTTATGCCATGTCCTCTCATGTCTCCTCTGCATGTATACACAGGTTCTCTTGGCCAGTGATGCATGGGTGGCTTGGGCCCCCTTCAGTCTCTTCTGTGCATGAGCCCAGCCTTAGGTCAACCTAGCATATGTAGAGAGCTTAACAAACCCCCTACACCTGGCTTACTTCTAGAACTCCATGAAAAATTCCTTGGCTATAAGTTATGTGCTTGCCCTGAAAAGACTGACACTTCAAGCTAACATAACAGAACTGCTGGCCTTCCATTTGCTTACAATGGATATCACCACATTGACAGTGCTGAGTGCTGTATTTCAAGGGAGCCAGTTACCTGTAGAAGCAATGGCAGCAGCAGCCAGTTTTCATGGTCTGCCCCATCCTGGTTGGACTACTTTGCCAAAAGATATGAGGTGTGAATAGGAGCACTGCCAATCAAGAATGCTACATATTCTCACTGTTCTTACTCAATGTTTAGTAGTTTTCATGAATAAGCACTCTTGTTTGTTGTATATATCTTATCTATTTTCCAAGCTCTTAAATGGTTTTGACAGTTCTGTAGAACATTACAGTTACTTTGTGCAGAGAGAATTTTTCAATCTTCTACTTCATCATGATAAAAATAAATGAGTTTTTTTTTTTCTCCTAATGTCCATTCCTTTCAAATTTATCAATGGGCAATCAGTCTTATAACTAATTTGTTTGGTCTCCAATTTGACATGTAATTCTCTACAGATATCCTTACTATTGAGATTTTTAAAAATGAATTATTGCATTTTGCGAATTTAGGAATTTTGGATCTTTATGGTTATGTATTTGGTTTAACTTCAAGAAATATTCACCTAATTACTTCTTTGAAATTTATTTTTTCCTTTATTGAGCTCATTTATATGATTTATATAAACTTTTCTCATTAGAAATAATATAAACCAAATTTTGTATTTCTTTCTGTCATCATCATTTTTTAAAAGAAGTTAAAATATGTTAGAAAGCAAATAGCCCATGGTACTTCAGAAAACATTATAATTTAGTACTTTGTTTTGAGTTTTAAATTTATGGAGAGATCTTTCACTTTGCAAGGAGGAGGGAAGGAATATTCAGGGTATTTTGTTTGTTTTAGATTAAAATTAATTTATTCAAGTCTTTATATCATTTTCTTGAGAGAGAAAATTGTATCATGCTTTAAAAGTGACAACTACCACTACAGGAATCAGGGTATCATTACATTGAGAACTATTAACTTCATTGGAGTCGGATATGCCAAACATAATTTCATGATTTCCCGTGGCCATTCAGAACTCTACTTATATTTAACTTTAAATTTGAGTTTGTGAATATTTTTAAAGTGGTAAGAAAATAACTGCCTCTAGATTTTGGGGTTTTGTATGAAAAAAATGTTCATTAAATAATTGTATTTCCATTACTATTATCTTAATGTAAAATATAAATTTAAAAAAAATAACAATTTCATAAATTTCTACTTAATCTAAATTATAGAAAAAGATTCAGAAGAGAAATAGTAAATGAGGGGAAAAAATAAAGTACATACAATAATAGTTATTGGCTTGGACTAAAAGAAAATACATTTTCAATACAAAATTGTAAAAGATCAAGAAACATTTTTGCAGACTTCAATTTTAATTTTATTGGATACTTTATAGAATATTATAGCAAATGGTACAAGTAGAATTTTGATTTTTATTAAAATAGCAAATATATTATGAGTTGAAAAATAGCCTGTGCAATTTGATGAAAATGGCCAAATACAGGCCAGATATAAGATATAGAAAAAGTATATGAAAATAAATGTAAAACCTATTTTTAATTTTGAAAATGTTTTCTGTAAAAGATGAAATTAATTCCATTAAAAATTTGTTGACAGTAAATTATCTGAAGCATATTCAAATTGTGTGTGTGTGTGTGTGTGTAAATTAATAGCTCAATACAAGGATGATATGTGATTTTATTTAAACTGACATCAAATTGTGATTTTCTAGATGTGAGTTTGTAACACAGTGAACAGTTTTGTCTAAAACGTCAATGGCAATCTTTTTGTTCAATATGAAACACCTTTTATACATCAAGTTTTGATTTTTTTACCTAGAATTTTTATAAGTATTTGCTCTAATGTAGGACTTTTACAGAAAACAAAATTGCTGTTGATATCCAGCAGATTGGAAGAATTTCACTAATCCTAAATTTATTCTTTTTCACCAGGTAAGGTTTACAAACCAACCTACACAAATACTCCTGTAGTTTTTTTTTTTTTAACCTAAGATAGTGACACTACACTCAGTTTTTTTTAAAACAGTAAATGGATCATGAGTTCACTGTTCATGATCCTTTTGCACTGGCATTGGCTTCCTGAACCCTTTGGACAATTGGAAGTATTAAAGCCACCATCAGAGGGCAAAGAGCTGGAATCATAAAGGACATTCATAAGCATATGCCAAAATATCAAAAGCAATTCAAAACAAATTTACAAACCTTAAGAAATTGGCATTGTTTGGGCTCTGCTGGAAGAAGCAACACTCTCTCAGATATGTGCATATAGTACATTTTTTTAATGACTCCATTTCCTCACTGCAGAGTCAGCATTTAAGTTAGGGTATGAGAAGTAATCAGCATAAAATACTCAGGATGCAAATGGAGACTGAGACATTTTACACTTGGGTCTGTGATAATCTATGTCCAAGAAGGTGTTCATGATGTAGAGTCAGCGATGTACTCTCTGTCTTACAAAAGAAAAAATTCTTTCACATACCAAAAATAAGAGTAATTAAGAGAGGCTTATAAAATAATCATAATACCATTTTTGTTACTACTTTTTCTTTTCCAAGATAGGAAAGAGGGCTGAAAAAAATTTCTGAGCAGATGAATATTTGATACTTAAGAGTTGTCTACAATTTAGAGTCTGAAAATGAAAAGATACTTGCTACAGCTACCTTGACATTGACAAACTATTGCTTCCAGAGAATCAACATAAAACTGAGCATCAATAAGTTGAGAAAAAGATATCCAAAGAATATCTTTATGCCTCAACAGTTAATTTATCACTGCCATTTATGCCTCAGTAATTTGCTCTGCTGTGTATTTTTATCACTAGTAAGAGTTTGAAATGAACTTTAAAGTACAATTTTTATAAACTATTAATTTAAAATTTGGGAAGAAAATAGGATGAAGCAATAGGATGAAGTAAACCAATATAAAATGGTATTACAGTATACCAAAACTTTTAAAAAGGCTTCACTTCTAGGATAGTGCTTATAAGAATTTATTATCAAGTATTATATGCCATATGGTAACTTTGATTTATAACTTCAGGTGTTTCATTCCATTTTTCTGATTATTAAATAAAAATATTTTTATGACAAGGATTTTCCCTTGTTCTCTCCCAGCACATTTTTACTGAGCTGGCCATTACCTCATCTAGCAGCTTTTGTTTAAATGAGTTTTAAACCACCCTCTGTAGAGATTTTCATTCAATCATGTTTAAAATCAGAGAATCGAACGAAATATCTAATCAGAATATCTTTCAGCACAATTCTTGGTCATCTTCTCAGGAACGACCATAAGAGGAGTTGGTTGCCAAAGCTTCCTTCTGCCTTCCCATCCTCTTCCTCCCCTTGGCTCTGGTAAAGGCTGCCTTGCTTCCTGGGCAGGGTACTATCCCATTTTTCTGATGTAGTACTTAAGTGGTACATACTTAGCTGAGCTCAATGAAAAAGCCTGTAGACGTGGAGGGTTTTATTTTTCTGCCAGCCGCTCTCTTCTCCACCCCAAAAGCCAAACTCTTTATTGAAATAACCGATGTTTCAAGGGGGTGACTGGTCAGGAGCCAACTAGAAGGGGTAAATGGAGGAGGTTTTTAAATGGCAGCCTTGAAGCTGGCCATGGATCCTAACTTGCCAGAAGCTGGAAGTGGCCCGAACCAGAAGGAATTTCAGTCAGTACACAGTTATATCACTATGTCTTTTAGACAAGATCTTGGCCAGGCTACTGGGAAGCTACAATAGGGATTTTGTTTTTTGTTTTTTGGGTTTTTTTAGAGTTAGCAGTTGGATTTAAAAAATGCGATAGATAAATAAAGAAATCTCATATCCCTTCTGTTTACAGAAGCTTAGGCCAAATAGGCCCAACATTCTACATCTACAAAAACAACATCTGAGGCTGGGAAGTATTGGGGGCTTTCTTTGGAAGTGGATATGGGGTCTTAATTGGATTATTTGCATCCAAACAAGTGATTTGTGGTTTTCTAACATAACGATAAAATGGTGACAGGTAAAATTTATTGAACATTTAATATATATCGGCCATTATGCTAACAGCTTTAAATGTTACAAAAATATATGAAATTGCTATATGACCAAATTTTGACAATTTTATCTGGTTCTGTATATTTTTTCTTTCTTTTAATAGTCATAAAAACTCAATGAATAAACATCATCACACAAACCTTGTAGATAAAGAAACTAGTGTTTGCTAACTTTTATTGAGTAGCCAATGTTTGATAAGAATTAACCTATTTATTATCTCGATGACCCAAAGAGATGATATCCAGTATTAAGCTCTAAATACAGATGAGAACGCTGAGGCACAGAAAAGTACATTGTCAAGGTTGCAGATCTAATAAGTGTATAAAACTGGAATTTGAGCTGAGGCAATCTGATTCCAGAGACTATACACTAAGATGTAGAAAGATCAGGTGACTTTTCTAGCATCACAGAGGACGTTCCCAAGCCATAGATCAGCCCAGATCTTTCTGATTTTTTTTTTTTTTTTTTATACTCTTAAAATTAGTCTATCTGTGGTCTGTGGTTGATTGAAAACAGTAAAATTGGCCAATGCTTGGCCAATATTCTATAGTTATTAGGAATGATGAGTTTGTGTTCTGTTTTATGAGAAAAACTAACATTTATCGAATGTTCATTATGTGATAGACACTGGATTAGCAATTGACTTATCTATTTTCATTCTCCTAAATGGAATTAATATCCTAATTAAAAGATGGAAAAAATTGGTTGAGTAGTTCAGTAACTCGTCCAAATTGACAAAGTATGTGTTCAAACCCAAGTCTCTCTTATTCTAGTTCTATGATGCAATAGGAAGAACAGTAACTTGAGATCTGTTAAAATACTGAATTTGCAACTGGGTTGCCGGGGCTTGCTTACAGCTGCTGAGCAGAATGAGAAAGCCTTCAGAACTTTGAATGTGCCTAGGAAGCTAGGCATCCTGGTCTCTTGCAAACTGGACTAAGTGGTGATACAAAGCTTATTCATCATATTAAGTTGTGCAGGATTCAATACCACAGCCTCCATAAAGCTTCCAGTGTCTTCTCTTCTGCAAGAAGCTTTGCCCTACAGGGCCAGGATCAAAACTTGATCTCCGCAGGACTACTCATGCAGATTTTTAAAAAAAAAAAAAAAAAGTAAACGATCTAAAATTAAAACACTGCTCTGGAGGAAGGAGGAAAGATAAGAGGTTCGACTACCCTTGCTTATTGCAAGAAAGACAGTTTGGGCTGCAGCTGGTGCATGGGAAACTCATTATGGCTACTTGAAACCTTGGCAAGTACAGCTGGAAACCTGAGAGCCCAGCAAGGAGCCGCCTGGCCCAATAGTCAATCAATCTGCTGTCAGGTCAAAGCAGACAGCACAGAACAAAGCAAGGCAGCAGATTAGGCCCCAATAGTGCACATGGTCAGCTAAGTAGGAAAACAGGGCTGGATCATGACCAGCAGTGATGGGAGAAGCAGCTCAGTATAAAATGATCTTTGTCAAACCCTCTCTCTGCTTTCTCCAAAGTAGTGAGAGGGTTTGACAAAGGACTGTTGAGAAGGGTGGCTTCATTATTAACAACTATAATGATAATAATGGTAATAACAATATAATAAGTACCTTATCATATTAGTCAGGACCCTGGCATTAAACAGATCATGTGGATTCACTGGAGAGATTTTAACAAGAGGACAACTTACAGTAATGAGGGCATATTTAAGAGAACCCAAACATAATATTGAGATTTCTAGAGGCTAGCAACAGCCCAAAAGGGACAAGGTGAGAAAATTGTGCTGCTAAGGACCAGTGATAGCTCAGGGGAGCTGTAATTATGCAGCATGCAATCACTTTTAAGAACTGTGAAGCTGAGGCTGGAAAGGAGTGGGGAAAACATTCCCTACCTTGTTTTTTCTCTTGCCCTCTGATCTCTTGCCAATGCCTCCCATTGGCAGAATCAACCCAAAGCCACTTTGGCAACAGAGCCCAAATGATGCAATCTGTGCAGATTAGCTGCTCAGAGATGAGTATACAGTATTTTTGAGCAGGCGAATGTATTAATCATCTACCTGGTTAATTGGTTCAGTCTTTAGAAAAATGGTCTGAAATGCAAATGTCTACAAGGGACAGATAGGTGCAAATGGAAGAGGGAGCAACATGAGTCCATAATGGACTATTGAGCATATATCCATCTAAAAATGCGTGAACACCACATATGTAACTTCCTTCGGAATTGAGATAATGTAAACCAAACACTTATAAAATGTCCATTTTTGGAAGTGAAGCAGAAAGTCCAGATTATTATGTGAAATCTCCTTAATTTTAAATTGGAAATCACTTGTGAAAAATACTAGATTTCCTGATGACCAAAACAAAACACATCTGTGAAATGCTAATTCTACTTTTAGGAAGTAAAGCAGATTATGATTTGAATTCTACTAATTTTAGAACATTGGCAATTAATTGAAAAAAAAATTATATCCTGTAATGACCAAACAAAATGTCCTGTGGAGGTATTCATTTCACAGGCCAGCTATATTGAACAACTCTTACTCCTCTAGTCACATCTTCTCAGCTCACTTTTCCTCAAACATTGATGAGGCTAAGAGCTCCTCTGTGGAGAACTTAATGTACTTTTATTTCAATAGCACTGAATAGATTTCACTTTTTTGCCCCAAGGCTTTTCTACCCCCTCAGCATTTTACTCTTGCAGGAATCATTCAGCATTCAAGTCTGAGTAACTAAAAATGCAAGGTGGGCACACATTGATCAATGTGGTACCCAAGCCAGTTGATACTCATTCTCCATTTCCCACTCTTGGATGGACAATCCCGAAGCTCACATACCTGGCTCCTTAGAGAGTTCAAGCACAATAACCCAGAGTGGTACCCAAAGGATGAGATTGCATCTTTATGTTGGCTTCCTCTACCTTCTATTTTAGTTTTCCTGAGTCCTTCACTCCTGTATCTTTGGATAGAATATGAAAATTAACTACCTATAAACAATCTTTCTCTTAGGCTCTGCTTTCTGGAATGACTCCCACTAAGATAACATCATTTTTCAAATTATGCTTTAGAAAAAATCCAAAAAGACCTCTCTGACTTTGTCTGAAAGACATTTATGTTCACAGAATATTTATAGAATAATTGTGGCAGAAGATCTCAGCTAATCCTAATTGTAAAGTATTTAAATAGGTGCTGTTAAGTTGAAAGAAAGGATAGAAGGCCAACTTGCACATTTGTGAACAGGTAGTAACCCAAGTTAGAAAATACATTCTGCAAATAAGCATGAATTATTGGTTACCTTTTAACCCTCTACCTCTTAGAAAATCAGTAAGAAATTATCTTTAAGTATTTCATTTTATGTGTTTAAGTGTTGATTCCTAAAGTGGTTTTGCAGACCCTTAGAAAAGGGAGCATACCATACTTATGCTAACATCCTTCGCAATAACATACAAAGAGTTAATGTGGAGAGCCTAGGGAATAAGTATATGAATAAAGAAAATAAGTCATAATACTGAGTAATTGGTATTTATAAGCCATATATTGATTGACTAATCAAATTGATTCATCCGCTTATTCACATATTCGATGTATATTTATTAGGTATTTCGTATGTGCAAGGCTCTGTGTTATGCCTTGTGTTTTGCCACAGTGAAGCCAAAGCTTTATCTCTCACAAAGTACATAAACTAATGGGTGAGAAAGTAAATTAAATATGTCCAATAGCAAATAAATAAATAAACTTGTTAAGGAAGTATAAAGCATTCTGGGATTACATCAGAGGTACTCCAAAACCCCAGATTTAAGAGATGAAGGAAAATTCCCATAAGGAAACTAATTTTCAGCTGAGATATTAAGAACAAGTTAGAGTCCACTGGTTAAGGAGTGAGAGTTGAGAAGGACTATATCTGGCACAAGAAGCCAAAGTTTCAAGGGTCAAGGCTGCTGAGAAAGCATGTTGGAATAATTCATTTATAAGAGGAGAATGATGATGAGTTCTCATAAGAAAGGCAGGAAGCAGGCCAGGAAAATGTGAAGGAATGTAGTCTTCACCACATCTGGCTTTGTGGTAAAAGGAGGCAGAAACCCCCAGGCACTCAGCTTTCTGCACGGGAAAGTATGGCAGAACCCAGCAGTCAAGGCGAACCCTCTGCAAAGAGAGGCAGGTGTAAGCTGCTGAAAACGAAATAGTCATAAAGCATACTGAGGCTGGTAAGTGGGATGGGTGGGTGGGGGTGGTCACATGATAACAGCTAAAAGGATTCTAGAGTATCTGAGTGAAATGTTGACATTATTTGGTGCAGTGGTATGTGCCAAGTACAAATACGTATCAGTCGTTATAGCTGTACACATCAACAAGCAAAAATTGTTTTGTGATGATATATAAACAATATCATCTAATCATTTACAATGAAGTTATTTAAAAGTGATGAATGTCCTCCATTCCACAGAACACATCCAGCATACTCACAGTAGAACAATCAGTAGTTACTCAAACCTGAAAAGTTTAGACCACCATAGAATCTTTATCTTCAGATTTCAGGCCTCCTTAATAGTAGCATTAGCTTAGTTCCCTCCAATTTTTATTGATCTGCCCTCATCTCCTCTGCCTCAGGAGTAAAGTTTATTTTCCTGGGCTGCAACCATCACATACCTGAACACACTTGTTGATAAACCAGCTACCAACTAAGTAATTAAATTTATCAAGAGCCTGTTAGCATCAATGGCTCGTAGGGGTCTGACGAAAACGTGTTGAAAGATGTCATCCTGCTTCAAACACTGCCACACTCTCCTTACTTCTCAAAATCAGCTTTTTACTTCATTTATAGTTTGCTCTAGACTCATTCATTTTTTACTCCAATGCCACCATTTTTATAACTTAGGCTTAGGGCAAGATAGGCCTCAGGAGGCACTCTCTCTCAGGTTCTGCCAGTGCCAGCCCTGCCCTTGCACAAACTGGACAGTTAGAGCCTCCTTAAACTGTCCACCCTCAGTGTCTCCCATCTTCACCCAAAGCAGAATTCAAGCCCTGCTTAGACTCATTCGAAAAGTAGTGCAAAAAAAGAAGCACTTTCTTTCTAAACAGAAATGGTTTACCCTTCTCCTCACTCCTCTTCACACCCATTGATGTATTCTGTATCATCAAATCATTCAAATTCAGAGTGTATAAACTCCAAATGGAGAACGATATAAAGTACAATCATGACAGAGCTCACACTCAAGCATGGAACATACACACGTGTACAGGTAAAATTTAGTTGTTTGTCTTTCTGAGGCTACACACACTTGATTAGGATACCCTAAAGAATCTTTTGAAAATTACTTAGGTGTGTTTGTGCCATTTTTTCATTCATTCATGTAATAAAAGTGTCTTGAGCACCTACTATATGCCATTGTGTCATGTGCTGAGGACACAGAGATGAATTAGATACAGTATGGGTCTCATTTCAAGAAAGTAATCTAATCTATTCTCTTGTCACTGTGAAGATGACAGACTCCTGTGACAGAAAGTTCATAAAAGAGTGGAAAAGACTCAGTAATACATTCCATATTCTGACTGTCCTTTCAGCATCACAGATCTTAGCGAGAGTCGAACTGACTAAAGAGCAATTTTCAAATGGCAGATTGAAAATGAGACATGACATCTATAGTTGGAATGCAAGAATGCTGATAACCACTTGCCATATTTTAATAATAACTAGTAGTCGAAGCAATTAAATCGGTTCCAGGGAGAACTGGTAGATGACATAATAAAATTGTCTTGAAACGAAGAATTGAAAAGAACTCACTTCCCCATATACACAGGCATTCACCGGCCTGGGTCTCATCACTAAACTTCATTTGAAGATGAGTAATTTAAGTCAAAAATGTCAAAGCAAAATTAAGTTCAAAATATCAAAATGGCCAAGACTAGTAGTCAGGAGAAGCTCTGGAACCAGACTGCCTAGAGTTGTTGTTCAGCTTAGCCTCTTGCTGTCTTCTGCACCTTGAACAAATTATTTAACCCTCTGTCCCTCAGTTTCCTCATCTGTAAAATGACTAATGTAATAATTTCTACTTCATAGGGTTCTTACGAGTAGATAATGAATTAATAACTGTAAAGTTCCTAAATGAAGACTAGAATATAGTATCACTCAATAAAATGTCTTGACATAATTATTACAGCTTGGAAAATATGAGTAATAACATTTTTTATTAGTTTCAAGTATACCGTACATTGATTAGACTTTTATATAGTTTAAAGAATGATCCCCCCAATTGCTTCTCTCCTCTGGTTTTCTACCTAGCCAATATATTAATGCTAACTATATTCCCTATGCTGTATAATAATATATTTGTTTCTCCTTATAGAGTTATATTTATCCAAGTAAAGTAAGTTAAATTAACAAAATATAAACTAAAAAAATTATTGTAGCAAAATATATGACCTAAAATTTATTTTTAAATTAATTCTAAGTGTATAAGTCAGTGGAATTAAGTTGTCAACCATCACTATTTCCAAAGTTTTTTCATCACCCAAAAAGAAACGCTGTAACTATTAAGCGATAATTCCTTGTTCCCACAGTTAGTCCTTGGTAACATCTAATGCACTTTCTGTTCCCATAAATCTGGCTGTTCTAGATATTTCATATAAGTGGGATCATACAATATTTGTCCTTTTGTGTCTGGCTTATTTTGCTTAGCATCAAGTCTCTAAGAGTTGCTCAAATGTATCAGAACTCCATTCTTTTTTATGGTTGATTATTAGTACATTACATGGCTATATTACATTTTTTTCTATCCATCTGTTAATGGACAACAGGTCATTTCTACCTTTTGGTTACCGTGAATAATGCTACAATAAACAATGATGTATAAGTATCTGTTGTAGTCCCTGTTTTTAATTTTAGTGAACGAAGATAATTTTCCAAGAGAATGATAAGGTAACCATTAAAAAAGTAATGCCACATAGATAAAAACATATCTGAAGTATGTATTGACTTAACTGTATTTTGTATTGTTTGCTTGGATTCCTCTGAAGAAATTATAGTTCGGGTGAGTAAGCAGAAACCTTGCAGAACTGATGCAATTGCTTCCACTTCAGAGAATGATCTTCGGAAGCACAGAGTTAGTTCTGTGAAACTGGAACAAATGAAGTTCAACATTCAAATATCAAAACTGGTTGTGAGTCTCAAAAGACACTGCCTTTTCAGCCCACAGGATTATTTTCAACACTTTGTGTATTTTTCAATACTTTGAAGATTTATAGTTCTTTCATTTCCTAATTCTTGACAATATCCTTTTATTAGGTAAGCCGAAATAAATCTAAGATCGGAGTTAGAATTTTTTAAAAAATGTATTGATGAAATATTTTAACTAGTTATTTAAAAAAAAAATCCATTTAATGTAATAGGTGGTTTCACTTAATTTCACTATTATATTTTTAATAAAAGGTTGGTTCTTTCTTTGAATTGACAGATATTTGGGGATGTGTAGAAACCTCTGGGACAAGTAAGTGGTTCACTGGTTTGGCATTTGAGAGGAGGAAAAAATATCTCTTTAGGTTGATTTTATTTTTCCACGAGACAGAGTATCTTAGGCTTCATCTTAAGTCCATCAACCTTGTTCCTTTTTAAGGAATAAGTGTCTTTTAAAAATGACAAAACTGTGTCTTCAACACATTTAAGTGGCTTAACCATGTTTGAAGCAGGGTCTCAGGTTTCTATTATGAAAATAGAGAGGAAGTAACAGACTGTGATGGGAATTTGTATTAAATTAGATCCTTCCTGAACTGGTAAAATACATGAAAAAATGAAAATAAGAAATAATAGTGCCAGTCATTCATCACTTTAGAGACATATTATAAAATACAATAAAAGTCTATACGGTTCAGAAACTATTCTCATTTTAACAATATTATGCCTCTGTAGACTTCATAATGGGAATAAATATTTGCAATGAAAGCTCACTTTGTACAGTACAGGACAATTAGATTTTTTAAAATATTCTGTCTTTATGTCACTTTTGCCTTGCCCTGGTGAGTGACTGGGATTATATTGTATATATCGCGCATTCTTGAATAATGAAAATTTCCATCAGTTTTCTTTAAAATCTTGGCATGAACTGTAACTAAAAAATAATTGTGTGCATTACAAGTGATCTTTAAAATCATTTTCCAAGTCTGTACTGCTTTCAGCAGAACCTTTTCACTTTTGATTAATACCCTTTCCTGTTTTCTGGTTCAGATCACTGCTTCCTAGAGCTACAAATTCAGTTTGTGCAGTGCCTTTGACCTGCATTCCAGTGGATAAAAATAAGTGTCAATCCAATGAAATCAAAAGATCTGTTTCTTCAGCATCTTCAGGTTATCGTGGACAATACAGGGGCTCTAAAGTTACATTTCGTGTGTGTGTGCACAAAGGGCCAATAAAGAGAGTTAAAATAAACTAAAAATCTACTGTGTTTCCTCTAATCTAGTCCGTCAGATGGTTTTGGATTAAGTATATATAACGAGATAGCTCTAAAGTTCACTCCAAGTTCTTCATAAAGCAAAACTCGAGTACGTTCTAAAGGCCTGTGGATTTATATTTATTTGTGTAACCCTTTATGTAATTACTTACATTTCAGTACCATTAAAAAGCATGCATTATCCTCTTTCCTGCACTCCCCTCCTTAACCTCTACTTGCCATATTCTGTACTAGTATTAAGAAAACAATTAGAGCCAAAAGTTTCCATTTCATTAGAGTCATAAAGATTAAAAAACACTGTGTCTTCATATTCAAAGACTACCTATCACAAGACTTGAAGTTAAAAAGAAGGAACCAAGTTTTCATTTCTTCAAACCAACTATTTATATTCAGTTATCCTACTTCTTCTCTTATATACACCACCATTCCCTGCCCTGCCACCCAAGCATAACTATGCACAATGCACACAATTCTTTTTAAGTGCTAAGGTAAGAAAAGCTATGGGAAAGACATGAGTGAACGAGCTGTGGGAAACACTGCAGAATAGTTTTTACAGCTTAAAATGCATGGTAGGATTTGAATTCTCCAGAAATACAAGATAATATCCGTCTATGCCTATCCCTGATATGCTTTGAGTAGAACAATAGTTCCAATATCTGAAGCATCATGACACTCTTGTGAAAAGTACAAAAGCTATGAGAACAGTGGTGAACAGTTAGCCCTGGGTTTGAATGCTAGCTCTCCTCATTGCTAGCGCTGTTTCCTTTGACAAGTCACTTAAATCTCTAAGTTATGATTACCATTCTTCAAAGATGAAGAAACTAAAGCTTAGAAAGTTAGAGTCCAGGCCAGCAAGAGACATAGCCAAGATTTTAACTCAGGTATATCTAACAACATTCATGCTCTTTTTCATTATTATGCCATATCTACCTCTCCGTGATCATACAGAATATTCTCCCTGCATGTAAATCCCTCAGTTAAAAGGATGGAAAATGCTCAGTAAATGTTGTTTATGAAAAATATATTCAATGAACTTGGCTGGGAAAGTAAGTTTGGTTCGAGATGTGAAACAGTAGGAGATAAGAAGGAAAGTTTGGCATTGGTTAATGTGGACAGACCTCTTTGTGCAAAATTTGAAAGATTAATTAGCCTGATGTAATGATTTTTGAAAACTCTTAGCCAAGCTGCCATAAATATGTCCAAGATTGTGCCTTCCCTGTATGTTTATGTAATTTTACCCGAAAGATGAGCAATTATTATTCATGTACATAGACTGTATTTAGGTGCAAATGAGGTTCCTTGATTTCACAAGTGTCCAAGATAATCATTGTTTTGGTGAACACAGGCCTGAGAGGCAGAGTCTTGGCAGCTGCAGCTAAAGTAAAAGAGGGAATTTCAATCTCCCACAGCAGACTTGTCCCAGCAGGGGCTGGGCCCAGAACAATAAAAGAGAGATGCACAAAGCACTCCATGGACTAGGATTCAAATCACATTATGTTAAATTAGAGGCGTCATGTAAATAAGCAAGCTTTCTCTTGAGAAAAAGATGGGCTTCATATGAGGCTGAAATCTATTTATTTTTTTAGTACTCTTATTTGTTACAAAATCTTTTGTCAATGCTATCCCTAACTTCATGTAGGGCATATGTTCTATGACCAATGACAACTTACACTATCCACAGTTTAAGTTTTATAGTTCTTTAGAATGTATCAATCACTGTAATGTTGCTAAAAGGATAACAAACCAAGTTGAGTATATCTCAATATTTTTAAATGTGAGAGACAACCTAGTTAAATGGTAAAAGATAGAGTAATTCAAGGGGCCAATTAGTAATTTTATGCAACTGAATCACTTAAATATTATTTATGTTGCTTTGGTTTATCCAAGTAAAAACAATGACCCAATTCCTTTTCATCTCTATTAGTTTCACTATCAAAATTATAAGAGAATTCATGTGAAATATTCATGAAGTAAAAAGAATGGGAAACCCATAATATTTGTCTATTTGTTTCAACTACATCCTCAAGTAAATGCTTATTGACTGACATTAAAGGGTTTCTTATAAAATTGAAGACAGTGTCAGATTTGTGTAGAAAATGAATACAAATGAAGTAATGACCTTTAAGTAATTTAGATTAAGATGATTAACCTCGGACATATGAGCTTAAAGTTGTGGGTGTTTTTAGTTAATTGAATGAATAAGTCAACTAGAATAGGATAAAATAATGTGGCAGACTTCACCACTATTATTTATAATAGTTTTGTGATGAGATTCTCTTTTTCTGGTAAACTATAAAAAATGTAGACAAATGTTGACATTCCGAATCTTCTTATATTTTATTTTGACAGCATTTTGTCATCTATAGCTTAATATGTGTAAGAAATCTCCTTAGACTTATCGATTCTGAATGTGCTAGCATGAAAAAAATTCATTTGCAAGGAAAATTCTTGACATAGTAAGTAAGGTAGCACTTATGCAAAATTCAAAAAACTAAATTGTGTCTACTGTAGTCTTTTATAAATATTTATGATACTAATTACAGAAACTTGCCTTAGTTTGCTGGGAAATGGGCTAGCCAAATCTCATAAGAAAAACAGAAAATTCAGTAGGCAGAATCTTATTACATCCATAAACTAAGATTGTGATGATATTCAAATGTCTTACCTTAAACATTCTTAGATACATTATCTGAGAATGTTAACTGGAAAGAAAAAGTCATCTTAATGCATAAAAGCAGAAATAAGCACTCATTTTAAATATTTTAGAATACGAAACCAGTTGTTTCAATGATCCTTGATCAAGGTACAGCCATTAAACACTCTTTTTATTCCCTATCTATGATTTATATTAAATAATCCTAGAATTGATGCCAGTATATTCCTGCTTCCAATTAATTAGTTAATTTTGAGTCACATCAATATTTTTAAAAATCAGTAATGCTTTTTATCAGAAATATATCCCCTGTAGAGGAAATAAATGTCAAATTTAATCTTGTACACCTGGAAACTATATAATGTTATTAACCAATCTTACCCCAACAAATTTAATTAAAAAGAAAATATATATATATATATATAGATATAGATATATATAGATATATATATAGATATAGATATATATATATCCCTTGTGCTTCTAATAACATAACCAAAAAAGTAAAACAACTACCACAGAATGGAAGAAAACATTTGTCTGATAAGGGACTTGTATTCAGAAAACATAAAGAATTGTTACAACTCAATAATAAAAAAGTTAAATCACACACTTAAAAAATGGGAGAGGGTTCTTCAAAGAAACATTTTTCCAGTTTTTCAAAATGTTAACCATAGAATTTACGTAGAACCAATAATTCCACTCCTAGATAAATACCCCAAATAAGATGAAAAGGTACTTTCACACACAAAAATATAAATAAATAGACAAATCAGCATTATTCATAATAGCTCTGAGGTAGAAACACACCAAATGCTCATCAGCTGATGAATGGATAAACATATATAGTATATCCATACAATAGAATATTAGCCAACAGTAAAAAGTGATAGAGTGCTGAGATATGGTAGAATATGGGTAAACCTCAAAAACACACTAAGAAGCCAGTCATAAAATGCCATGTATGAAAAGCCCCAAATAGGCAAATCTGTAGAGACAGAAGTAAATGAGTAGTTACTCAGGGCTGGGCAGGGAGATAAATGAGGAATGACTCCTAATGGGTACACTGTTTCTGGGGTGATGCATGTTCTCAGAGTAGATGATGGTGATGACTCCGTAAATATACTGAAAACAAATGAATCATACAGGTAAATTTTATGATATGTAAATTATATCTCAAAAACATTGTTAAAAAACTATCCTTTCTGCATTTGTATAACCCTTACGCTAGACTTCTTCATTACTCATTATGTTTTTGTTTTTTGCTTTTGTCTTATTTTTATGTATTTTTCTATTTTTCATGTGGAAATAGGCCATCTGAAATTTGCTGTTAAATAACAATTAATTTGAATTACTAAAATTTTATAGAATCATATCTAGAAGAAATTCAAACTCTATGAGGAATACCAATTTTGACATTCCATGTTACCCTAGGAAATAATAACTTTCCAGATTTATATTAAACTGTGGCCAGTATTTTATGTGTATTCTGTCTAAAGTTTTAAATGTGTGTGATTTCAGAAAGACAATTAAACTAAGATTTTAGGCTTTGGGTATTTAGAAAGAGTAGCTATTATAAGATTCAATGTCTGCTAAGTTTTACTGTTAAGAAAGCTGGTGAAGGTTAAGAAGACCCGAGGGTATCTGAAAATCCTCTTCAATAAAACTCATCTGTTGAAGTCACAGAAAAGGACAGAGAAGAATCGAAGAGTAATAAAATGGTACAAATAATAACATAGAAATACATTTCAGGTATTTTTTCTTGGGAGAGGGAATAGAATTAAAAAGAAGAAATGCAACTAATGAAAAAAAGCATTGGGTATTTGACATATGGTAAAAGTTATTGGGGTGATTTTTCTATGATAAAAGAATACTGGAAAAAAACACTATTGTACCATGAGTCACAAAATATGTATTTTAGTCTGGGATAGGTAGTAGACCACAAAGGTTAAAAATATAGTCTCTGAAATTCTACATCCTTACTAACAGTAACTTGAGGGAGTTATTTATTTCTCTTTTCCTTGATTTCCATATGTAAATATCATGGAATGATGTCTTTTATTTTTTGTTTTATTTTGTTCTTTTTTTACATTCAATATTATTATATATTCGTTTCAGGTATACAATATAGTGATTAGACATTTATGCAATTTAAAAGTGATTCCCCACAATTAGTCTACTACCACAATTAGTCTACTTACAATATTATTGGTTATACTCCTTATGCTGTGCTTTACATCCCCCTGGCTACTTATTTTGTAAGTACCAATTTGTATTTCTCAATCTCTTCACTTTTTTTACCCAAGATCCAAATCCCTCTCCCATCTGGCTCAACCATCAGTTTTCGTTTTTTTTGTTTTGTTTTGTTTTGGTTTTTCTTTTTGGTATGTATGAGTCTGTTTCTGTTTTGTTTGTTCTTTAAATGCCACATATAAGTGTGATCATATGGTATTTGTCTTTGACAAATTTCACTTAACATATAGAGTACTTATATCTTTTTAAATTAGTGTTTTGGATTTCCTAATAAATACCCTGAAGTGGAATTCCTGGGTCATAAATAGTTCTACTTTTAATTTTTTGAGGAACCTCCATACTGTTTTCTATCATGGCTATACCAATTTGCAATCTCATTAACAGTGCCTGAGGGTTCCCTTTTCTCCACATCCTCACCAACACTTGATGTTTGTTGATTTATTGATGATAGCCATTCTTACAGGTGTGAGGTGACAGCTTATTTTGGTTATAATTTGCATTTCTATGATGATTAGTGACATATCTTTTCATATGTCTATTGACCATCTGTATGTCTTCTTTGAGAAATGCCTATTCAGGTCCTCTGCTCTTTTTTAAGTGGATTCTTTGTATTTCTGATGTTGCATTTTGTCAGTTCTTTTTGAATATTAACTCATCAGATATATTATTAGTGAATATCTTCTACTATTCAGTAGGTTGTCTTTTTGTTATGTTGATGGTTTCCTTTACTGTACCAAAACTTTTTAGTTTGATGTAGTCTCATGTGCTTATTTTTCTTTTGTTTCCTTTGCCTGAAGAGATACATAAGAAAAAATACCACTAAGAGCAATGTCAGATAGTTTACCGCCTGTTTTCTTCTAGGAGTTTTATGGTTTCAGGTCTTACATGTAAGTCTTTAATACATTTTGAGTTTATTTTTGTATTTAGTGTAAGAAAGTGGTCTAGTTTTTTTGTTTGTTTTTGTTTTTGTTTTGCATGTTTCTGTGAAACTTTCCCAATTTCATTTATGTTAAGGTATGTTTCCTTTCTCCCCGCTCACCTTTTGCTGAGTGTTTTACCATAAAGAGACTGTCTTTACCCCATTGTATATTCTTTGCCATAGATTAATTTATCATACAGGCATTAATTTATCATATAGGCATGGGTTTATTTTTGGGCTCTCTATTCTGTTCCATTGATTATGTGTCTGTTTTTATGCCCATATCATGCCATTTTGAATACTGTAGACTTGTAGTATAGTTTGATATCAAGTAGCTTAATATTGCCAACTTCGTTCTTTCTCAAAATTTCTTTGGCTATTCAGGGTCTTTTGTGGTTCCATATAAAATTGAGAATTATTTGTTCTAATGCCATTAGTATTTTGAATCTATAGATTGTTTTGGATACTCTGGACATTTTAACAATGCAAATTCTTCCTGTCCATGAGCACAGCCTATCTTTCTATTCATTTGTATCGTCTTCAATTTCTTTCTTCGATGTCTTATAATTTTCTGAGTACAGGTCTTTTATCTCCTTGGTTAAATTTATCCTTATTCTTTTTCTTTTTGATGAAATTGTAAATGGGTTGTTTTCCTAATTTCTCTGTCTGATATTTGTTATTGGTGTATAAAAATCCAACTGATTTCTGAATATTAATTTAGCATTCTTCTATTTTACTAAATTTGTGTATTAGTTCAAACAATTTTTTCACAGAATCTTTAGGATTCTCTCTACATATTATATCACATTATCTGCAAATAAAAGTTAAAATATTTCCTTTTCAATTTAGATGCCTTTTACTGTTTTCTTGTCCAATTGCTATGGCTAATATTTCCAATATTATGCTGAATAAAGTGATGAAAGTGGACATCCCTGTCTTGTTCCTGAGTGTGATATTCACTATACGTTTGCCATATATTGCCTTTATGTTAAGGTATGTTTCCTCTCTCCCCGCTCACCTTTTGCTGAGTGTTTTACCATAAATGGATGTTGAATTATGTCAATGTATTTTTCTATATCTATTGATATGATCATATGAGTTTTATCCTTTATTTTGTTTACATGGTATATCACGTTAACTGATTTGTGGATAATGAACCAACCTTGCATTCCAGGAATATATCCTACTTCATGGTGTATAATCTTTTTAGTGTATTGTTCAATTCAGTTTGCTAATATTTTCTTGAGGATTTTTGCATCTACGCTCATCAGGAATACCGGATTGTAATTTTATTTCTTTGCAGTGTCTCTGTCTGGTGTTGGTATCAGGGTACTGCTGACCTTTGATATCAAGGAACTGTTGACCTCATAAAATGTTTTGAAATCTTCTGTCCTCTTCGATTTCATCTAATAGTTTGGGAAAGACAGTTATTCTTCTTTGAAAGATTGGTGAAATTCACCTGTGAAACCATCTGGGACAGAACTTTTGTGTGTTGAGAGTTTTTTGACTACTGATTCTATTTCGTTAGTAGTAATCAGTCAGTTTAGATTTTCTGTTTCTTCTTGACTCATTCCTGAAAGATTGTATGTTTCTAGGAATTTATCTATTTCTTTCAGATTATCTAATTTGTTGGCATACAATTGTTATTTTGTATTTTCTTATAATCCTTTGTATTTCTGTGGAGTCGTTTGCCACTTCTCTTTCATTTCTGATTTTATTTGGGTCCTCTCTAATTTTTTCTTGATGATTCTGGTTAAAGGTTTATCAGTTTTATTTATCTTTTCAAAGAACCAGTTCTTGGTTTCATTGACATTTTGTCTTGTTTTCTTTTAGAATTTATTTTGTTTATTTCTACTCTAATCTTTATTCTTTCCTTCTACTCACTTTGGGCTTTGTTTGTTGTTCTTTTACTATTCTGTTAGGTGTAAGTTTAGATTGTTTGAGATTTTTCTTGATTCTGAGGTAGACCTGTATTGCTATGAATTTCTTTTAGGTCTGATTTTGTTGTGTCCCGTAAATATTGGGTTGTTGTGTTTTCATTTTAATGTGTCTCCAGGTATCTTTTGATTTCTTCCTTGATCTCATTGTTAATCCATTTATTGTTTAGTAGCATTTTATTTAACCTTCATGTGTTTGTGTGTTTTACAGTTTTTTTCCTTGAAATTTCTAGTTTCATATTATTGTGGTTGGAGAAGATGCTTGACTATAATTTCAATCTACTTAAATTTATTGACACTTATTTTATGGCCTAACTTGTGATCTATCCTGGAAAATGTTCTACATGCACTTGCAAAAAATGTATATTCTGCTGCTTTGGACCGAAATGCTCTAAAAATATCAGTTCAATCTATCTGATGTAATGTGTCATTTAAGGCCACTGATTCCTGGTTGGTTTTCTGTCTGGAAGATCTGTCCATTGTTGTCAATGGGGTGTTAAATCCCCTATGATTATATTTCTGTCCATGTCTCCCTTTATGTCAGTCAATATTTGCTTTATACATTTAAGTGCTCCTATGTTGTATGCATAAATATTTATAAGAGTTATAGCCTCTTGTTGGATTGATCCCTTTATTATTACAAATTTTTTTTGTGTCTCATTATAGCCTTTGTTTTAAAGTCTATTTTGTCTGATATAAATATTGCTACCCCAGCTTTTCCCCCCCATTTTCATGTGACTTAAATATCTTTTTTCATCCCTTTACTTTCAGTTTGGATGTGTCTTCCAATCTGAAGTGAGGTCTTGTAGACAGCATATGTTAGGGTCTTATTTTCTTATCCATTCACCCATTCTATATGATTTAATTAGAGCGTTTAATACATTTAAATTTAAAGTGATTATTGATAAGTATATAGTTTTTGCCATTTTATTATTTATATTTATGCCCCCCCCCTTTCTTTTTCTTAAAGAAGTCTATTTAACATGTCTTATAATACTGGTTTGGTGTCATAAACTTTAGCTTTTTCTTGTCTGGGAAGCTCTTTATCTGTCCTTCAATATTAAATGACAGCCTTGCTGAGTAGAGTAATCTTGGTTGTAGGTCCTAGCTTTTCACTGCTTTGAATATTCTCTGCCAATCTCTCTGGCCTGCAAAGTTTCTGTTGAGAAACAAGCTGTATTACGGGAACACCCTTGTAGGTAACTAACTGCTTTTCTCTTGCTGCTTTTAAGATTCTTTGTCTTTAGCCTTTGGCATTTTAATTATAATATGTCTTTGGGTGGGCCTCTTTGGGTTCATCTTCTTTGAGACTCTTTGTGCTTCTTGGACTTGTATGTCTATTTCCTTTGCTGGGTTAGGGAACTTTTCAGTCATTATTTCTTCAAATAGGTTCTCAATCCCTTGTTCTCTCTCTTCTCTTTCTGGTACCCCTATGACATGAATGTTGGTATGGTTGATGTTTTCCCAGAGATCCCTTAAACTATTCCCATTTTTTTTTCTTGTTTCTGTTCTGATTGGGTGTTACTTTATTAATGGTTTCAATGTCTTTTTTTTTTTTTTATGTTTACTGTCTCTTTGTTGAAGTTCTCACTAAGTTCTTTGAGTATACTAATAACCAATACTTTGAACTCTATCTGGTAGATTGCTTTCCCCCTTTTGTTTAATTCTTTTTCTAGAGTTTTCTCCTTTTCTTTAACTTGAGACATGTTTCTTTGTTTTCTCATTTTGGCTGCTTCTCTGTGTTTGTTTCTATGTATTAGGTTATATATGCTAAGTCTCTCCGTCTTGGCAGGGTGCTCTTATGAAGTAGGTGTTCTATGGGACCCAGTGGCACAGTCTCTCTGATAACCTGAGCCAAGTGCTCCTGGAGTATCTTTTATGTGGATTTTGTGTACTCTTCTGTTGTAGTTGAGCCTTAATTGTTGTTGGCACATCAGTAGGTAGGATTGACCCTCAGGTTGACTGGCTTGAAGACTGACCATGACCACAGAGTATAAGCTACAGTGTGGAGGCTGACCCCATGAAGCAGGATTCGCCCCAGTGAGCTCTGGTGCCTGCCAAGATCACCTTTTGAGCGTGCCACTTGTGGGGCTAATTGGGTGATGCTCTGTTGTGGTCTGAAGCTAGCCACCACGTGTGTTGGTTCTAGTGCCCCTTGGAAATTGCTCCAGTGAAGACCAAGGTCAGCTGCTGTTTGTGACCAGCCTGGAGCTACCGGGTAGGAGTTGAAAAGTGATCCAGCAGTTGGTTTCTGCCTTTGCTGGACCTGGAGGCATGTGGGAGAGGCCAAACTGCAAACTGTAGGTGACTGGGAAAGCTCTGCAAATGGCCCAGGACATGCTGAGGGCTGTCACTGCCTGCCAGCTTCCTGTAAAGCATAGCTGCTGAAAGAAGATTGGGTAATAGGCAACATGGGTGAGGCGGGGCCTCGGGGAGTCACCAGAGTGGGATGAGTAGTGGTCACGAGGTTAATGCAGGTTTAGATTTGGTGCTAGTGCTGAGCCTGTGGCTACTGAGCAAAAGGCATAGGGTACATCAAGGCTAGCCACTTCCTATCTGGGACCCACAGACCCCTGAGAGTTGTCCAAGAAAGACTGCAGTGCTGGCTAAGACCAGCTGCCTGCTGCCAAAAGAGCGTCAGGCAGTACTCAAGTTAGGTGGAGTGGGGTCCCAGAGAGTCACCAAGTGAGCAGAGTTCACCAAGTCAATGTAGATTCAGATTTTGTCATGTGGAGGGAGGACTCAACACAGGGACAATGGCTGCTATCCCTCTCTTGCCTTGAAGTCACAAAACTCAGTCTCTTCCTGTATGTTTTTAGTGCCTCCCAAGCCACCACCCAGAGCCCAAGGTGAGTACCAGGAAATAAGAGTGTCTATGCATGGGTCCTTTAAGAAGACATCTGAGTTTCTAGCAGCCTTCTGTTTCACTTAGATGGACAAAATCTCTGCTGATTTTCACAGCCAGATGTTGTGGGGACCGCTCTTACCAGCACTGTTGCTCTGGGGTGGGGTGCTAGTGTAGGGCTGGGACCCGTCACTCCTCAGGGGGAACCTCTGCAGCTGAGACATCCCTCTTGATTTTCAACTGCCACGCATGTGTATGGGGCCAGCCCATTTTGTGTCTCTGCCCCTGCTACCAGTTTTGATGTGGCTTCTTCTTTATATTCTTAGTTATAAGTCTTCTGTTCAGCTAGTCTTCAGATGGTTCTCCAGTTTGACAATTCTATAATTTAGTTGATATTTTAATGTGGTCATGGGAGGAGGCAAGCACAGTATTTGTGTTCTCTACCATCTCGCACAGAACTAGAGTGCTGACTAAATCTGTCATTATATTATTATATGATATGGTCATTAGATATGACTCTATTACTAGCTATCACTGTAACAATAGGAAAATCATTTAACCTCATTAATGAATGAAGAAGTAAGCACAGTGATATCTAAGATTCCTTTCAGCTCACAAATTTTGTCATTTTTCCTTGTTTGTTTTTTAATTTAGAGTCTAGTTATAACAGTTTTATCTATAGCCTTGCCTACAAGTGGTCAAGAAGAGACCTCTGAATACTGTTCTCACAATTGTAGTGCCAAGAGCAACCCCTGATAAACCTCAAATGAGGAAAATGCCTAGCGGGAAAGTCCAGGAAAACGCAAGTCTATCTGTAATGACTTTTTTAATATGTCAAATTGATTATACTACTACAAGGATGGAAGAGAGTATAGCAGCCATTTTGTAACATGCACACATTTTCTTTCAGTTTTTCAATTAAACACTAACCTGGGTGCTGCTTTGAGGCGATTATGCAGAAGTAATTAAAGTTTTAATCCATTGGCTTTGAGAAAGAGACTATCCTGGTAGACCTGACTAAATCAATAGAAGCCCTTTCAAAGAAGGCTTAGACATTTCCCTGAACCATACTTCAACAATGCTGGACTACAATTTATTTTCCATTTACAGGACCTCTCTTTCCTGATTGCTTTTGACAATTTCGGCCAGTGCCCATGGAGGTTTCAGTCTGTTCATGATCTTTCCTTTCCAACTTCCTGCCCTATAGATTTCAGACTGACTTCACTAGTCCTCACAATCATGTACAATGATTCTTGGAATCTCTCTGTGTCTGTCTACCCTTCTCCTTCTTTCTACATAGATAGGTACAAACAAAGAAAACTAAATAGACAGATAGGCAGTTAGATACAAATATACTGACTACATTTTTGCCTAGACAAGGCATTTCTAAGAAGTCTGGAAAATGCTTCTTTCTCTCTTCTCCATTTTCTAATTGATCTGTTTATGCTAAGCATTTCCTTCCTAGCAGTACAAAGCCCCAGGCTTGGTTTGTTACAGCAGCCCAGCTAATAAAATTCTAATTGAAACAATAAGAGAATATATACTAGTAGAAAAGACCAAAGCCAACAGATACCAATCCAAAATCTCTTTATAAATCTGAATTTCCACATTTAGCTATATATACTCGGCCTTTACACATAATATCACTATTTGGGGGCAGTTGTGAGCAGTGGGCAGTGAAGGCCTTATATTTTCCTTATAATTTAGAGTATATAATTAATACTAAATAAGGATCTACTGTTAAGATATCCATGTTCTATCAAGAATAGAGGAAGAATTTAAAAAATCAAAGCAGCAGTCTCAAGCACACCACAATTTCTAAAGCATCAATGTTATTCCAATGTCTCTTCAGTGATGGTGAACTAGGATGCACGTCAAACATTTATTTGCTTTAAAGTTTTCCAGCTTATTAATAGTGTGGGCAGAGAGTGTAAAAAGAAAATGTTAAAACTGAAATAGTTACACTTTTGTATCGAAAGGGGGATTTCTAATGATTACAATCCCTATGCTAGTGGAGGTTCTGTTCACTTTCATGTGTGTAGTTACAATCTTTTCTTGGCTTTAGATTACACTGGAGCCACAGCTATCTGTTTGTAGATGTCCGGTCACTAGGTAAAGCTGATGAGAAAATGGGATTAAGGTGTTTGTATTCATATTAGCTTATGACCATTCCTAAAATAGTGACTTATTCATTGCCAGTTTATAATCTCTTTTCTCTATCTGTACTATACCAAGTTTTTATGAATTTGTAAATTCAAGTTGATTATAGCTTCAACTTAAACGATTTAAATTTCATTTAAACTTAATTAAGCCAAAATAACATCATATTGAGTTGTTAGAGTTGTCATAGTGATCCATTTAAGAAAGTCCCCTGACATAAAATTAATTGACTAAATTTACCCCTCAACATTATAAAAGTATACATGAGACATGTTCTCTTGTATATTTTTTTAAATTATAGTAAGAATATTTAACATGAAATCTATACGTGGAACACATTTTTAAGTGTGCAATACAGTACTGCTAACTATAGGCACAATGTTCTATATCAGATCTCTAGACTCATCTTGCATAACTAAACTTTTATTTCTATTGAATAGCAACTCTTTATTTACCTTCCCCCAAACCCCTGGCAACAACCATTCTACTTTCTGTTTCTATGAGTTTGAGTATTTTAGATATCATGTAAATGAAATCATACAGTATTTATCTTTCCGTGGCTGGCCTAGTTCACTTAGCAACTTAGAAGGATGCCATCAAGACTCATCCATGTTGTTACATGTAGCAGACTGTCCTTCCTTTTTAAGACTGAATAATATTCCATTATATGTGTGTATAGAGATATCGTATTTTCTTTATCCATTTATCATTCTGTGGACATTTAGGTTGTTTCCATGTCTTGTCAATTGTGGATAATGCTACAATGAACATAGGAATACTAATATCTTGCCAAGATTCTGATTATAATTCTTTTGAAAAAAAAAATATCTCAGGAGTAGGATAGTTAGATCACATGGCAATTCTATTTTTACATTTTTGAGGAACTTCCATTCTATTCTCCATAGCAGCTGCACCATTTTACATTCTCATCAACAATTTATTAGGGTTCTGATTTCTTCACATATTTGCCAACACTTCCTCCCCCACCCCCCACCCCCCCGGATGATGGCCATCTAACAGGTGTGAGGTGATAAGGTAATATCTCATTGTGGTTTTGATTTGCATTTTCCTGATAATTAGTCATGTTGAGCATCTTTTCACATACTATTGGTCATTTGTATATCTTCTTTAGAGAACTGGCTCTTTCAGTTCTTTGCCCATGTTTAATTATTATTATTTGTTAATTATTATTATTTGCTGGTTTGCTATTGAGGTGTATGAGTTCTTTACATATTTTGAATATGAACCCCTTATCAAATACATAGTTAGCAAATATTTTCTCCCATTTCCCAGGTTGCCTTTTCAGTCTGTTGTTTCCTTTACTGTGCCGCTTTTTAGTTTGATATAGTCTCTCTTCTCTATTTTGGCTTTTATTACTTATGCATTTAGTTCTTATCCAAGAAATCACTATCAAGACCAAGGGCATAAAGCTTTTTCCCTTGTTTTCTTCTAGAAGTTTTATAGTTTCAGTTTTACAATTTCAATCTTTTTCCATATGGATATCCAGTTCCCCCAGCACCATTTGTTGAAGGTACTATCTTTTCTCCATTGTGTATTCTTGGTAGCCTTTCAAAGATCACGTGACTATACATAACTATGTATATGTGTATAGATAGATATAGATGGATGGATAGATAGATAGATAGATAGATAGATAGATAGATAGATAGATAGATAGATAGATGCTTATTGCTGGGCTCTTTATTCTGTTTCATTTTTCTATACGCCTTTTTATGCCAGTATTGTAGTGTTTTAATTGCTGTAGCTTTGTAATATAACTTGAAATCAGCAAGTATAATGTCTAAATCTAGTTTTCCTTCATCAAGATTTCTTTGGTTACTTTGTGGCTCATAAAATTTTAGAGTTGTTTTTACTCTTTCTGTAAAAAAAAATGTCACCGGGATTTTGATAGAGATTGCATTGAATCTGTAGACCACTTTGGGTAGTATGGACATTTTACCAATATTGTCTTCTAATCCTTAAACATGGATCTCTTTCTATGTATTGGTGTTTAATTTTTTTCATTAATGTTTTATAGATTTCAGTGTACAGATGTTTCATCTTCTTAAAGTATTCCTAAATATTTTATTCTTTTTGATTTTAGGCTAAATGGGAAAAAGAAATAAAAAACATCCAAATCTGAGAGGAAGAAGTAAAATTATCTGTTTGCAGATGAGGTGATCTTATAAGTATAAAACACTAAAAACTTCACACACCAAAAAAAATTGTTAGAACTGATAAACCACTTCAGTATAGTTTTAAGATACAAAATCGACATGTAAAAATCAGTTGCATTTTTACACACTAGCAATAAGCCATCCAAAAGTGAAATTAAGAAAAGGATCTCTTATATTTTTAATTATTTTTATTAATCATCTTTGGAGCACATGAAAAGTTTCCAGTGGGAAGTGTTCTGGAAAATATGTGACTCTGAAGTTCTACTAACTTGCCTATAGAAAAATACTATTCTATTTGTAAGCAATCAAAAAAAAAAAAAAGGCACTGAATCTTCATCTAGAATATCATTATGAAAGCCACAACTTATCAGAATCAGGAGAGTGTTAAGAGAAGAACTACAAGGATGATTAACAGTTGGAATATAGAAACCATTTCACAATCTAAAGGGACAGAGATTGTTAAGCCTAGAGGAGAATGGTTTATTGATACAGTCTTCAAATATATGAGGGTTTTCTATGCAGAGAATAATGACCTCCCGTATTCCATCTTTTCTGAACATAGGACCAAAGAAAATACATTTACATTGAATAAGATTAAAAATAAATAAAATAGTCTTGGTAGTGAGCACTGTTAATCATTGAAATAAATCAGACTGCATACACTCCTTTGTGGGCTTATAAAAAGTAAATACTTTAGTTGAATCTGGAGACAAGGTAATGAAAGTTGATTGTGATGACTCCTACCAAGATTCATTAATAGAAAACAACAGCTTAAATTAACTTTTGAAGAAATCACATATCTCTTCAAAATAACTTGCAAACTGAATCTCAGTGACAACAAGTAACTGACAGGTATCTCAAGGCTATAAAGGGATATGTTTTTGTCCAAATACTTCAATAAATAAAGATGAAATTATGAACTCATGATTTCCTACAGATATAATTTTGGAAAGCTCTAAAAGTGCACTATAAATTGCAAGATATATTTAAGGGAGTAAGTGTGCAAATGTCACCTTATATATTATGGAAAGCATTTATACTTTTATATAATTTTAAAAGTATTTTCAAAGCTTGTGTCCGGCAGATTGTTGCAAATAGATTAATGCTGTTAGAAAATAAATTAAATAAGTGTAGGGATTTAATAGGTATATTATATATGATTCTTGTCCTTGAGTATTCAAAATCCAGAGAGAATCAGATTAGCAAATACTTAATTGCAGCCTGATGTACAAAAAAATGGAATGTTAGAACCATACAAAGAGCTGTAGGTACATAGAGGATGGAGTTACAGATTCTACTTGAGAAAATGATATTTGAACTAGGTTTTTAAGGAATGAGTAAGAGTTTTTCAAACACAAAAGGGGAATGAATAGCCTAGAGAGAGAAAACCACAGAGGCACAGAAAAGAGCAAGAATAGCATGCCAAATAACATGTAAAGTTTAGTGTGCCTGGAAGGGAAAGTGATCAAACAGGAACAGCAGAATGTCAGAACCAGACTGTGAAGATGTTTAGACTTGAAATTGTTCAGTGAAAATTAACATGCAAAATAGTTTCCTTGGCCTCAACCCCAGAGTTCTAATTGGAAAGATGATTCTACCGTGGCTTTTTCGAGGACCAACCAGAGTTTGAGAACCAGAGTTAGAAGGCCATGGGGAGCCAATAAAGTTTACTGTGTTTTCATGGTCCTGAGCAACCTAATGAACCCTTCCAGAATTTTTATAAGAAAGATCAACTATATCCTTCTTTTTATTCATAAATGGCTTCACAAAGTGCTCAAGAAGACTCCTGCTGGACTGGAGAAGAAAACAGTCAAACCTACAAAAATCTCCTGGGTCTCCATTCACTGCACAGTACATTGGAAAATGGCTGGATGGTTTATCAGTCCCAAAGAAATAGAAGATGTACTTGGACAGATATAGTAAGGCTGATTAATTTACATGCACACCTGCCTTACAGACTGATTGTCATCCACTTGACAGGATGGAGCAGCCTGATATTCCAAAAATGAATATTTCATAGCAAAACTGTGACTCTTACCAATAAATAGGATAGAAAGTTGAAGAGGGGAGCAGTGAGAAATGTTTATAGTCATGTTGTCATTGGGTAAATACTCCCAAGCCTAAATCTAGCTTTAAGTAACAAAATTCTTCAGAGGAAATATATGAGATATAAGGCTTCAACAAGTGAAAGATTTAAGTCCTTTATTTTTAAATAACTATTAAGTGTTTTTCTTTAATTTTTAAAAACCGATGCAGAAAATTGTTAGAGATAATGTAACTGGTATTCTAGTGCTTACATGATAAAAGAAATTAAATTCTGAAAATTTTAAAAGTTCATTTTATAGAATTGGCAAATCTTAGGAGTTAATTCAACTTTATGGAGTTGGGGGATAATGAACCTCAAGTGGAGAGATCACTACCCTGCTAAACTTGTGTGCAGAACATGAACTAATGAACAACTAGAAATAAGTAATTACGAGGATTTGCTTGAAGGTAGAAATATGAAGACTATTTCTCTAAGTTATACTTTTAATCAACTACCTTATAAAATAAATGGGATAACTCTTTTTAGAGCCATACCTAATTGGTATAAATAATGTAATCAAAATATCTTTTTAAACCCCTACTAAAATGAAAAAAAAAAGAAATCAGTACATTTAAAGAGGGAGCAGAGACCAGTTTAGGCAAGTTCTTTACATTAATCTGAGAAGTAATATATCTTGAAAGAGAAAGTCCCAGATGTCTAACTAGATTATAGCATGGGGCAGTTTCAAAATGTCTATTTTTTCATTGCAGTTTTATTGTTCCTTAAAGAATTATGACCTCCTAAAATATCATAAATTCATAGTTGGTGTAAATAAAGTCATTAATTACCTGATTCTAAGTATTGTAGACTAGAAAATATTCTAATATTTATTGTGAAAAAACATGGAAACGATAAAAATAGTATAGAGGAGAAAACGTCTGATTATAAAATCAATATTATATATTTATATATGTACACGTAACAACTTACATTTAATTTTCTGTGTGATTACTAGTACAATAAACTCAGAACACTCAAATAAAATAAATGCACACACTTATACTCACTTATTTTCTACCTCTCTTCTGATTTTAAAGCATGGAATACTCACCTATTATTTTAGCCACAAAGTGTTCTGCTTTCAAGTTATTCTGTTTCAATGAGGGTGTGCGTTGTTCTGAATGTTTTGAGTAATTTTCATCTGAATGCATTGACTTTCTAGGTTATGTGTACAACAAATTTAGATGTAATACATATAGCTCAGATAGAGAAAAAAATATTTTTAATAGTATCATACAAAGTGAAATTTATTTTCTTCCATAATTATTATTCAGTACATGACAACCTACTTCTTGTAGGTTCATCTACAAGATTAATGTTCATCTAAAACACCATGCCTCTGTGTGAGAAATACAGGTTACAGTAGAAAATCAAATTTTGCTCATTTGAATTATAAAGATCTTTTATTTTATTTCATTATTTGGATGTCAGTGTCCATTGATCTAAATTTATTTTCAAAAACATTTACTTGGCTATATGGATAAAGAGTTTGAGCCATTAGTAAATTTTGTTAGTATTATAGGGAAGACTAGAGGATGTTATCCTTTGGCAAAATGTCTATAAAATTAAGAAATAAATAAGCAGTTAGAAAGATGTTACTCATTGTTAGAATTATGGATGGGAGTAAGTTCCAGGTAAATAAATAAACTTAAAGCTAGGTACTGAAGCATTCTAGTTAGATAAACTTAAAGCTAGGTACTGAAGCATTCTAGTTAGATTTTTCTAATGAATAATCAAGAAAACCTGGCTTACATTTACAGAATGTAGGATTTATGGACCTCAGATAGCAGAGATCCCTTTGGCATACAGTCTATACAGTCTGTAAATAGTAAGGTAGACATAGTTCTTTTAAAAATCCCTTTTAATGAATTAAATCATTCTGAACACAGGTTCCAGATTATTCATATCTGGTGCTGCTTATCTCCATTATCCATTTCTATTTCTACCTTCTCAAACTGAAAATCTACAGCCTGATTTATTGGAGAAAGCCAACAGGGTTCCCTTATCTTACAAGCCTTACTCTGCTATATAAAGATAATATCACTCATTACTCATATTACTGAGGATATTTCATTAGTGAAATTTTATATTTCAGAACTATCTCCATGAAGTCCCCACTTAATCAGAGTAGAAACAAGTGAATTCATTATTGTTTTTGTTTGAGTAACTGGATTATAAAATTTTAAAATATATATTAAAAATAGAGTTAGGTAGACTTTAATTGGCTACAACTAAAACTCTCAGTATATCAACCACATTACATGTACTTTGTCAGTTCTCCTTCTTATTCTCCTCTACCCTACTGAGCACCGTCAGCCTCCCAGTCAGAAGAAAGTGATAACCAGCTCTACAAGGCTACTGTCTGACCATAGAGACTGGCTGAGAAAAAGAAAACATCCCATTAATTACTTGTGCTTTAACCACATGTAAAGTGCTTAATGTGCCCCTAAAAAGCCAAAGGTTGACTATATTTATTTTGTTATAATGGGGCAATATCAGTCAGTCCTAGTCTTCAGTTAGTTGGATGAGCTGTGATCTAAACATTTCCCCTTCGTTTTCATCGCTAACTCTCTCCATATACTTAGGAATATACACTACACAAAATAGTCAGTGTCAAGTCTTAACATCTCCCCAAACAGTTTCCATGCAAGAATATCAATTAAGAAACAGAAATCTCTAAAATGCTTTTGGTCAAGATGATGGAGTAGGTAAATGCTGTGCTTGCCTCCTCTCACAATCTCAGCAAAATAACAACTAAACTACAGAACAGCCATCATTAGGAGTTGCCTGAAGTCTAGTTGAACAGAAGTTCTACAACTAGGACATAAAGAAGGGCTCATCTCGAGACTAAAAGGAGAGGCAGAGGTGCAGAATAGGTTAGTCTCACACTTGCACGTGGTGGTTGAGAATTAGGAGGGCTATCTTGGCTACAGAAGTAACCCCAGAAGAGGGTCTCAGCCCCTTATGGGGCTCCCCAGCCCAGGGATCCAGTGCCAGAAAGATTGTGGTTGAGTGAGATGGAGTGGGGCTGGAGTCACAGACGTTCCTCTCTAAGGAGCCGGCATGCCAACTTACTCTCTGATGGACTCACTTGCTCTGAGCTCTGAGCTTGAAAGGCACCAGGGACATACAGGGAGGAACTGAGTTGTCTGACTTTAAGGCAAGGGCTGGGGGGCAACTTTCCCCCAGACAAAAGTGCTGGCAGAATCCACTATTTCTTTGTTGAGCCCTCCCCTTCCTGGCATGCAGACAAAGGCAGCTACCATATCTGAGTCTCCATCAACCTGGCTAAAACTGGTTGCCCTTCCGTGGTGATTCCATAAGACCCTGCTCCATCCTACTTGTGGGCCCATGAAAACTGCTTCCAGTGACTTTTCCATACAAACAGCCTGTCTTGGATAATGCTGCAGAGTTTTTAAAAAATCTCTCAAAGACATGCAAAGCATCTGGCCTCAGTGTGCCCCATACCTGTTGCTGAGCAGTTTTAGGTCTGCTACTAGAGGCAGCCAGCCTCAGTTTGCAGCTTGGCCTCTCATGGCACCTCCAAACCCAGCACAGGTGGTGACCATCTGCAGATTACTTAAAGACTCTTGCAAGGTGGCCTGGGCAGGGCACAGACTGCAGCTTAACTTGGCCTTCAGCAAGGCCCCTCCTAGGAGGCCCCTGGTCCTACATGCCTGCTGACTGGCTTCAGACATAGCTAGAGTACCGCCTGGGGCTGCATCTGACGACAATACACCCAAAAGCAAACTGGGCAGGCACCAAAGCCCTGTTGAAGCAAATCCTGCTCTATATGGTCAGCCCCACACCAGCCAGGTCTCACAACCAATCAGCCCAAGGGTCAATCCCTCCCAGTGCAAACGGCAACCAAGGCTCAATTACAACAGGAGGCTACACACAACCCATTCAAGGGACACATCTGGAGAATCCTGTTCAGGTTCTCGGGTGACCAGGAAAGACTGCACCACTGTGCCCCCCATGACAGCTATTGCATAAGGCCACTTTACTAAAACTGAGAGACATAGCAGTCCTACCTCATACTTAGAAACAAATACAAGGAGGCAGCCAAAACTAGGAGATAAAGAAATATGTCTCAAATGAAAGAACAGAACAAAGCTCCAGAAAAATAATGCAAGTAAATGGATACAAGCAGTTTACCAGATGTAGAGTTTAAAACACTGGTTATAAGGATGCTCAATGAACTTAAGGGAAGAGTATATAAACTGAGTGAGAACCTTGACGAAGATATAGAAAACATAAAAATAGAGAGAGAAAACATAAAAAAGAATGAGTCAGAAATGAAGAATACAATAACTGAAATAAAGAATACCTTAGGAGGAAGCAACAGTAGATTAGATAAAGCAGAGAATCGAGTAGTGATTTAGAAAATAAGGTAGCAAAAAGCACCCCATCAGAATAGCAATAAAAAAAATGCCAAAAAATTAGAACAGTTTAAGGGTCCTCTGAGACAACATCAACCATACCAACCTTGGCATCATAGAGGTACCAGAAAGTGAGAGAGCAAGAGATTGAAAACCTAAACCTATTTGAAAAAATAATGATAGGAGACTTCCCTAACCTGGTGAAGGAAATACACACACAAGCCCAGGAAGCTCAGAGAGTCCCAAGCAAGATGAACTCAAAGAGGTCTACATCAAGACATATCATAATTAAAAGACCAAAGCTTAAAGACAAAGAGAGAATCTTAAAGCAGTAAGAGAAAAGCAGTTAGTTTACTACAAGGGCTCTCCTATAAGACTGTCAGCTGATTTTTCAACAAAATTTTGCAGTCCCAAAAGGATTGGCACAGAATTTCAAAGCAATGAAAAGCTAGGACCTACAACCAAGATTACTCTATCCAACAAAGCTATCATTTACAGATACAGAGCTTCCCAGACAAGAAAAAGCTAAAGGTATCAACACCAAACCAGTATTAGAAGAAATGTTAGAGGGACTTAAGGATAAGAAAAAAATTAAAAATATGAGTAATAAAATGGCAATAACTATGTACCTATCAACAGTTATTTTAAATGTAAATGGATTAAATGCTCCAATCAAAAGACAGGGTGGCTGAATGGATAAGAAAACAAGACCTCTACGTATGCTGCCTGCAAGAGACTTCAGATCGAAAGACAGACACAGACTGAAAGTAAAGGGATGGAAAAAGATATTTTATGAAAATAGAAACAAACAAACAAAAAGATAGGGTAGCAATACTTGTACCAGACGAAATAGACTTTAAAGAAAAGGCTGTAACAAGGGACAAAGAAGGACTCAGTTATCCCACTTCTGGATATTTATCCAAACGAACCCAAAACACTACTTTGACGGGACATATGAATCCATACGTTCATTGAAGCATTATTTAAAATAGCCAAAATATGCAAGCAACCTGCCCCCACACCTGTTCCTCCTGGAAATTATATAAAAGCAATAAAGATCTCTCTTACATATCTCATTTTCAATGAAATTAGGAAAGAGATATACTATGCATGTAGCTCATAAATAGGTCTATATATATTGACTGTGTAAGTCAGTGAGATTTGGCAGTAGCTGCACAAGAGGGAAAGAGGAGAGTGTAAAGAGGCCCTGCAATAGTAGTTCTTCAAATATACCAGAAAAATATACTTCCTGAAAGTGAGGTGTTCATTCTACAGTGCGAATGTAATATACTTTGTATGCAGGTCGGCAGCAGGAGTTTCCTTGATAGTGTTCAGAAAAAACGTAAAAATTAAATTATATATCAAAACCTATGCATGGCCAAAAGGAAAACAAAGCACAAGCAGAGTCAAAACACATAAGTATATCTCATATATATATTTGCTGTAACCTAAGTGTATAGATCACTGCCTGCCACATAGTAAATATTTGTTGAATGAACACATAAACAAAACAAAAAAATGTAGCAGACTAGTTAGTAAAGAGAATAAAAATGGTTCTTACACATATTAGAAATGTTCAACCACTAGTTATAATATGATTAATTATTCCATTTTTCATCTATTAGATTTGCAAAAATCCAAATACTTGATAAAACTTCCTGTTGGCAAAGCTGTGAGGAAATAGTTATTATCATACATTGCGGATAGGCATGCAATTTGTATAAGATTTATGGAGAGCAATTTGGCAATATCTTTCAAAAGTACAAAAGCTTTTTGACACCTTTTGACACAGCCGTTCCAATTTGTTTAGTGTCCTAGAGATCTGCTCATGTACATAATAAAATATGGATAAGGTGAATCATTGTAACATTATTATTAAAAGTAAAATAGTGGGAAAATCAAATTTCCATTTATAGGGACTGGGAATAGTTTAATTAATTACAGTATATCTATAATATAGTAGATATACTAATATAGTAGATATAGTAATTATAGTATGTCTACACAATGGGAATATGATAGTTATAGATAGAATGAGAGAATTTTCCTAAGATCTCCAAGATATATGATTAGATGAAAGAAGTATTAAGACAGTAATTATATTATGCTATCTTTTGTGTTTTAAAAAAGTTAGGAAAAAAATTTGTTTGTAGTTATTTGTACATACTCATAAAGCACTCTGGAAACTAAAGCACTCACAAGAAACTAAAAACAATTGTTCCCTATTTGAGTGATGGAAGTGGGAACTAAAGAGAAAGAAACATGAAGAGACATATATACACAGCTTTTTATAGCTTAAACTGCAAAGGAATTGCCTATCAAAATTTTTAAATTTTAATTAAGAAATTACAAAAAAAAAAAAGCTAGCACGTAAAGTACTGATGTCCAGATTCTTCCTACAATAGCTCTCTCAGATTCACAGCAATAGAAAGACTCGTTAATTCAGTCATTCACTCAATAAATGTTATTGAGCTATTTCCACTGTTCAATATGATGAAGATATCATACTGAACTGAACAGAAATAAAAAAGATGGCTATTTTCTTGAAAATTCTATTTCAATAAGATAGGAAGACAATAGACAAATTAAACTATTAAATAATAAAACCAGGATGATATCAGATGGTATTAAGTGTTATTATTAAGATAAAATAGCATGATACTCTACAGACAATAACTTGAGAGCTTTTTTTGGTAAAGTGGCCTAGGGATGCCTCTTTGAAAATTAAAATGGGAAATTACCTTTGAACTAAGACTAAAGTGACAAAAAAGAGGCAGGTATGCAAACATCGAAAGAACAAGCCTTCCATTTAGAGATCAGCAGAAAATCTTGGGGTGGGAACAAGTTTTGCATGTTTGAGGAAAGGAAAAGATGCAGAGTGAATACAAAGAAATGAACGAGGACAAGAATGGCATGAGTTAAGAGGTAAATGTGGACCTGTAATGTAGAGCCATCTACATCTTTGATGGCCAGGACAAGAAGATTAGGTAGCATTCTAAGTGAGATGAGAAGCTAATGGAAGGTTTTTCATAAATGAATCACGCAGTCTGACCTAGTCAAAGAAAAGGCTTGACTCTGCTCACTGGCTGCATATTTTAAGTGGTATGAGTGAAAGCTGGGTGAACTGGTATGAAACTTTGTTGGATGTGTGTACGAAACCCAGGGAAAAGTTGAATCTGGACAAAAAGATTTAGAAATCACCTATTACATAAATCCTATTTAAGACAAATTTGTAGGAGACAAATGAGATCACTTGTAAAAGAGAACAGATATAGAAGAAACAATAGACACAGAATTCATGGGCATTCCAACTTCTAGAAATGGGAAAGAAGAGAGATTGAAAAAAATTGGCAGGTTGATATATACAAAATAATAATTCTGTACAAAAGCAACTAATGTAAAATTCATATGTTTGAAAAATATTTACATGAAACATGATTTTTAAAGCATTAATATGTGGTTATTAAAGATTATTTAATGGAATCTTGCTCTTCATTTTAAATAAGGCAAAAATTATGATCAAATAATTTATATAAGCAAAGATTATAAAGATATGGGAAATCTGTACTTCTGTCAGTTATTAAAGAAATAGAAAATAAACATTTCTTAGGACATTATTGTATTCTTTATAAGTAAAACAATTTTAAGTAAAAACATTCAAAGCTGTGGTAAAACTAGTATAGTTGAACACAGCTGTGTGTTTTGTAATAAAAAATAGGTAGCAAAAGACATGTTCATTCAGTTTGACTCAGTAATTCCACCTTTGGGAATATGCATCATAAGACTGTAATTCCATACAAGAGCACTACTTATTTGCAGAATCAGATTTTCATTGCAATACCTTTAACTTCAAGAAATTGGAGAAAATCAATAGATCCACATATAGAGAAGTGGTTAAAACAAATACAGTGTATGTAGATTAGATTAATATTTTAAAGCTACTGAAAATTATCATTAGAAGTGTTCTATGGAAATCCATATGTGTCTAATGTGTCTAATAAAGATTAAATAAATGGTATTTGTATTGTTTTAGTCCATCCCATTTTCATGACCAATTCATGAATTTTTTGTTTGTTTGTTTCCATTCCCATTTATAAGATATAAAATCCCAGAGCACCAGCACTCTTATCTTCTCCCCCACCCCACCCAAGTACACACCTCTGCCATTTCTCCATTTATCCATTTTGCTGGCATGAACTTTATGGATGTGGCTGTGAGTTTGTGAGGTCATCGTTAACTAATGGATCTTCGCTTGGGATAAGTTCTAATCAGAAGCCGTGATGTAGAGTTTTAATGAGGATCCAATAAGTCAGAGATGAAAGGTTAGCCAGAGATAAATCAGAGAAAGACATGCTGTATGATATCACTTATATGTGAAATACTAAAAAAGCCAAATTCATAGACTAATGGTGGTTACCAGGGGCTGGGGAGTAGGGCAAATGGAGAGTTGTTGGTCAAAGAGTACAAACTTCTGGCTAAGATGAATAAGTTCTGGAGATCTAATGTACAGTATGATGATTATAGTTGATAATATTGTATTGTATATTTGAAAGTTGCTAATAGATCTTAAATGTTCTTACCACAAAAATGAAATGGTAATTATGTGACCTGATGGAGGTATTAGGTAATCTTATGGTGGTAATAAATTTGCAGTATATAAGTGTATTGAACCAAGTTGTATGCCTTAAACTTGTACAATGTCATATGCCAATTATATCTCAATAAAGATGAAAAGAAGGAAGGAAGGAAAGGAAGGAAAGGAAGGAAAGGAAGGAAAGGAAGGAAAGGAAGGAAAGAAAAAAAAAGGAAGAAAGAAAAGAGATCCCTGATTGGAAATTTAAGAATTTTGGTGAGCAGTTTAATAAGATATTTTACTTCAGAGGCTTTTTAAAAGTACCCTCCAAATCACGACACACACATACAAACACACACAAAATGGCCGGGTCTCAGAAATATTTAAGGAGACATTCCCTTATAGTGATTTAGGCACTTAAGGGAGCACAATGACTTTTTCACACAACAGAGAAAAGATTGAGCATTCCTGGCATCTAGGTAGATCACCAAAATTATTAGCTTTTTTTTTTATTTGTGCATGAATCTCTGCCCTTTGGGGCATTTAATCACACTGAAATTCAATTTCTATAAAGATTCACTGAGTCCGAAGAGGAAATGAAAATTACTCTCCATTACTTCAATTGCAAAGTAAATAATTCCTAACAAAGGAAATCCAAATTAACAACATAAAAATCAGGCCACTTAAAAAAAAGGGTAAATCAAGTGCTGAGGGAGTGAGAATATATTCCCTAGTTTCTATCTTCAGGGAAGTTTTATATTGCATATGCATGGGCACTGAGCTGGATTCCATACAGTTTGTGCCTTTGGAATCCAAAGGTTAGCTATAGAACAGAAGACAGGACACAAGCGCAAGGAAAGGCACTGTCAGGTTGCACATGTGGGAAGTCTGTTACAGTCCGTGCAAAGCAGATGGCCACAAGCAGTGGCTGGAACAAGGAATAGTGAGGCCAAATGGTTTTGGAAGGGTGCATAAGAGAAGTGGTTCTCAAATTATTGAAGGCATCAGAAGTACCTGGTGGGCTTGTTAAAACACAGATTGTTGGGTGCTACCCTCAGATTTTCTAATTTCATAGGTCTGAGGTAGGCTAAATAATTCACATTTCTAAAAACTTTGTACGTGATTTTGATGCTACTGTTCCCAAATGACACTTTGAGGAACACTGCACAAGTCTATAGTCCAGTGCATCCCTCCCACACATGTTTCCTCAGACGCTATTAGTATATATCAGCCAACTCCTGCAATTCCATCTGTGTATAATCTGTACTCTCCTGGCTATGCTGAAAGTTGACTTTCATTATCCACCTAGAATCAATGAAGATGGCAGGGGAAGGTTCCTGAGGAGATAACGTCTTCTCAGCTTTATGCCTCAGGTGAGGCCTCTATACAAACTGCAGGGACAGTGAGGAAAGAGAGCTACTGGTTTCAGCCCAGAGGGTTCAATGGAATCTAGACAACCAAAATATTTCTTTTGAATCCCAAACCAAATACTTCCTTTCTGTGGTTATCTATCTTCTTGTTCATCTGCATGATGTTATATGTTTTGTGAAAAGATGGGAAGAACAAGGTAAATCTAGAGTAAAACCATTTTAAGAAGTTGCTTTCCAGTTTATTCAGCTCCACTTCAAATTCTTGTGTATCTGTAATTTAGGCTTTTGAGAAAAGTAGAGAAATATTTTATGAAGGTGCTAACTGAGCAATAAGTATATTCAGAGTTAAGAAACTTTGATATAAAAGTAGGACTTCACATGGAGTTCCTATGAAGCAATTAAGGAAAGTATCACAAAAATCACAACATATCATTCATTTAGGAACATGTCTGCTAAGTAAAAAATGAGGTTCAGAGGTACAGAGAAACATCCCATCACAGTTATTTCACAAGTGATTGCCCTTGCTGACCTTGCAGTTACAGAGTACAGGCCTTTCCAGTAGCCCCAAGGGAGCTTCTGTTTGAGTTAATAATTTAATAATAACTATTAGAAGATCTGTAAAGTCAAAAGTAAGGGATGAAAAGATTCTACAGAAAGCAGAACATTTGGACAATTTCCATTTGGTCATTCAATATTTATTGAACACCTGTCTTACATTAAGAACTTTGCTAAGTACTGTCAAGTGAAAAGATGATAAAAAATACTTTTGCCTTCTAGAAGTTCATGGTCTACTACGGGAGATGATGAACACACAAATAATTCCAATTTATAAAAAAGTTTTTTTAAAATTAGGGGCAAATGAGATAGAATTCCTTTATGAAATGTTGTTTTAGTATTACGTAAGGCAGAACACTTGATTCTGGCATATGTAAACCCTATACATATGGTAAATCAAACATTCTAATAAAATAATAAGATATTGTAATGCATTACACACACATACACGCACACACAAATATATACACAAACAGATTATATTTCATGAGACACAGTTTACAATGTTCCTGCTCTGTTCACCTCTCCTTAATCTTACCTCTGTCCAGCCTTTCTCACATCTGACATATGGCTCACATTTCTATGGAAATGTGGTAGAACGAAGGAGAGGAGGTAAAAAATTAATTCTATAATAGTCAAAATGTGATTTTATGTCACTAAACATAACTCGAATCACTTATTCTCAAGAATTATATGATTGTCTGTTTGGAGATATGCAGACGAGGGAAAATTCTGGAAAGACCTGTGCTCAGACTATTTCTTAGCCGCTTCCTTCACGAAATATAAATTAAACCACAGATATGTGAGAGACTCTGTAAAAAACACAGGTAAACAGAATGCAAAGTATGAAAGTCCCAGAGGAGACTTTCTCTTAAAAACTAATTTGCTTATTTAATAAAAAATATGTATAGGGTAAAGTTAATACTTAACAATTTTGCCCTCTAAATAGTAAATATTATTAATTTCTTAAAATATAAAATTATTTATAAGTAATCATCAAATATAATAATATTATTGGATGTGTGTTAAAGCTAATGGGGGCAAAGAGAGCACAGAAATCTTTGTTCTCTTACTTTTCTACTCCTTTTTTTTATCCTTCCCCTTTTCTCTTCTTCTTTTTCCTCTTCCTGCTGACTTTTGTTCCTCCTTATCCTCTATTAAACATAGAGTTATGGTTTAATCATAAAGCAGCCAAGTGCCGTGAGAGTTCAAAAGAATGTGATATTGTGCTAGGTGAGGTGACATTTGTATTTTGCCCTCAGAGAGGAGTTTATCAAGGAGAGAAATGACCCAGGAAAGAGGTGACATGAATTTGAACTGAGGACTGATGGATGGTGATCAGTATAGCTGCCTAACACATCTGCCTTCATGCCAAAAAAAATTTGCACTTCTATTGTTACAGTCCTTAAAGTGCAGCCAGTTACAAGATCTTTTGATTCATAAGTATTCCTTTTTAACCCTTTGAGAGAATTAAAGAGGTAATACGGCAGTCAAAATCAATTAGATGGATTCTTTCTTAACACCTGTTGAGGGCCTTGTGGGACCAAAGGAGATGCTACTGACGGAGGAGACTTAGGCTATGGGTGCAGAAAAGTCATGAAAACAGCTTCATGTATATATTTCAAATTCCTTATTTCAACATTTTCCCCATGAATAACCATGAACCCCTACTAGGAAGAATCTCTTCCTCTTTTCCCTGCTTGACTGAATGTCTTTACTCATCCTATTGCCAAAGCCAGTTCAACACTAGGCAATAAGATGGTCCCAATTAATACTGTAGCTATGAAATATGTATACAAAAACTATTTTAATGGGTATATCTGGGACTTTTTTAGTTTATAATATTGTTTCTGCAGGAAAATGCATTTTTGATTCTCAAAAGAGCAACCTAGAAATAGGGTTAGAAAAGGTGGTTGATATGTTGGACACTTACCTATGCAAGAAGCTAAAGGACATGAAATAGTGGCAATATCAACCTCCCGAGTTAGATTTTTCATACTCTGAGACTGGATAAGGACAGTGGGAGGCAAGCACTGGTTGAATCTTTTAATTCTTTGAATTTCACAGCAGATAATGCCAAAAGGTGAATGACTATTTAAAGGTCAGCTTTACCTTTTGTTGATTAGTTCATAGCATAATCTTTTTCATAAAGGTCTATGAAAAAAAATAATGAAATGATATTTAATTTCATACTGAGAGCAAACTGTGTAAATAATTACGAAAGAAAGAAAAACATGTTTATAGCAATATAAGTCCCATGAGAAACGTAAAACTATACTAAAAGAACACTGCATGCACTATTTTTAATATTCTGAATTAGAAGTTTCAAGTATTTTCAATCCTGAGTTAGAGGTTGGGATTGTAATTGTTTTTCTTTTACTATTCGAAATGTAAATGAGGTTTTCATCAAGATTCATCCATTTTTCTCAGAGTTCTATGATCCAAATCTAACTTCTCAGCTGGCTTCCTCCACCTTTTTCTCTCACAATTTTACCTCCAATCTTCTCATAGTCACCCACTGACATCTCTTTTATTGATGCCAAATGTATTACTTTTTTCTTTGAAGTGTGTCCCTAAACCTTCTTTTGTTGAAGATTACATTCCATTACCCTTTCCAAATGACCTTTTTTATTTCAATTTTCTAAACATGTCAAAATAAGCAAAACACTAATTTTGAAAAGTACTTTTGTGGAAACTTCAATATTTTTCCTTTCTTACATTGATTTTGTTTTTTTCACCTGGAGGTAGGAGGTAGAAGATACTTCCAACAACTAATAGTAATGTCCAAGAGATATCTTTATTGCAGAGGAAATAAATACTTCTACTGCTTTTGTGTTGTGAAGGTGAGTGAGGTGAGGAAAATATAACTTGGAATTCTAAAATCCTTAAGATTAGTTGAAAAGTAGCACACTGGGTTTCTATTATGAGGATAATGTGAATTTGAGTTTATTGGAACTTGGAGAAAGCAAGCTTTAAATGAGGCAACTCCAGCACTGGGAAAGCTATTCAAAGACATAGAAAACCTCTGCCAACAGAGTGAAAGAGCAAAGCAAATAGCAGGGGAAATTTTCCCAAGTACATATGAATAAAAATATTGTATCTTAGTTCAAAGAGTGCTCATCTCTAAGAATTACTGGTGTCCTACCTAACCCCCACACTTAAAATATGTATTAGTTTTTTTTCATGAAATAGAAATATAGCACATTAGAAAAATGGCCCATCCCAATAGCCCTGTACAGATCCTTGAGTATATTGAAAGTTTACGCAGAAACCCAGACAATGGTTCTGAGCCTAAACTGTAGTCTTGAAGCTAGCCAGGAGAATATAAGAAGTTAATTCCCTTACGGATCATACAGGAAGACTGTCTGTCTCTCATATCCCAGACAGAGAAAATTAAAACACCTGCTTTCTTTGCTGCAGCTTCAAGAGGCTAGAGAGTGTAGCAGACCCTCTTGTACTGTCCTGCATCCTCACAGGACCACCTGATTCTATAAATAGTTTCCTGCAGGATTTGACTTAGGTTATGTTGACAGTGCCTTGGCTCAAATATGCTTCATGTGACTTTTGCTTTCTCTCAGGGCTTTCCCACTGCTCTGATGTGGGGCAGAGATGAGAGACAGCATGGCATGCACAACATAGAAATAAGAGGCATTACTTGCTCACTCGATCGGGGAAGCTCTCGGAAAAAAAAAAAAGAGAGGCAAAGGATGACAAGTGCTTTTCCTTGGAGACCTTCTGTAGACAATTTGAGAAACATTCTGTTTATCTCTCAGAAGGTCCTGATGGGATTGAACTCCAAAGCCCACATTGAGTGAGCAATCCGATAATGGACTTTTATGTGGACTCTTCATCTTTCCCTGTTCATTCTTACTGGTACCTCAGTTGTGCTTCCTAGGTTGATCTCCCATAATTTTTCGAATGAAACACCTATATACAAATCCTTAGTTCAGTCTCTCCTTTTGGTTAAAAAAGAAAATAAGCCAGGTTAGAGAGAAATTTAAATCCTGTTCAGAATACTCATAAGTGGTTTTATGGTGAAAGTCTCAGGTTTCTAAATCTGTAGAGTCAACAAAACTCATACTGAGATGTATGTAAAGGCAAAGAGAGTAAAAACTTTATTCAGTTCTATTAACGGCATGGCTTTATCTATAGAAGCTATCAGTGAAAGTCTTTATTCTTTTAATATTCCATCTGCTTAGTTTCTTTAAACTACTTTGATGAATATCAGCCTACAAAGGTCTCTATTTTTCCCTTATCAAAGTGTCCTGTCTTAAGTTGTACTCTCCTAGTATCTAATCTAAACTGCTTCAGGTCCAGCCAGCCATTCAACTTCTGGGTCTTCCCTATTATAACATTTGGAAGTCACCTTAAAATCTAATTACTTTATGAATCTGATGAAAAAAACCAAGGGTCAAAAATTGGTAAATTACCTGACCCAAGGCACTCCAAATAGTTAATAGCCTAGATAAATTACTTTGTCTACTGCTTTTATCTCAAATAGATAAGCAGAACGAAAATTATTTCTAGAAAATAAATTAGCATTAAATAAATACAATATTTCCCACATGATATATATGTTCTCTATATTTTTACTTTTTTCCAAAATATAGTAATCTTTAGGTTAATCGGACATTGTATTTCATTTTCCAATGAGCTACATATAAGCAAAAAATTCTATGAAACATTTTAATAATGCAATGAGCCAAATTTTATACTTAACATTTAAAATTATTAAAATGAAGAAACTAGTAATATATTCTGGGCAGTATATTCTGATTTGTATGAAGATAATATAATTGGATAGTAGCACCTTATTACAATACAAGTGGAATAAGATAATGCCATTAACTGATTTGTTTTGTGTTTGACATTTATTTATATCTCTGAATCTCAGATACAGGGGACTGAGTTTATCAAACTCCTCAGTTTATTGCACATCATCGACCTTGTTTAATAAAATTTTTCTCTTGCTCTATTCATTCATTCTTTAATTTATTCACTTATATCCTTATATTCCACGTCCCTTCTCTTCATCCCAAGGTGACAATTTTAATGTTTTCAATGTGTTTCTATTTATTTGCATATGTTTTTTTATAAAATGAGAATTATGTAATGTGCAAATATTTTAATTTAGTTAAATAGCATTATGTAATGTATCTCATTATAGTTCCTATTTTTTTTCATGAAAGATTATGTTTAAAGACCCATTTAGAGTTTTACCTCTGCTTAGAATACAGAAAATCAAAAGATAGCATTGCTCTTACCCCAACAATAAGAAAAGCAAAGAAAATGTACAGAATCGGAGGGGATATTTTTGTTTCATTTTTGTATTTTTTTGTTTGCTTTTTTTTTTTAGTCCATCAGTGAGCTGAGGTCTCAAGATAATGAAGTGAATTAAATTTCAAAGGATGACAAACTCCTCCAAGGAGACAAGACATTCAAACTGTTTTTGCACTGGCAAAGCACAAGACAAATGAGTAGCACCCATTAATGGGGTAAGAAAAAAAACTGAAATATTAACAAATACATGAAGGTAAGGTATTGGCTGATATGACAGGTTACAATCCCTGAGAGTCCTAGAAACAAAAGAAACCGCCAGCCACTTGTGAGATTCTTCTCAGAAGGCTTTACCATGAGAAAGAACAGAGGCAAGAAAGGATACCTGAAAAAGCTTTCCTTAGTTATGAGAGCCTGGAGATTATGATGAGCTGCTGCTGTGAAACAGGCATGAAACCCACAAGTAACTGGGACTCTTCTCTCTCATAAAACAAAAGCTGTCTTCCTCCAGGTACTGGCCAGGAAACCTGCCTGCCCTCTGATCCCTCAAATAGGTGAGCTGTCACTGGAGATGGGATAAAATAAAAGCTGTCTCTAGGAAAAGCAGGACAATCTCCCCTCTGCCTGCCTCAGACAAAAGTTGGCTGCTGGTGGTGAAAGGTTAGAAATTCTCTTGTTTCAAGCATCCTACACATATATAAAGCAGAGTGCTATTGCCACTGGAAGAGGAACAAGAAATCTGCTTGTGTTCAAGACCCACTGGGCAAGACTCACAATTTATAAAAGACAGTTTGGCTGTTATGTGATGAGGGACAAAAATACTGAGAATGAGCTCTCTCTGTACTCCTTAGAGTTCAGGGTTACAGGAACTAATGATTATATTGTCTCAATCCCCTATCCACCTGAAAGAAGCAGAGGCATACTGATTTCTAAGAATGAACATTACTTATCTCAATCTCTACTCTTCCTTTGCACATAATGTCCAAAATCTTAGGGAAAAAAAAATACTTATGGACACAAATAACCATAAAAAAAAAGGACCTACCAGAAAAAGATAAAATAGTCAACAAAACCAGACTCAGAGATAGTTCATATGTTGAGAATATTTGACAGGGACATTAAAATAACTATAATGAATATGTTCATGAATCTAGTGGAAATAAGAACATGGGTGAACAGATGTAAATCTGGGCAGAGAGATTGACACAGTACAAAAATAAAAAAGAGATGACAGAGATTTTAAAAGATTAAGTCAAAGTTGAAAATGTCCTTTGACAGACTTATTATCAGACTAGATGCATTAGAGAAAGTAATAAGTGAATTCAAATATATTTTGATAGAAATTCTCAAACTAAATATAAATATAAAAAAAAGAGTGAAAAAAAAAAACCACAGAACATCTAAGACCATTAACAAATGATCTCACACGTGCAACTGGAGTCCTAACATTAGAAGAGAGACAGATAAGAGGGTTGTAGAAACATTTGAAAAGATAATCGGTGAGAACTTTACACAATTAATAAAAGACAAAATCTAATCTGAGAAGCTCAGAGAACACAAAACAGGATAACAGAAAAAATAACACGTATAGGTCCATCAAACTTCTGAAAGTCAAATTTAAAGTTATTTAAACTGAATATGATTAGATTCTTATACTATATGTGAAGTAGTAAAATATTATTTGAAGGTAGGTTATTATAATCTAAAGACATATATTGGAAACCCTAGAACAATCATTTAAAAAATAAAGAGATACAACTAATAAGCTATTAGTAGAGATATATTAAAAAATGAAATCTTTTAATTCCAAGAAGGCACGAAAAGAGGAAATTACAACAAAGAACAGATGGGGCAAATTGAAACCAAAAAAAAAAGAAGAAAGATATAAACACATCGTATTTGCTACTATATCAATATGACATATCAATTCTAAATATCAATAATTGTTTTAAATGTAATTTGTCTAAATACCCTAAGAAAAGGTAGATACTGTCAGTTTGGATAACAAAGCTATGCCCGATTATTTGCTGTTTAAAAGTAAAACAATGAGAAACGACGCACCATGAACAAAATAATAAAAACAATAGTGGCTATATGAAAATCAGAAAAAAGTTTACTTTGAAACAAGGATAATTATCAGAGAGTAAAACCAACTAACTGATATTTAAAGAACATTCAACTCAGCAATAGCAGAATGAACAATATTTTAAAGTAGACACAAAACATTCAATAAGAGAGACTGTAACTTCATAAATCAAACATCTACAAACTTAAAAAAAAGAAATCATATAAAATATATTATTGACCATAGCAAAACTGAACTACACATGTAGAAAATTGTCAAGTGACCATAAAGTAGACAACACATGTCTATGTAGCTTATCATTTAGAGAAATCACAAGGTGCATTAAACATTATTTTGAACTAAATGGAAATGAAACAATAACATCAAAGTTTGTGGAACGTACCTAAAGCAACATTTAAAATAAAATTTATAGCAATAAACACATATTATAAAATAAGAAAGTTTTCAAAGTAATGATATTGGCTTCTACTATGATAAACTAGAAATAGAAGGGCAAATTAATCTGAAAGCAAACAAAAAAAAGAAATAATAATGGTAAAAGTAAAAATTAACAAAATAGAAAATATAAAACTGAATAAAAAAGTAAATAAAACCAAACTATTTTAAAATTTCTTTAGATTAAGGAATTCGTTAAGACTGGGCAGATTGATCAAGAAAAATATAACTTATTAATATCAGGAAGGAAAGAGAGTACAGAACTACATCTACTACAGGCATTAAGCAAATAATCAGGAAATAATATAAACAACTTTATGACAATACATTTGAAAATTAGATAAAATGGACAATTTCTAGAAAAATAGAAATTATCAAAACTTACATGAAAAGAAATGTATAACTTGAATAGCATATTATTAAATAAAACTTCAAGCTCAAACACTTTTATGGTAAATTCTACCAAACATTTGAGGAATAAATAACACCAATAATAAACAAACTCTTCTATAAAATATGTTAAAGTAATGCTTTCCATTGTATTTTATGGGACCATGTTATCCTAAAGCTAAAAAATAACAACTTTACAAGAAAAATACAGACCAATATCCCTTCTGAATGTAGGCTCAAATCTTTAACACAATGTTATTGGTACAAGTCTAACAACATATAAAACTGTAATACATTAGTGGAATCCAAGTATTTTCAACACTTGAAAATCAATCAATATGATTCACAAACAACTACAGACTCCAACAAACTACAAAATCACACGATCATATTAATAGATGCAGAAAGACATTTAAGAATTAAAATTAAATTTACTCACAATAAAAATTCTCAGCAAACTGGGAATTCCCTCAACTAATAAAGATCATGTATTAAAAACCAATAGTAAGTAGTTCACTTAATGGTTAAAAGTTGAAAATCATTACCCCTATGATTTAAAACAAAAGATAGGACGTTCAATCTTACTACTTCTCATTAAATTTGTATTGGAGGTTCTAGGAAATGCAAAAATTTGGGGGTGGGTGGGTAATATAGGTGAAGTTGGTCAAAAGGTACAAACTTCCAATTTTAAAATAAATGTCATGGGGATATAATTACAGCATGGTGATTATAGTTAAAATACTGTGCAGTATGTCTGAAAGTTGCTAAAAGAGTAGTTCTTAAAAGTTCACTCCATAAGAAAAAAATTATAACTATGTGTGTTGATAGATATTACAATATATACATATATAAAATTATTATGTTGTATCTCTGAAATTAATGTTATAAGTAAATTATATCTCAATATCATTTAAAAAATGAACTCTCAAAACCCAACAATGAAAAACCAAATGACTTGATTAGAAAATCGGCAAAAGATATGAAGAGACATTTCACTGGAAAGGATATATAGATGACAAATAAACACATAAAAATATATTCAATAATTAAGAAATGTAAATCAAGAACACAGCAAAATAACACTATGCACCCAGACAATATCAAATACCAATGTATATGTGAAGCAACTAAATCTCATATACACAACTGGTGGGGCATGCTAAATTGCTCAACTACCTTGCAAAACAGTTTTATGGTTTCTTTAAAATGTAAGTACTCACCATATTTTCAAGCCATTCCATTCCTAGGTATTTACCTAAATATATATATATATATATATATAAAACATCATATACAAGATATATATGATGATATATAAACATCTATATCTCAATGTCAATTCAAAGACTTGTATATGATGTTTACGGCAGCCCCAAACTGTAAACAACCCAAATACTTATAAACAGATGAATAAATGAACAAACTGGTATATCTATACAATGGAATGAAATACTAATTAGCAGTAAAAAGGAAGAGAACATTAATATATGCAACAGCAAGGATGAATCTCAAAATAATTGATGAGTGAAAGAAAACAAAGACAATATGCTCTGATTTCATTATCTAAAACTCTAGAAAATGCAAACTAATACACAGTGGCATAAGTGAATAAAGCTATTATTATATATTAAAAATATTTTCATATATTTTATATATAAACAGATTTATAATGCTATAATTATCATACAACCTGCACAAACTTAAATAAATAAATATATTTAGTTATATGCAAAAATAATTATATGTAATTTTAATTTCAGATATATATTTAAGAGTACCTGAATTTCCAAAGTAAAGAGATTTGGAGCAACATTCTCTTCTGAAAGAAAGACAGAAAGAAAGACAGAAATACAGACAGAAAGACAGAAAAGATAAAAAAGGAAGGAAGGAAGGAAGGAAGGAAGGAAGGAAGGAAGGGAGGGAGGGAGGGAGGGAGAGAGGGAGGGAGGAAGTAATGAAAATAAATGCAGAGAATACAAACTGGAAAGGAAAAAAAATAAATGCAGATAATACAAACTGGAAAGGATAAATACAAGTGTTCTTATTTGAAAACAACAGATTCTCTACATAGAAAATTCCAAGAAATCTGGGGAAAAAAAGCCACTTGCACTAATAAGTGAATTTATTAAGGACACAGAATAGAAATCAAGATACAAAAATCAATTGCATTTCTACAAACTGGCAAACAAAATATGTAACTTCAAATTTTTAAAACAATATATTTGCAATGTCTGTTCCATCAAAAAGCATGAAATACCTAAGAGCCAATTTAACAAAATCTTTAGATGCAAGAAATGTACACTGAAAACTGTAAAACATTGTTTAGAGAAATCAAGTAAATGAAAAAACTGACCTGTTTTCATAATCAGAAAATAAATATTATCAAGATAGCCCTCTTTATATTTATTGATCTACATATCCAATAAGATTTTAGCCAGAATTCTATGAGTATTTTTGCATTAATAAAAAAGCCGAGCCTAATATTTATACTAAAAAAGATAGAATAGCAAAAATAATTTTGAAAAAGAACAAAGTTAGAGGACTCAAATTACCTGATGTCAGTACTTAATATAAAGCTAGAATAATCAATAAATTTAAAGGTTTTACATATAGGGTTTTAAATTATATAGAGAGATCCATCGATGGAACAAAATAGAAATATACCCACACATATATAAATATATGGTGTCAAGTTAATTTAATAAAGAAAATACATTTTCAACATGGTACTTAAAAAATGGGTTTTCATATGCCAAAAAATTACCTCGATCCTTACCTGATATCATACAAAAAAAATTAACTTTAAAATGATCATAGACAAAAATTTAAGTTCTAAATATATAAAATATATAGAAGAAAAAAAAACAAGTGGCAACAAAATATGTCATATAATACCAAAAGCACAAATTATTTAAAAAATTAGATAAATTGACTACATTGAAATTAAAAAATGTCTTTTCTCAAAGCTATTGTTGGAAATAGAAGTACAAGCTTCAGATTGGGAGAAAAAGTTTGCAAAACATATATATATATGATAGAGGACTAATAGCCACGATAAAAAGAAAATGTAACTGAATATAATATCAACACTTTAATACAAAAAGGGCAAAAAATTGGTTATAACACTTCCACACAGACAATAAACAAATGGTTCATAAAGCACATGAAATTAATGTTCAAATGCATTAGCAATAAGAGAATATATTTAAATTCCTAAAGACATAACAATAAACATTTACTAAAATGGCTAAAACTAAAAAGCTTGACATTAGCAAATGACTATGTAAATGTAGAGCAACTAGAAATCTTACATTGCTGGGGTAAAATATAAAATACAAGTACTTGGAAACCAATAAAACAATTTCTTCTAAGTGAAATATTCACTTTCATATCACCCAGCTATTCAACTCCCAGATATTTACTCAAAATAAATGAAAACATAGGTTCACACAAATATCTGCATGCAAATGTTCATAGCAGCTTATTCAAAATAGCCCAGATCTGGAAACAACCCAAATATCCATCAATTGCTAAACACATTTTGGTTGTAGCCCAATAATAGACTACTACTAAGTGATACAAACGACTGTTGAATATTCATACCAGAAGAATCTCAAAAGTATAATGTTAAGGGAAATAATTCAGGCAAAAAAAAAAAAACCTACATGCAGTATGATTCTATTTCTATAATACTCTAGAAAAAGCAAACCTACGAGTAAAAAATTTATCAGTGGTTGCCTAGGAATGAGTGTGGTGAAGGAAATTAACTGCAAAGAGGCATAAGAAAAATTTTGAGGTCATGGATATTTTATATATTTTGATTATGGTTGGATTTACCTGACTATACAGAAGTTTGTCAAAACTTGTCAAACTGTGCACTTAAAAAAGTAAAATTTAGAGAAAAAAAATGGCATAGATAGAGGCTCTGGCTACCAAAACAAAGTTGTGACAGAAACAAGGAGCAAACAGCAAGGAAAAATCACCTGAGATTGAGACGAACAAGCCATACAACTAGGGAGAAATCTGAGAAATTTAAGAAATGACCCTGCAACGGCAGAAGGTAGGACTGGAAGAGGATGCAAGGCTGTCCTATTCTTAGCGTCTGAGTGGGATGGAGTCTGTGGAGCAGCAGAGGCAGTGGCAGCTGCAGACACCTCTTAAAGGGGCCGCATCCACAAGCAGACTTTCATGCGGACGGACTCGTTCATTCTGAGCACCAGAGCCAGGTCAGGTGCTTGAGGAGGTGTCAGGAACTTATAGGGGGACATTGAGTTGTCAGAGTGAAGGTCAGAGGTGAGGATCTCTCACGAACAGAAGTGCTGACGGTATCCATTGTTCCCTGTTGAGCCCTCACCCCTCCCAGTATGCAGACACCACACTGTCATAAGCAATATTTCATCAAACTGGATAACAGAGGTAGCTCCACCCAGAGGATTCCCTGAAACTCTGTCTCCCTCAACTCGCAGCACCACCCAAGGAGCTCCCAGGTGTGCCCTCCCTTTGTCAGGTACTTCTTGCTGAACAGTGCCTGGACTCACACTGCTGGCAGCTGGCCTCAGTTTCTGTTGTGGAAACTATAAGCACAACATCTGTGGATTGCTTGCTGAATTTTAACAGATGGTCCCAGAGGGGCAGAGGCTAGGGCTAAATTTGGCCTGCAGCTGAACTCCTCTCAGGTCTGTGCCACTGGACACCTACTTCACAAATCCACATTAATAAGACCAGGAGACTTAAGAGCTTTGCTTAGTACATAGAAACAGACACAGAAAGGCAGCCAAAACGAGAGGACAAAGAAGCAGAAATCATGTGTGGGAACAGAACAGAGATCCAGAAATAATGGAGCCAAGCAATCTACAGATGCAGAGTTCAAAACACTGGTTATAAAGATGCTCAATGAACTTATGGAAAGTATAGATGGATTCAGTGGGAACTTCAACAAAGAAAATAACATAAAAATGGAAATGGAGATTATAAAAGGGAACCAGTCAGAAATGAAGAACACATTACCTGAGATGAGAAATATATTAAATGAAATAAACAAAGTGAATAAAAAGAGGATCAAATGACCTACATAGAGGATGGGAAAGCCAAAGACACTGAATCAGAATGGCCAGGAAAAAAGCAATCAAGACTATAATAATAATTTAAGGAGTCTATGGGACACTATTAAAGGTAAAAATATCTATGTCATAGAGGTACCTGAAAGAAAACAAGATGTTGAAGAGCTGTTTGAAGAAATAATGATGGAAGCTATTTGAAGAAATAATGATGAAAAACAACGCTAATCTGGTGAAAGAAATAGACATGAAACCACAGGAAAAAACTCAGAGAGTCCCCAAAACCAGGAACCTAAAGAGACCCACACCAAGACACATCACAATTAAAATGCCAAAGGTTAAATACAAAGAGAGAATCTTGAAAGCAGCAAGCGAAAAGCAGTTAGTTACCTACAAGAGAGCCCCCATAAGACTGGCAGCTGATTTCTCAAAAGAAGCTATTCAGGACAGAAGGGCTTGGCACAAAATATTCAACGTGATGAAAACCCAGAATTTACAACCAAGAATACTTTATCTAGCAAAGCTATCATTTAGAAGTGAAGGACAGATAAAGAGTTTCCCAGACAAAAATAAGCTAAAGAAATTTGTCAACATCAAGCCAGTATTACAGGAATTGTTAGAGGGACTTCTTTAAGAAGAAAAAAACACGTATCGAAAACAGGAATAAAGAACGGTAACAACTACATTCCTACCAACAAGTACCTAAAATGGAAAAGAACTAAGTGCTCCAACCAAAAGATAGAGTGGCTGAAAAGATAAGAAAACAAGCCCCCTACATATGCTGCCTACAAGAGACTCAGTTTAAATTGAAAATACACAGAGACTAAAAGGAAGGGGATAGGAAAAATTGCCTTGATGGACCTAAAGGGTATTGTTCTGAATGAAATGGGCCAGATAGAGAAAGAAAAATATCTCATGATTTTCACGTACATGTGGAATCTAAAGAACAAAATCAACAACAATGAAAGTGGAAATAAACTCACAGGTACAGAGAATATTTAGAGGGATACTAGATGGGAGGGGGCTGAGGGAAAAGGGACAGAGATTAAGAGGTACAAATGGATAGTTGCAGAATAGACATGGAGATATAGAGTATAGCACGGGGAAGATGGTTAACAATGTTGTAATAAATACGTAAGAGGGAAGAGAGGTACTAGATTTAGTGGGGTGATCACTTCGCGAGTTAAGGGGATCTCTGATCACTATGCTATACAACTGAAACTGGTATATTATCATATGCCAACCATAATTGAAAAAAAAACCTCATTGAATTATACTATGTAAATACAAGCAACTAATTGTCTATTATATTTCAATAAAGATGAAAAAAAAAGAAAGATAAAAAATAGCTCTGCTCCTCAAAAGTAAAATTTAATGAATGTGAATTATTTCTCAACAAACTTCACTTTAAAAAACAAAAAGATCTGTCCATGTTATTATGTGTACACTAGTCCCATTTATTCATGGAGGATATGTATCAAGAATCCCAGTAGATGCCTCAAACTGCAAATAGTACCAAATCCTACATATACTATGTTTTTTCTATACATACGTATCTATGATAAAGTTTAATTTATAAATTAGGCACAGTAAGAGATTAACAACTAATAATAAAATACAACAATTATAACAATATATTCTAATAAATGTTGTGTGAATGTGGTCTGTCTCTTTCTATTTCTCGAAATGTCTGATTGCCCTGTAATGACCCTTTTTCTTGTGATAATGTGAGACACAGTGACTGCGTAATGAAATAAAGTGAGGTGAATGAGATAGTAAGTGAAATAAGGGTTACTTGAACACAAGCATAGTGATAGCTCAACCGTAGGTCTGATAACTGAGATGGTTACTAAGTGACTAAAGGGTAGGTAGCATATACAAAGTGAATAAGCCAGATAAAGAAATGATTCATGTCCTGGGCAGGATAGAGTAGGGTGGCATGAGAATTTATCATGCTACTCAGAATGGCATGCAATTTAAAACTTATGAATTATTTCTGGAATTTTCCATTTAATATTTTCATACCATGGTTGACTGCAGGTAACGAAATTAAACCACAGAAAGAAAAACCATGGATAAGGGGGAGCTACTGTATACCCAATTCACTGTGTTGGATTCCTAAAAGATTCCCCATGGCATACATTTACTTACACACACTTTCCCAGTGATGATACCCAAATCACCTTCGACGTCTGACCACCATAAATGCTGTTGTAATTAATACCTTCACATGTATATGTGAAAAATTCTATAGAATATATATATATATATGGAATACATGTGCCTGAGAATAGAATTGCTGAGTTATAAGATTCATACAATTGGTATGCTTTAATAAGACTAATTTGCCCAAAGTGGGCAATACCAGTCTGCTTTTCATGTTTCTATATGGGAGGTTAAATAGACCTCTATAATACTGTTAGCTCTGTCCTAGGTGATATTGCATGCCCTTAGCCTCACCAGCTATTCAATGTCATTACGGAAAATACCTGTTTCATTTCCCATTGTTCTCCTTCTGTTTGGTCCATAATCATTGTTTTATTATCACCTTCTCATAGCTACACTATACTTTCTGAAACTGGCCAATAAAGTTGTGTCTCACAGCAGTCTTTAAGTTCTTCAAATTTTTAGGTAGTTAGACATGAGAGATGAGGGAACAGAGGAACAAAGACCCAGCCCAGAGACTGCCTAAAGGGTACCCCATTTGTAGTTAAAGAATCACTCCTGTATCCAGAGAGACAAAGGACTGGAGGGCCATAAACAAATAGCTAATTTAGTCTGGCCACAGACACTTGCGTAGAAAGTAATACCCTAACCTGCCCATAACCTCAGCCTCATTATACCATCATTATAATATCATGTCTATGTTTGAAGTTCAGGAATCTAATTATAACAGACTGAATTCTGGATGAGCACATGTACAGTAGGCAAAGTGTTATATAGCAGCCAACTGTCAGTCAAGGTGACCTGACATACAGATCATCCAGGACCTCCTATCAAGTCCCAAATATAAACAGACTTTCCCATTCCTGTGTTGTTACAGCCCTCTTTGCTGATAACCCTCTCCTCCCTAGGAGCATACTCCTTTATCTTTTTACCTCCCAAATTCCACAGGGCTGCAGCCTTCCTTAACATGGCCCGACTTCTTCTAAAATATATTTTTAATAAATCTTACTTTTTCTAACTCTCACTGAGCTAGAATTATCTCTGCATCAGTGAAAAGAACTGAGAATCACGTGTTACTGAGGCAGTACCAGAGTTCAGATCGCCCGTACGGTAACAAAATCATTCCACTTATTCTCTTTTATCCATCCAGCCTTGCTGACTCTCTGAGAGATGATGGTCTCTTTTCAAATTTCAGTTTGATTTCTACATTTTCCCTATGTGCTCTGACTCATGACTTTTATTTCCACAGAAAAATAAACAAAACCCAGCTTAGCTGCCTAGATTTTCAACAATCAGTTGTATGTCATACACTCAGCTTTCACCCTAATCCTCTTCTTCGTCACATTTGGAAAGACTAATTGGTTGAGTAATATCTACAGTGTGCATATATTTTAATATGTAGTTAGAAGTTTTAGGCTCAAATTGTTGTTATATGAGCAAAATTAAAGATATTGCATTTTTTAAATTTATATTGCAAAAGCATTTAGATAATCTACAATATATCATAATCTATGCATTTATGACAACATCTTTGTGACTTTCTCAAAGTATTTATCAAATTAATCATGGATTTTTCTCCCAGCTGCCTGATCTAAATGCAGAGTTCAATTTCCTACATTATTTATAACAAGTATAGAATTAAATTCTTCTGCTACTCTGTAATTAAGCACTACGGTAATTCTAGTATTTTTATTTATCATAAAACTTAGACATATTTAGGAATTTTTATGGAGCAGTCACTATAGAATAACTGCTTTTATGATTAAGGGATAAGACAGTTCTAGTATTCTACATTATACTTTAATGAAGTGTATACACAGTAACCTAGCTTAATTCATTTTATGAATTTAGTTTTACATGTTTTTTATGAATTAGACACTTATAATCATTCTATTGCAATAATTAACATTGTCTAGAATATGATACAATCTCATTTTGAACAATTAGTCAGGACACTCTGACAATCCAGCATATTTTTTTTAAAGACACTAAATTATTGGTGTTATTACACAACAATATATAACTGAGATCAGGGAGTATAAAGTCAAACAGGAATGAATTGCTTATTGAAATACAAAATAATAACTATATGATTTTGGGAGTTTTATTTTCCAAGAGTAAAAACTACAAAAGTGAATTGAGAGGAGAAAAAAATTGTAAAATACTGAGAAACTGATTTAACATTTAGTCCTTTTATTTTTTATTTTTTAATTTTTCTTAACATTTAGTCCTTTTCAAATCACTGACTCTAACAACTAATTTTAAATATAAGTTCTTTAATTCTACATTCATAAAACTAATCACCGCAACAGTGTATTATAATAAATTTTGTTAGCTTTTTTGTGTGTGTCAGAGAGTGTAAACCTCCCTATATAACCTAATTCTTCTGTCTGTTCAATAGAAACCATATTTTTAGATCAGTTAAACTTCAGTGGTCCTTCCCATTCAGTTGTATTTGCGTGCAGGAGTACCCTGACAGCATGTTGCCTCGGCAGCATCCCACATCTTCTTACCCTGTGGTTTATCCTCTACCACCTCATGGGCACCCTATGGACCTGTTTAGCCATTCTGATGCATATACAAACTTGACAGTATTTGCCAAGGTAATAAAGCAAAACCATAATGAATGAAGAATAGTCTATCTAAAGGTGATATGTACAACATACCTGAAAGACCCACAAGATTTTAAGGTTAATTGGATAATTTATGGTATTTCTTTGGCATAAAAAAAAAATGAGCAGATAGGGAAAATTTTTCTCAGACACTATTAAATCCCTTTTGGTCTAAAAACTGGCATTAACCTCACTATATTTTATATGTTTTTCCAAGTGAAAAGGAAAAAAAAGTGTTAACCTAATTAGAATGAAAAGCTATTATTATATTTCCAACAAGAACTTGCCTTCTCATTTAAATTTGGACACATAAGAGTAAAAGTATTTATTTACTCAATAGTTGCTAGTTCACTGTGCCATCAATAAAACAAAAAGCTTTTTTTTATAGCATCAGAGACACCTCAATGGAAATTAGCATCTGACTCTTATTAATGTTTCCACAATATTATACCCAGAAGATAAAAAATTTTAGGCTTCATTTTTTTAAATACTTCTAGTCCATAAACAAAAAAAAGGTCATTTATTTCAATTCTCCAAAGTAACGTATACAGTTATTTGCCTAAGTCAAACACATGTATATAAACGTGTTTATATACACTTCCAAACATATATACACACAAGCTATAATTTAATACTGCTGATTATGTTCTCTATTTTGCTAATGAAGGGCATTATTCAGTCAGTCAATGTGAATAAGCCATAAAGTCAATACCATGCACTTTGACTTCAGTTTCAGACAATGAAGGAGGTAGACTACCTACTCTAAAGCCTTCTTACTACAATACTACTAAAATCTGAAAAATATGCTTTGAAAGATATGGATGGGTTCATGACAAATAAGAAAAATCTACAAGGGTACAAATTAAGCCAAAACAACAATAATGAGAACAAACTAACTAGAGAAGGTAGCTGTGAATGGCATATAATTGTTGTAAGTACAAATACCTATAGAGATGCTAAGATTAGAGCCAACGCCTTGGGACCACCATAAACTGAAAGAGCTAGATCTAAAATGTTTGAATTAAGATAGAAATCCGGAGGAGATTATAGTGGTTCCTCTCCCCAAGTTAGAAGTAGGTTGCAAGCCCTAGCAGAAACAAAGTAAATCCTCTCTGAAGGAAAATATCCTTAAATAAGAACCACAGTATTCTCACCAATTAAGTCAAACTAATACAGATAAGAATTGTTTTAAATCAGAAAACACACACATATAAAACAGGATAACATGAAGGAGAGTGAGCAGACAACACCTATAGATCCTCAAGACTCCAGATAATAGAATTAGAAAAATAATAATGTAAAATATTTGAGAAAAAAAAAAGAAAGTTTTTTTTCCTTTAGTTAATAAGAAATGATTACAACTAAAAGACTAATTTGGAAAGGAACCAAGTAAAATTCTAGAACAAAAAAAAATTACAATTATTGGCTAGGTAACAAAATAGTTTAAAAAAATTATTAGAGAACTGGAAAACAGATCTGAAGGAAGTACTCACATCATAGTTCATAGATACACAGAAATAGAACACACACAAAAAAGAAAAGAGATAAATGTGAAGGTCTGCCTTCTCATTTTATTTCCAGAAGGAGAGAATAAAGAGACTAGACGAGGCTAATAGTTTTTGTGGAAAACAGTATGAAAATTTATTTAAAAATATTTAAGACTCGAAATAAGTGGACAAATGTATCATGTTCATGGACTGTAAAACTCCTTATTTAAAATATCCAACAGGTCATGATCTAAAATTTATCCCGTAATATCAATCATAGTAAAAAAGTTTGGACACATGATTATAGAGAAATAATTGCCTGTGTACATCAGGAAAGATGTTCAGAACAGTACTGTACTATAGAAGTAAAAAACTTAATAAATGTATTAACGAATCTTACTAAATGCATTGCAATAGACGCAGTGGAATATTACAAGAGAATGGCAAGGAGTTAAAACTACAGAAAACAATATGGATGAATCTGAGAACTATAACAAGAGGAAAATGTAATTCTAAGTGAATAACATATTTGATACTTTTACAAATCTCAAAAAACAGGAAAACTAAGCAACATATAGTTTACTTAAATACGTAGTAGTATTCAAAAAACAACAAAGCAATGATATGCATAAAATTCATAGTATTTCTGGTGGGGAAGTTAGGATATAAAATTGGGGAAAACCAGACAAATAGTATCAACATTATCAGTATTTAATAATTCTTAAGTTTGATGGTGAGTTTATATTTAATATTAAACTTTTTAATTTACTACTAGGTTACATATATCTATCAAATATCACATTAAAATGTATCTTGCACTTTACAAATAATTATAAGATTGCTTTCTCAAATCTATTCTCATTTTATGCAAAATTCCAAAAAGCAGTTTATCCAGAGTCCTAGGCCGCAACCAATCAGAAGCAGTAGATTGAAAGGTAGAAGAAAAAGTTCCAAAGAGGTTGGTATGAACCAGTACTTATACAGTGAATAACTAATAAATAACGTATAAAATATAGGCTTGAGAGTCTCAAAATTATCACCATTTAGCACAGGAATTATTTATTATTGGAAGAAATAGATCGGCACTTTCCCAGGGTTTAGTACGACTGTCAAGTATAATAATGGCCTTTCCTTTGGCACCCATGAGTCATCATGCTCAGAAGTCACTGTTAAAGTGGCAAAGAAGGCTGCAATATATTTCAGAAAAAATCTTGGCTCAAGTTTTTAAACTAAATGTTGAGCAGTCAGTGTCTGCAGGTGATGCCCTCTTACCTTGCACAGAGTAATTAATACTTCCTTCTTTACTTTTTAAGTCAATTGCCTGGATCAGAAGGTGTTTGAGTTTTTGGAGCACAGATTAGCAACCTTATAAAGTTTTTGGTGGCGAGCAGCTGACCCTGTTTTTCAGGCATGGACAAACAAAAGAAGGTTATCTGTGGGGAATTAGAAGTAATAGGTGGATGTAGGGAGATGGAAAAGTGTCCCAGGAAAAGAAAAAAGTTTGAGTTAAGGCAAAGTTGTTATTTTTCCTTCTTGACCCCTCACAGTCCTAATGGCTTATTATTTATTTGAAATGTTCTTCTCCCTGTATGCCTCCTACAGCATCACATGGAATCAGTGACAGCACCTTTGGCAAAATAAACAAGTACCTGAAGTAACTGTGGTGCCTTTTACATCCCTTTTGGCATATTTTCTTAGTTTCTGACCTTGCATTTATCCAGTCTCCTGGAGCTTGGGATATCATCCAAAACTATATTCTGCAGCTGAAGCTCACCCAGGTTTGTTCCATACAAATAGCCTGGGGTACTAATTTCAATTTTTTCTCTTCCTAAATGTCTCCACTACACCAACCAAAAATTAATTAATTCAATAATTAATGGTTACCGATACGGCACACTTCTATGCTTTTCATTCAATTATAACCAGCAAGATAGTAAAAGGCGAGTAACTGAGTTATTCAGTTAAAATAACCAACCTAAATCATGAATGACATATATATTGAGTAATTCTCTCAAGGGCTTTCCATTAGATTTTTAGTAAAACATATGGGAGAGATGCTTTTGAGTTTCCTTTTCATCAACAAAGAGACAAAATAGCAAAGTTTACCACGGAAATAATAAAATATTAAATATATATTAACTGTTATATAATCATAGTAAATATGTAAACTATAAATATAACAGTCATAAGATGACATATAGCACACCACGTTTACACAAATAAATTTATTTTTTTTCATGTAGTAAAAATGTATCAATAATTCTGAGTTGGGGGGATGTCGGTCTCAGTTCCTGCTTTGCCATTAGGGAGATTAGCAACTTTAGTTAGCTTGCTTGGCCTTGACTTTGTATTTGTTACTTCGTTTTCCATTGCTAAATAGAAAAGCAGTACAGTTTAAGAGGTAGATATATATAGCAGGATTTGACTCCTTCTTCTGCCACTCATAAGCTGTAGGTTAATTACTTTACTTAGGTCTCAGTTTTCTCATTTATAAAATGACAGTAACGTTAATATCAAACATAAAGAATTCTTTAGATGGTTAAAATAATATTTACAAAGCCCTTAGGATGATATTAACTGAGGAGACACATAAAAATATGCAATGAGAGACTTGTATCTTTTAAAATCTCTAATATCTCAATGTAATTATTTCATAATTTGGATTTCCCCTATTTTTCATAATTTTTTTCCTAAATCTTCTCTAAGACATAGATATAGATATAAAATATTAAAATGTATCATATGACTCTAGAAACATGACACTGGAGTTGATAATAAGATTTCAATACTCATGTTTTAAAAGAGATGACTCTAGTCTAAATCCCTTCAGATTTAGCCTGGTTGATTTTGTGCAGAGTTACACTCCTAATGGCCAGGATAAAATGTCTGGGTAGAAGGAGACTGATTCTTAAAAACTCCTCAGTGACTTGAGAATAGAATTATGGCACATAAATGGCACCCATAGTATTAAAGCTGTTTAAGTGACTGTTGACTACTTTAGTCTTGAAAGTATTTCTAGAATTTTCACGCCATGAAGAGATATTTGAGACATTTTACATAATTGCTGCTTTCTGTGGAAGTGCTTAGTTTTCTTTTCTATTTTCTATAAGTTTCATATAAATATAATTTTATGACAAGTATAGTTGCTACTACGAAGAATGATCTAGTTTCTTATTTGCCCTGGGAAAAGAGAAAATTGAGCCAAAGGTATACATCTGAGAAGGATAAGTTTCCAGGGGCATATTAGGGAATTTCCATCAAGATTCCAAAACTCCTAGTAAAAACTGGAGTGACAGGATGATGTTTGGTCGGAACACTTTCCTGTGTGGGTTTAGTGGGTGTGCTTAGAGATAATTCAGAGGCATGAAAAGTAGAGGGGGATAGGAATTTTAGAAGGTGAAAACATATTTCACTGATTGTATAAGCAAAAGGGAGGGGAGTTGAGGTTATGGACAAGAATTGGTTACAGCCAAAATAGTCAGGCTTTGCAGAAATCCCCAGTTCCTTCATGCAAATTTATCCACACTTCCCTCTGCTACTGTGGACTCTTTAACATTGACAGTATTTACATCCGTATATGGGAATCAAAACTGGGCTCTATATATTTCTCTAAATGCTCCTCAACATAATCCCTTTTTGTTTGTGCATAGTCCACAAAGAAGTCAATACAGCTCTGTAATTTATTGAGATGTCAGCTCCACAAGCTTAGCTGGAGCCTGGAAAGACAGGCTACAGCTTCTTTCTCTCCTTTTAAAGATGCATTGACCTCATGCAGGGAACACTTCAAGGAGTTTTGTCTGTATGATCAATACATTTCTATATTTATAAGCCTAATCAGAGGCCATCTGCTTTTCTGCTAAAGTACTGCTCAATGAGAGAGTCACATAATCAAAATTATAAACTTTATTGTATTGATTTTTTTGTTCTACTTGTTACTCGGACCAAAAAATAATTAAATATTTTCATTTTAATAATTATAACTTGACATAAAGTCATTTATTTGGGAAATATTTCTCTAATGTCAGGATTATGTCATCTTATATTCCCAGTCTTGCCATTTTTCATTTCAATTATTAGCCTTTAACAGGTCCAAGACTCGTTTTAAATGCTCTAGTCTCGAAACTTAACAGCTGTTCCATGGGCCATATATAGAAAGCCAGTCAGCTGCCTTGAACTGACCTCAATGGAGCAGTCACCCAGAGCCAGATCTCCTCCAGAGAGGCTCCAGCTTCACATTATAAATACTGCAGGGTCATCTATAAATATGTGCATTTCACCACATTTCACCTGCTGTTGTTTTGCTGAGGCAAGTGCCTGCTGCACTTATTCATGTAGTAACAAACACCTTTGGAACTTAAACCACATTTCTTTTATTTAGAGGTGGGGACAACAGAGCCAGTGAATGTCAACTGGCTCCACCAGAGTGTGGGGGAAAGTTCAAAGAAGAGAAATGAGGAGGACTAGCGTGGAAGAAATATAACCGAATAAAAATGACATCTCACAATGAAGATGGTAGGTTAGCCTTTAATCTGCTGATGTGTTAAGCCAGTACCTCTTTCTATAGTATATGGCTAATCGTCTCACTTCACACTGGCTGACGCACATTTATTACATGGTTTGTAGAGAGTGTATATGAGAATGTATCCAGATCACTTCTGCCTGCTGCATCCAAGCCACTACCTCTGCTTCCGTTTTCTTTATCGAAGCAGCTTTTCTATTTAGGGAGATGAACAGGACCTGAAAGCACCTAAGTACTTAGCATTTTCACTTTGTATGTGAATATGCTCTTAGGCTAATTCAGGCCATATGGTGAATTCTCTTGGCAATAAATATGCCCTTTCTGACATTTAGGCTTCTGAGCTATTTCTGAATCACAACCTTCAGTTCTACCTGGCTTTATTAAACTCTTCAAAGGCACAAATCAATCAGCATTCATTTTTTCATGGTTAAATTACCAGTCTACAGAAAATCAAAAGAGTAGGTGTTGAAAATCAATATCTTAATTTTAATTTTTAATAGAAAAATTAGTCATAAGTGTTTTGATTTTATTTAAGCATCTTCATCATTATAGTAGAGACGTATATAAAACAGCAGTTGTTTCTATCTCAAAATTCACAAAGATTTTTCTGAGTATTTTTCTAGTCAATATTCTTTGTGTGTCATGTTACACTGACATGGAAAATTTATATTTTGATATCATATATAAAATGCACTTTCTATTGTAAGTAAACTTAAGAATGGTGACCAAATATATAATGCTTGAAATTAACTGTCAACTTTCTAGATGCCAAACAATATCTTTCTTTTTGGGGAGTGGGGTGGGAATATGTGTGGTTTTTGCAAAATCTCCCCACAGTCTTTGAGGTCATAAATTTCAATAATAGCACACCATAGCAGTGAGTTTCCAGTAAGTATAGCAAAATTCTAATTATGAAGATATACCTAAATCTAGCTAGCACAGGCCTTGAAGCTTAATATGTAATATTATTTTCAAGAATTAAGAAAACTATGATTTCAGAGAGGCAGTCCTTTCGTAGCGAGCATTTAAAATATGGTATTGTCTGGCCATGCATGGTGACAAAAAAATGATGACCTCTGAAGCGATCAGTAGTCTGAATGGTCATTCAGACCAAAACATACATTTCGTTTCCTTTATATCAGCCTATAATAGAGTAAATAGGACAGCTCCAATATTTCCTAACTTGGCTCACTGTTCAATGTAACATCCATCTGAGATCTACCCTTGCGACATGCAGTTTTGGTCCTAGCACCAAATAGATTCCTTAAGCCAAGTGTATTCCTGTTTCTCACAGACAATATGTTTACCTCAACTGTGTATGTACATTAGGTTTTAAATTTAGAGGAATTGTTGGGCTTAGAGAAACAGATCTGGGAATAGTGTACATAATGGTGGGAGGTGAAATCCTATGAATTAATGAGTTCTCAAAGATAAAGCATTAAACTGGAATGGAAATGTCAGACTGCTATGCCGTAGAATGTTATATGGGATAAGGATAAATATCTTATCATTTACTCATCCTGCACATATTATATTTTCACCTTTGAAATCCCAAATATACTCACTAGGCAAATTGTTTCCAGGCTTTGTTAATTTTTAGTTCTATTATAACTTGGTGTGTCAGCTGCTAGAATGAATAAACACACATATACACACAGAGAATGATAAATATATATATTGTGTATATTATATATATGAATACATAATATATAATACTTTTTTTAAAATCTGGAAATATAGCATATATAATACTCCAGGCCCAAATCCTTACATATTCAACTTTAATATATAATTAATAGTTAAATCTCATTTAAATGTATTACATGTTATTTTAATTTGGCCTCTCTTATATTAGAAGGTGTTATTATAAGCTGTTATAACAATGAGAACAAGGACAATAGCAGCTTATATACAATCTAAAGATATTTCTCTTTTACATTAACAATCTGGCCAGTCTAGGCTAGAAGAACAAATCTACTTTATGAGGTCACTCAGGGCCCAAGTTCCTTCTATCTTTTTACTCTGTCCTTACTTACAATACATTGCCCTCATTCACATCACTTAAATTGGCTCACCAACACCATATCTGCACTCCAATTCTCAAGATGAAAAAAAAAGAAAGAAATAAGAAGTATGGTATAAGTAACTTCATTTTAAGAGGCATGACCTAGAAACTGAACACAAATTTTATTCACATACCATTTGCCAGTATTTCATTACATATGCACTTCAAGCTGTGAGACAGGCTAGGAACAGTGGTTTCTAACTCTTTAGCAATTCACTCAGCAAAAACTCGTGGTGTGGGTGAGGGAGAAAGGGAGTTGTATTATTTCAACTGAAAAGGAGGTCATTGATAATGGAATAGAGTTAGCTAACTCTTCCACTATTCCCTTGGAACATTCAGGTTAGTTCTAATTTCTTTTACTGTTGATATTTACTCTAAAACCAGAATTATATATTTTATTAAAGCACTAATTATATACAAACAAATAAAAAATTTAAGATAATAAGAACATTTTTATTTTTAACAAAAGAAAAGATCCATATGGAAATGAAATTTATTTGTCTAAACTATGTAGACATCTATAATTTCTCAATTATTTCCTTAGGACAAAATTTCAGAAATGCAATTGCTTTGTCAAAGAGAATATAATCTTCAGGCATTAAATGTATATTACAAAAATTTCCTCCAAAACGCGATATGAATTTCTACTCCAAAAATGTACTAGGATGTGTTTGTTTCAATCTTTTTGTAAAGAGCTTTGCTGAGGTATAATTTATATACTAAAAGTCATGCATTGACATTTATATTTTACTGACTTTTAGATTTATGTTTAGTTATAGTTGTGTAACTATCACAAGAGTAAAACATTTCCATCTCCCTAAAAGATTCATTTCTGACCATTTGCAGTCAAATCCCTACTCCTGCCCCAAATCCCAGGCAAACACTGCTTTCTGTCTCTTAGAGATTTGCCTTTTTTTAGAAATTTTATATAAATGCAATCATCTAATACGTATTCTTTTGTGTCTGGTTTCTTTCACTATTTTATAATGCTTTTGAGGTTTATCCATGCCACAGCATGTCTCCGTAGTCTGTTCATTATTATTGCTGAATAATATACCATTGTACAAATATGAGCATTTTGTTTACCATTTCACTAGTTGATGAAATTTGAATTATTACCAGTCTTTCTGCAATTATAAATAATACATAATTTTGAACATTTTGTTTAAGTCTTTATATGGACATAGGCTTTTTACTGTTTCTTTCAATCTTGCTAGAACCATTTTAGTACAACAGTTTTAAATGTGACAATATGCATATTCGCTTGTGATATGAAAACACAATCATTCCAGTATTTCTAAGAGTAGCGGAGTTTTCCCAGAAAGGGTATTTATTCAAAGTGACAGTTCACTTTTCAAAGCCATTTCTATAGCTTTTTTTCCTCCCGATTTTGTTCTGTTAGGAAGAAGGATGCTCTATTGTTTTTGCTGAGAAAGGGTGACGTCATCTTTCCTAAATTCTTGGCATACACTACATTACTCAAAAATGTATTAGAAAATATTGCATCCTAATTATACATATGACTTGCATTTTAGTTTTATATTTTAAATTCATGTACCTATTCAATAAATATTTCCTGACCACCTAAAATGGTCCAGACACTGTATTTGGAACTAAGGAAACAAAACAGAATAAAGCTCCTTGTCTTCATGGAGCTTTACACTCTAAGGAGGCGATTGTAGCACAATGTTATTTGTGAAAGGCTAGATATACTATGTATTAAAAAACTAATTTAGAAAACATAAATCTACAAAAAGGAACCTACTTCTACTTCCTAGGAAGTCTAGGAAGCACTGACAGAGAAGGAACAGCCAACGTGAGACCTGAAGAAAGGGTGGGTTACCTAAGAAAGATGAGAAAATCATCCCAAGGGGAGAGAGTAAGAGATGGAAAGGGCTTGATCAAAAGAATCTGGTATCTTTAGGGATATGCAGATAATTATTATGACCTAAGCAAAGCTTTTGAAAGGGCAATAACAGAAGGAGCTGGAAAGGAAAACTGGGGCAAAATCCTGAAAAGATGCATAAGCCACGTTAAAAACCTCAAAGCCAAATTAATTTTACTGGTCACCAGTGTCTTCCTTGATAATTTCTGTTCATAATATCAGGTTTGGCTAAAATTTAACTTTCCTAAGGAAACTATTCCTGGGCCTTGAAACCATGAGGGCTCATGATATAGGGTTGCACTGTTTCATAGCACTCTAAAATTCTCCTTTAGAATCTAAGAGAATAAGACACATATAGTAGGTCCATCTTCTCTACTGACTTATAAACTTTTTAAGGCAGTGTATTGCATGTGTTTAGTTCACCAATATTTTACTATTACTCCACACAATAACTTGCCTTATAAAGATTCTCAACAAATATGTGTCAAATCAAGAAAGAAAAAATTTGCTGTTTATCACATAGATAACTGAATAGGCCCTGAAGATTTTTAAGTGAATTTCTGCTTTGAAGAGCTCACTGTTTTGTGAAGAATGGCCTGAAGAAAGAGGGCAATGCTGGATATAAGCGGACAAGTTAATGCTATGGGATACTTATTGAGAGCCAAACAATCGAGAGTCTTAAGTCTTTCATGTATTTTATACCTCTTAATTATCACATCTCTGTAAAGTAGATCCTAGCACCATTTTCAGTTAAATCAGAAACTGAGGCTCAGAGTAGTTAAGAAATTGTCTAAGATCACACAGTGTATAAGTATAAGTGGTAGAGCCAGGATTCAAACCCTGGAATTCTTATTGTCCATATTATACTTTTAATTATGATATTCTATTGCCTCTAGTAAGTCAGGTAAATAGTAAAATTTACCTGAATAGAGAGTTTTCCTTTGGAGATGGGGGAACAAAAGAAGAAAGTTAGAGGCAAAGAGAAAAGCAGCAAAAATTTTTCACTTATCAAGAACATGTTAGATTTAAGTTTCAAGACACTGAACTGGCTATCTTGGAAGCCTACCAAATGTCACAAGGACTAGAACAAGATCAGTCTAGAAAGGTAAATAAGCCAGAATGTGTAGGTTCCTTTCTATAAGTTAGAATCAGAAGTTTGGCCTTCATCCCAAAACCAATGAGAACCTAATGAAGGATTTTTAGCAAGATAGTATAACAATAAAATGTATAGTTGAACAAGAACACTGTGAATGAAAATTGGTGAACAGATTTGGGGAGGAAGGGGGAAATTGGCATGAACTATAATATAATATAATAACACGCAGAGTTGTTAGAAAGTTGTTCCAATTAATCTAGGCAAAGGATGCCCATATCCTGGACAATAATGATGGTAGTGTAGATGGAAAGAAGTGAATATATCTGAAAATATTTACAGGAAATATTTAGATACCAAAGGCAATAAACAGTTTACTTTGAAGAACAAGAAGAGATGCATCTGGATAACAAGTAATACAGATCTCGGGGGTGGGGGGGAAACATTTCTAGTATTTCTGAAAGAAAGGGGGAACAGTTTGTTCAAGTAACTAATAATGTTGCAGCAGAAAATTGAAGAAATTTTGTTGGTTTTTATTTACTCGATGAAGAATTAAGTCATCTGCTAAGAGTGCAGCACAGATGAGGTTCACTGTACATCACAAGGGTGAAGAACAAGAGTACAATGGTCTTACAACATACTGTTTAACACATACATAACCTACTGTACAATGAGGAGAAAAGAAAACAACAGACGTATATCCCAAAGGATAAGCCATTATATATGCCATTCTTGAAGGAACATTTAGTATCATAAAGAGGCCAGTTTTTGCAGTAAATTTCAATTAATAAAGTCACGATAAAAATGCCAAATGGACTTTGATTTTAGAACCAGGAAAAAAGCTCTAAATTCGCATGGAAAAATAATAATGCAAAAATAGAAGACAGTACTTTATTGGATTTAAAACATATTATAAAGCAATAGTAAAGCATAAATAGTGTAAAATAGAACAAAAAGTTCAAAAGTTAAATGTATGATATGTATATAAATATTAATATATTTCTCTGTGAATTTAATACATGTTTAAGAGCAATTTTGTAAATAAATGGTGAAAATTAATTTTTCAATAAAAGGTATAATATCTGTCAATGGCTACTTTGAAAAACATATATATTGAACTACTACTTTATTCCTTACACTAAAATAAATTCAAAATGAATGACAAATATAAATGTATATAAAATATGTGAACCGAAAGTTTTTAAAAATTAAAAATATATTGGAGAATAGATGATTTTTGAATGACGATATAAAACCCAGAAACCATGAAAGTTTAATGGCTTTGACCATGTAATACTAAAAGCTATCTAAACGGCAAAATATAACAATAAACTATGCCAAAAACAACAAACTGAGAAAAAAAATCTTTACATATATCAAGATGACGGCTAATTTTCTTAATATACAAAAAGCTCCATGAAAATAATACCTCTGAAATTAATAAACACAAGAAAAAATAGATAAATGACATTGAACAGTTTTATTTAAAAATACAAATAATCCTTAAATATATGAAAAGGTATATAATGTCACTAATTAAAGTTACAATTATATTATGATTCTACCTATTAGGTTGTGTTGAAAATTATGCAGGATAATTATAGGATAATTCACCTATTATAGATGAAAATATAATTTAGTACTTCAACAGAGAGAAATTTGGCAATGTCAAAATTTTAAATGTACATATGCTACTTTGGTTTAATTTTAAAAGTACATTTTTATATTTAAGTACAAATATAAACATGTAAAATATGTTTGTTGTGACATTTTGTAACAATTTTTTTATAAAAAAAACATTGGAAACAACCTAATTATTCATTATCAGATGAATGGCTAAATATATTAGTATAGCTACAGAGCAGAATACTAAAAAGCTAATTTAAAATGAGACAGATAAAGAAAAAGCTCCCAGTAGTTTTTAAGTGAAAATTATATTGTATATTTACACATTTAGGATCCATCCATCCATCCATCCATCCATCCATCCATCCATCCATCCAATCATCCATCCATCTTTATTATTTAATGTCTCTTCGCATTGGATTTCAAGTTTTAAAAGGCTCACAATAAACTTGAAGGTTTAGATATCTGATCCTCTACTTATGTGATTTTAATTCGTCACTAACTCTAGCCTAAATAGTTACTAGTTTTCTAACCTTTCGTAGGATTGCTACCATTAAACATCCTCTAACTATTCTATGGATGTAACAGTAATATGGGTGATTGAGTTGTTTTCTAGGACGTTTATTTTAAGATGTGAAAGTTAATGTCCAGTTGCCTCTCAGATAAAATTTCTCTCTAAAATTAAAATCAGCATATGCCCCCACATAAATCAGAAGAGGTTTTGATTTAGTAAAATTAGATTTGGATTTGAGGGACAGAATTTTTTTTTTCCAATGATAATTATTAGCAACAAGCATGAATATTTGAAAGAGACACTTGTACAAATCAAAATATTTAACAAATGGGACTATGAATTAGATCACTTCACTGTTGCAAATATTTGGCAAATAAAAAAAATTTTAAATAGACACTAAATAAATGGAAAATCAATCTTTAGTTTTTTTACTCTAATATGTACTACTCTTTCATTTGAGTCTTTAAGTTAGTAAAATGGAACTTAAAAACATTAAATCATATACTAATCAATGACTAGATTTATTTCCTTTTATTCATATCTGCCATAAATGCAGTATGATAAACGCTAATTAAAAATATTTTATAAAATGACTTCATGCATGGCACTTGTGCTAATTCAAAGAGAAAGTAGCTTCAAAGAATATTATTACTCATTTAATCTTATATTTTAAAAGCTATTTTTATAGATGTTTGAAGAAATAGCACATGTGCTGGATTTAATTGTAGATGTCTTATTTAGATAGCTAGAAATGGACAACTGCCCTTCATGAGTTTCTAGGGAAATTCTTGTCCAAGGAGATGAAACTCAGCCAGATCTTCTTCTGCCTATTATTTACATAAATGGAGCTGGATGTGGTATGTCACCCAATGAAAGAGTTTGTCTTAATCCTCTTGCTAGACCCCTTGAACATTTGACTTTAGTTTTAATATCTATACACACTGTTTAGATAGTAATTTAATACCAAAGCAGTTTTGGATTAGTAAAAGGTATGTGCATTTTAATCTTTCATCATCAGATAAACTTTTTGAATAAATAACATGTAAATAAATGCTATTTTCGGAATTGTTTGATTTCTTAGCACAATATTGAGACCATGTTATTCTATAAATGATTACTTTAAGGCAATGAAGTAGATGTTCACTTACAGATTTTAAAACAGTGTTTATAATGGTAGCATCCCGGGGTTCTTATGAATTAATGTATCTCTCAGAGTTCTTATGAATTAATGTAGATGAAAGTGTTTCATCTACTATATACTATATTACTATTACAATGCTTTCAAGATTTTTTTTTTAATGCCTACAGCATCCAGTATTCCTAGGTGGTCTCCTATGCTTTCAAGATTTTAAGTAAGCACTGTTCATATTTCATCAAATGTACTTTCTGCATCATCAAAAAAAGCAACAAACCAAAAAAGCACCTAAAAATGAAGAGGAGAAAAATCTACTTAAAATAGTATCATATATTTTTAAATGATGTCCTAGTTCTGTGTTCCACTGAAACAGCTTACTGAAGTCAACAGTGTTCTCAATTTTGCTAAATCTCATAGTACACAGTTTACTTGAATTTTTAACACCATCAACGCTATGGAAAAATTCTTAAAAGATTTCTTCCCTTGGCTTTTATTATGCAATACTCCTCTGATTTTACTTCTATATCCTTCTCTATCATTCTTTCAATATCTATTTTGTAAGCATTTGGTCTGTATAATAAACATTAATTAATACTCTTCAAATTTTTGCCTTAAAGCCTCTCCTTTTCTCAGGCCACTTTTTCTCCCTCCACCATCTCATTTATCCACATGACTTAAATTATCTCATATACAGATAAATCACAAATGTATATCCCAGTTCAGACTTCTCCTTTGAAGTCCAGACTTTTCTATATAATTAGCATCTTGACATCTGCTCTTTGATGTCTTAGAGGTGATTCAAAGTCAACATGCCCAAAAGTGAACTTACAGTCTTCATTCAAAACACAGGTTCTCTGCCAGTGTTCTGTATCTCAGTGAAAGGGTATTGCCATCAATCCAGTTATTCCATCAGAAACCTGAGAGCCAAGCTTGACTCCTCCCTCTACTTTTCCCCCTACATCCAATGTATTACCAAGCTCTGTCAATTTTGCTTGACATATATATATATATAGATATATATATATATATAGATATCTATATATATATATATAAAATCTTAAATCTAAAGCACTGACACGATACTTTCAGAATAGAGATTAAACAACATTCCGAACTTAACTCTCAAGAACAAGTGAACATTATAGGAGATCCAAAAGAACTAAAATTAAGTTGCTAGGCTCCTAGACAGGCTGTTTAATAGTAAGCTTCTTCCTAAAATTGAAATTCTTAATAGTTTACCAATTTTGGACCACAGTGCCTTCGTCTGTAAAGAACTTTTTTTTTTTAATTCAAAAACTTTTTTTTTTATCCATTTCAGTATAGGCAAGGTTGTAATTGGTCAAACAACTCCAAAATCTCAGTGGCTCAAAATGATAAAGTTTATTCCAACTTCTTGTACAGGTTTATCTTAGGTGGTCAACAGTCCTGTTGTGCATCATTCATATGCTAGAGCCAAGTAGATGAAGCAGCCATGATTAGACGTGACAGTGGAAGAAAGAAAACTCTGGATCAGCATCAAAAGAATGCTCTGTATCAGTCATCAAATATTTTGGTCCGGAAGTAACACACATCACTCCTGCTCACAACTTATTTGCCAGAACTACTCACGTGTTCACCTCTCTCATAAAAGGGCAAGGAAATATGTTCCTAGTAAGTAAAGAGCTGGAAATATTTGCTGAATAGTACTAACAACTTCTTCATTACTCAAAAAGTTTTGTTATTTTAAAATATAATTTAATAAGCAAAATCTGAAACTTTAAATTATTTGGATGTACACATTATGCACTAATTCTACTGATAACCAAATCATTTTTGTGCCTGGAATGTTGTATATGGAAGCCAATAATTTTCCACAATTTCAATTAAATTATATTTTTAGTTATACTTCCATTTTCTGAGCTCTTTAAGAGCTCTTCAAATAGTAAGCTTATGATCAATTACCAACTCATCAAACATTTAGGCATACACTTACAGTTACCTGAGTTCTCAATTACTATGGCCCACTCCTTGTGGAAGACTTCACAAAAAGCAGAGCTGTACAAAAAGAGACACATGTTCCTTGGACTCCGACCATTAATTCCTTCCTTCAGAACAGAATGTCCTACTTCTTTAGAACTAATGTCCAATGAAACATCCTTAATTCTCTCCAGTCCCTGTTAGAATATTCTCACCTTGCAAGTATTGGAATGACATATAAAGAAATTTTGAGGTACTCATGGGGATCTCTAGTTCGAAATATTATGCTTTTCATCTGCTCTGTTTTGTTTTTGTTTTATTGGAAGATTCATTTGCTCTTTTAGTCAGCGGCTAGAAGCTGAAGAATTATATTTCCTCAGTGAAATATTATTTTCATAAAAATCCAACAAGTCTGAAAGAAGAAATGATGCATAGAATTTCAAAGTACTTCAGCTTTAGTCAAATTTCCCATCATCTCAGGATAACAAGGAACAACTAAATCAAGTATATACTGCTTCTGGCAAACTCTTTTAGTGAGACTATGGTTGCAGTCATCTGTAACTTGGTTTCCAAACTGTGTCAGAAAAAATTTCCTGTCCATTCAACATCAAGGACCCTTCTTCCCAGCCATGTGAAAGTTTCCTGACAAGAATTTTAATGATGTCTTTAAGTGGAATACTGAGTAACTGCAATTCCATTACCAGAGTACAGTATGCCTGACTGGCTAAGACTACAGAAACTTTAGTTAAATTCTTCACTGGGGAAAAAGAGACACTTATATCCTTTCCCTATAGCTGTAGCTAAATCATATAATATGACTTGGCAAGTGTAGATGACATCTCATAGTATTTCTGGGTCACAAGTCCCAAAAGAAACTGTCATGAGCCCCTCATGTCAATCTGAAAAAATGCCCTATACATAACTTTCTTTTTAATGGAAGGAACTAACTGTAAGTCAAAATACAAAATAATTGTCCAATTTTGTGAAATATCATGTTTAGCCTTATAAAAAGCACTCACCCATTTTCTAAGGTCTGTTAAATATCACTGAGGTCATCAGAAGATTTTTATGAAATGAATCTGGATATATTTCTCTTTGAGTTGCACATCCTCAAAGATGTGTCAGACACATAGCTACTAAGTTTTGACTGTTAATCATAAGAGAAAAGGTAAGATTTCCTCCAAGGAATATTCTAAAACAATATATTTTGGAAAGTAAAATGGTAGCCAGAAGTAATGACTTAATGGCTAAGTATGCAGTCCATTACCAATAATATCACTAACATATATAGACTTTATATATACTATTTGGATTCTTGCTCTCCTCTTGTTTATCATGGGTTAAACAAACAAACAAACAAAAAACAAACACTTGGAAGTTAATTGACAAAAGAATTTGGCTCTAAAATAGCTATAGCAGGCAGAGAAAAATATCAAGAAAGACTTCTCTTTCATGTGCTTGTAACTAAACGATCTAATATTTGCTATTGGTCTTTTAGAGAAAGCCGTAATTGTTATTTTGTTTTTGTAGGCCATCACAATGGTTCTTATTTGAAAGACTTCACCTCTTACTCTGATAAAATGTTAAAAGGCAGAGTGGGGAAAATCATGTGAAATCTCATGCCTCTAGTTGTGTTTATAAAGTATTACAACTCTGTGAAAACTCTGATTATTGACTCAGATTCTGGAGCAGCCTTGTTATAATTCACTGTTATTCTCTGTCTAATCGGAGGATAAAGGCAGTGATTTGTGTCTTTAGGCAAAATTCTCCTTAGGCCTGCTGTTTCTGTTTCCATTTGTAGTGGTTTAGTGCACTGCCCTGGTTTCTGACTTCTTAAAGACTGACAATCTCGAACAGAAACTCATCTTTTCTGGGCCTGTGTCAGCAGTGTGTAAACCTACTGTGTCATATAATAGTACTCAGGAGCCTTCCATAAGATACTTTGCTATGTAGCATATTCCATCCACCTCCCCAAACTCTGATAGCTTTCACAGCTGCCGACATCACAGAGAGCCTTGAATAAGCCTCGCAGGTACTGTATGTGAATTTAAAACAAAACTCTATTGATTTTTTTTCCTTAGGAAAATATTACTCACTACACAATTAGAAAATATTTACAAAATCAAATTGCAGAATTGTATGTAATGTTGAAAGGTCGTCAAGAGTTCAAGGAGTATTGTACCATTGAGGGGGTTCTTTATGTGTTTCTTTATGTTTGGGACATTGCTGAGAATGGGACAATTATTTCTAAAGTTTTCTATAAACACAACTCCATCATTTATTAACAATTGTAGAAATGGTAAAAGTTAAAACATTGATTCTAACGTAAAACTCCATGTATTTAGGTAACAACTTGTGGATATTACAGAAGGAAATTGGAGGCTGAAATAATAGAAGAGATTTAAAGAGACATACATCTATTAGCAAAGGGGCTTGCATATTGCACCTCTTCCCGGCAAAAAAAAAAAAAAGAGTTAAATGGTAACTGACTTTAATCCTGCCTATAAAAACTGTTATTGAATGGTGTTTTCAATTTGTACTGTAATGGATCTTTTAGCAAAAGTAGGTTTATTACCTGAGTTATCTCAATAATCGCCTGAACTCTGTAATTTGTCTGTGGAACACAAGCCAAAACAAGGAAATAGACCTAAAGTGTTCATTAGGCATGAAAGACATCACCCTTCTCGTAAGCACTGAAGCTTGGTGCCTGCTTTTAACAAAGAAATGTAAGGACTAATAATCTTTATGAAGAGGATCTACCTCTGCTCTTTGGAGATGACTAAGTATAATTGTGCCCAAAGGCAGAAAGATAAGCAAAGGGCTTTGTGTTTGCTTCTAGCTTCATTCTTTTATTAATTCACTTCATTTATTTACTTATTTAAGAGTTTTTTGTCCTGCACTTACTATATTGGGCTCTGTACAAGGCACTATTGATATACAGAGAAAATATATAGATCTTATCTTCAAGGTGTTTCCAGGGATTTAAGTAAGGAACTGAGGCGACAAAAGATGGAAGGATTCAGTCAAAACCATGGACCATTTTGAGCAAAGACAAGACTATGTTCAGAATGCAACATAACTATAATAAAAGGGTTAAGTACAACAGGGTGGACTGTGGGCAAACAAATATCTGAGAGTTTTGGTTTGAACCCCTATCCACCCTCAACCTCCACCCATTCTGACTGCAAGTAACAGCACAGATATAATTTAGGAATTGAAAGAGTAAATACTTAAAGAATAGCTTTCTAAAAAAATTCTCTCCCTCAAATAGAATATCCTTTTATAAGTGCAAAGAATATTTGAACTACAGTCATTTGAGAAAATTTGGGGTTTTTTGGTTGATGTTTTTTCAGAAGCCACAATTCTCAAACTTTAAAGCTACATTATTTTGTCTGTGGAGAAAGCTCTAAGAAACTTTTTCTTCGCAAATTACCATTTCCTGTTTGTTTGTTTTTTTTTTTGGCTAGGAATCAAATTAAATTAAATTTTAATAAATTACTTTTATTTTAAACTAAACTATAAATTCTAACTTTTTATTATGTTATTAAGTTGGGCAGGAAAGAGGGGGAAGATCATAAAAAATGACCAATTTCAGTGAAAATATTCAACGGGTACATCATTACCAACATATATAGCCTTAAATTATAATTCTGCAACTAATGATTACACATTTGAATACAATTTTTATTTAATGAGTAAACATTTAGTGAGCAACTATGATGTTCTATATTCTGAGAATAAAAAGAAAAAAAGAAAAAAATCCTTTTTAATGAGTTCACATTTAGGGGAGGGATACAAAATGCAAGTGGATGAGTAATACATAATATGTCACATATGTGATCTTGGTTATCAGAGAGATTGAGTAATCATTGTAGAAAAGACAGTTTCATGGATTTCTTGGTGGAAAGCAGAAAAATTTTACTGCTGAAAACATTCAGTTGGTCTTTGACTTCGTTGATTGTGTTATGTACACAGTGTTTGGGTAGTCCTATGAGCTGTTGAATTATCTCCCAATGACTCATATACAGCATTATTATTCAAAATTTGCTATGATGGCAATTAAAGAGCTTTTTCCCTCAATTTGAAGATGTTTAAATGTTTTATATTATACTGAAATAAGACAATAATAAAGTCAGTTCAAAAATAAATTAAAATTAAATAACGATTGAGTTTTACAGTTAAAAGGAGTCTTGAGAATCATGTAGCCCCAATTTTTTTATATATTGAAAATCAAATACATAAGGAAACAACAGCAACAACACAATAAAAATCTTAATTAACTAAGATCCATATAGCATCAGGTAAAATGGACATTAAAGTAGGATTAAAAATTAGGGATTATGAAAAGAATTATACACCCTGACTAAGTGGAATTTATCCCATTTCAGCAATAGAAAATTGATTAATATAATTCATCACATCAATAGGCTGAAAAAGGCAAATCACATGATTAAATAAGTAGATACAGAAAAAGAATGTGACAAAATCCAATATCCAATCATGTAAAAAATGCTCAGTAAATTAGGATAGAGGAGAACTACCTTAACTTGATAATGATATCTACAAAAATACTTACAGCTAACATTATACTTAATGGTGAGAAACTAGAACTTTCTAAGATCAGGTGTAAGGCAAGGATGTCCCCGCTCACTCCTCCTTTTCAACATCATACTGGAAGTGCTAACTAATGCAATAAGAAAAGGAAATAAAAGGTATACATATTGGAAATGAAAAAAAGAAAGGTCTTTGTTCACAGATGACACAACAATCTATGCAGAAAATCTAAACAAACGAACAAACAAAACTCCTAGTACTAATAAGTAATTATAAGAAGGTTGCAGGATGCAAAGTTAATGTACAAAAGCAATCACTTTCCTATTTACCAGCAACAAACAAGTGGAATTTGAAAGTAAAAACAAAATAACATTTATAATAGCACTTATAAAAATGATATACTTTTGTACAAATCTAAAAATATATATAAGATCTATATAAAGGAAACTATAAAAATCTGATAAATTAAATCAAAGAACTGAAGAAATATTCCATGTTTACGAATAAAAAGACAACATTGTCAAGATGTCAGTTCTTCTAAACCTGATTTATAGATTAAAAGCAATTACAAAATTATAATCAAATGCCTGGCAAGTTATTTTATAGATATAGACAAATTGATTCTAAAGTTTATATGAAAAGACATAAGATTCAAATAGCCAACACAATACAAAAGAAGAAAAACAAAGTTGGAAGACTGATGCTACCCAATTTCAAGACTTACTACAAAGTTACAGTAATCAAGACAGTGTGATATTTGTAAAAGATTAGATAAATAGATCAATGAAACAGAAACAGACCCACAGAGATAGACAACTGCCTTTTGACAAAGGAGAAAAGGCAATACAATGGAGCAAAGATAGTCTCCTCAACAATTAGTGCTGGAATAACTGGGCATTCGAATGTATAAAAATAAATCTAGACACAGACCTTACACCTTTTGTATAAATTAACTCAAAATGGATCACAGACCTAAATGTAAAACACAAGAATATAAAACTCTTAGAAGATTGCATGAGTATAGTGATGACTTTTTAAACACAACACCAAATGTGTGATAAATGAAAGAAATAATTGATAAGCTAGACTTCATTGAAATTAAATTGAAATTAATATGTATTCTGCAACAGACAATTCAAGAGAACAAGAAGTTACACACAGGGAGAAAATATTTGCAAAAGACACATCTGATATTCAAACTGTTATCCAAAATATGCAAAAAACTCAACGCTCAACAGTAAGAAAACAAATAACCTGATTTAAAAAAGGGCCAAATACCTTACAGACACCACACCAAAGAAGATATAAAGGTGGCAAATAAGCATATGAAAAGATACTCCACATATATGTCATCAGAGACATGCAAATAACATTGATGAGATACCCCTCCATGTCTATTAGAATGGCCCCAATCTAAAACAGTAGCAACACCAAATGTGAGGAGGATGTGGAGCAACAGGAACTCTTATTCGTTGTCGGTAAAAATGCAAAATGGTACATCCACTTTAGAAGACAGTCTGGTGGTTTCTTAAAAAGGTAAACATACTCTTCAAGAATATAAAGGGAAACTAAGATCTAAATTTAGTAATTAACTCATTTTTTTTAATATCTCAGTGCTGAATTTGTGAAATGCAACTATGAGAAGTCATCGAAAAATAAAATAACAATTGATTGGGCACCTATTATACATCAGTCAACATTCAGGACTTTGCTACAATCATACAATTCACAAATTTTCTACCCATTTTCACAGATTAGAAAACTGAGACTAAGAGGTGACATTGTCCATGGTCAAACACTTAGTGAATGGACTGTCCATATCCAGACTCAGGTCTTTCTAAAATCAACACCTGTGTTCTCAGTAGTTCTAGGTCAAAACTCAGGTAAGCAAAGTCTAGCCTCATTTCTTCTCCTGTTATCAATCAATTTCTGCCTCAGATATATAAATTACAAATAAAAAAATCAAACACAACCGATGTAGAAAGAAAATAAAAGGCTATATTATTTGAATTAGGAAGTTTTAAGTAAAAAAAAATAAAGTTATAGAGATGGGAGAGTGCAGAAAAAAATATAAAAATATAAGTGGAGATAAATTAGAAATGGAAACAGAAAAGATAATGGAGTGAAAAAGGATATAAACTCTTAAATATGTCTTTCTTGAGAGCAAAAGCAGCAATTTAAATCTCAAGTCTATTGAAATGAAAAGGGAAAAGGGTAAAGGTGGGGGAAAAATAGAATGGCAAACCAAAAGATTTTATGTTCTAAGAGATATATGTAAAATTAAAAAATGAGAAGGAAGAAAAAGAGAAGGATAGAAAAGTGGCAATGGAAAAACTTGTCGGTGAACATTAGAAAAATTCAGAATAGAGATAAAATGAAATGTAATGAGTATAGTGGACATTACCTTAGACATAATAAAAAGAGAAAAAGATATCGATAATGTTTGAACTTGTAGAATTTAAAAAAAATAAATTAAATATTAGAACTGGATCTCATACAAGGTGAGAAATATGATAATGGGGTTGTTATTTATATATTGGGGATAGGATGATTTTGATAAGCAAAACATCTGCTGAAGTAATTACTTCCTTACAATACTAATTGTTAATAGAGTCACACAATTGATTATTATTGAATATTTTTTTAAAATTGGCTTATTATAAGTTGGCCAAATTTACTTTCTGGACATATTATAGTATGTAATATTATAAAAACAATATAAATCTTTAAATGCATCTCTGTTTTATATACCTTTATGTCCTCTACAAAGTCTTATCTTCTCTCACTGACATAAGAAATTGAAAAAAAAAGAAAATGGTTTCAAAACAAAATATTTATTATTGCAGTGAGAACCGTTAACAAAACACGTGGATAAGTACATGAAATCCACACACATCGGAAACCTGTGAAGATAACTATAATCATTTCTCCTCTTAAAGTATGACACCCACGAGGTCACTCTTTTTCACAGGAGGCTTGGCTGTTCCCCAGAGAGCAAACATGTTGAAGTAGAACAGCCTGTCACAGTAAGTATTAGTAGCATCTCCCTTCTGGAGAATGTGCTAAAATTTAATTTCAGGTCTATGATTTTTTTTCTTTGATCTACTATTGAATATTTGTGGAGAGATGGAGAGAGAAAATTACTTCAAATGCCACCGATACAGTCAAATCTATTACTGTGACTCAGTTAAAATTCTGAAAATGAGAGTAAAAGATTGGAACCCAAAAGATACATGCTCTAAAGTTGTCTTTGAGTTATAGTCTCACAAATCACCACCTTGGTTTAGTCAACTTCCACAACTTGAATAATTTTAAAGAATACTAATATTTGCCATTAGTACATACTCTGTGCTAAAGCTCTCCAAAACTATTACATGCATTTTATTACCATCGTTTCATTAAAAAAAAGTCTCAGAAAAATTAAGCGACTTGCCTAAGTCCACCCAACTAGCAAGTTCATAGCTAAAAATAAATTTAGATGTTAATAACTATGACTGTATTTTTCAGTTTCCTGAATCAGACTGTTGGGGAGTGGAGCCCATATTTTTAGGGATAATGTAATGCATGACCAGGACAAAGATTCACTACTTTATACCTACAATATGCACAACCATAACTGCACTAAACTTGAATATTTTAACCATCATCAAAATAAATAAATAAATAAATAAATAAATAAATAAATAAGTATTTATTTATTTATTTATTTATTTATTTATTTATTTATTTATTTAAAGTAAGTAATTAAAAATAAAAAAGTAACAAAACAAAAATCTACCTCATTATTTGGGCCCTGAACTCAAATCAACCTTTCTCTAAAGGCTATCAGTGAACTTGGTTACATAATTCAGTTGGCTAATGTATACTATGCCTCATCAAGCTTAGTCTGATGTAGACAGGACTCTCCAGAATAGTTAGATAGTAGCCTCTTCTCTCCTTTGAGATATCTGGATATCTCCCCTCTCATTTATTCATTTCAATTCCCTGTGTCTCCAAGTCAAAGCCACTAAAGCAATAAAAGAGCAGAAAGGAAAATGCACTTAAAATCAAATTTTATAAAAGACAAATAAAAACAAGGGAAGACTACATGTTACAAGAGTGGGGAGAAGATCCATATTAAGTGCAGAGTTATCTTAAAGAGATCTCTAAAAACAAACCTTTCAACTTCTACTCACATTGCCCTTCTCTTTATTTTATCCACATGTATGGCATGCTTTCTGAGAGTGTTTTTAAGCACTTCTATTTTTGGCAGAACTTCAGAACTGAGCAAGTGTTCAGCATGTAACGAACTTTGTTTTATTGAAAAAAAAAATTAAAAAGTAATAGAAATACAATTGTAGCAAATAATAAAATAAAGAAGATAAATTTAGGTTAGAGAAGCAGAAACGCACGTAAATATATACTAAAAGAGAATTCAACTAAATTGTCAGTAAAAATATGCAATTATGGAGCTAGAAGAAAATGTCATTTCTCATTACTAAAAAGAGGTGGTTGGGCACTTTTATTCAAGAAATTTCATAACTTAAACCAAAATTAGTCAAATAATTACAATAATAACAAAAGTAATTAACATTTATAGAGGTACTGGGTTAGGTATTTACATTTATTAATTTTTACAATAATTCTCTAAAATACATATGACCCACATTTTATTGAAGAAGAAACTAAAACTCAAAGAAGTGAAGTCATTTTGTCTGCTGCCTATTAAAAGCAGCAGAACCAAGACCAGAATAGATAAGGCCTCAAGGGATAGAACCTTTAAAAATAGGTAAAGAACTTATCTGATAAGACCTATAGAATAGTTATCAGAAGAAAGGTAATGGGCAGACTGAAGCATACCAGAATATTTCATTCAATATTTGATAACTCATACTGAATACTGTCTCAGGCTTGCAGTAGAAATGGCCAGGTCCAGGTCATTAACACTCATCTGGAACAAGTTGAGTTGAGATATGGGCACATCGGGGGTGGGGGGGAGGGGCAGGGGGGGGGAGGCGCCTAATTCAATCTTTCCAAATGGTAAACTTTTTTTTTTTTTTTTTAATGATAAATGATTTGGAAGAGTGATCTAAATCAGAATTTAAAAAAAATCAGAAATGATAAAATAGAATTCAGGAAAGAATTAGAAAAGTTGTTTTAGAATTGAGGACTAAAAATAGAAAAAACACAAAAGCATAAAAGCATAACATAACAGAAGGTAAAAAGAAAAATGCTTTAAAAATCAAAGAGAGATGGAAAAGATATATTTAAAAAATATGTGAAAAAGACAACCAATGTAGGAGATAGACAAAATGATCAAAACACATGTTATTTGATTCTGTGACAAAGAAGTCTAAATCAAAGAACAAAAAAATACTAAAAGTTGTAATGCAAGAAAACTCTCTAGAGATTAAAATAAAAAAGACTTGAAAACTATAACTTAAAACTACAATACAAATACAGACAAATAGACCCAGAACTGCCAATAATGAAACATATTCTAGTAAAACTGGAATTGAAACAAAAAATCCTCCCAACATCCAACAAAAAAACAATTAAAGAGAAAGAAAATTGGATTGTCATTAGATTGTACAATAATAGTACTTTATGTCAGTAGATAAGGGAGTAATATACTTATGATACCTAAGAAAAGGAAATGTGAATGTAGAATTTGATACAGCCAAACTGACTTTCAAGTAGAAAACCTTCAGATAAACTGTTATGACAACCAAATACTTAGGATATTGTTTCCTTTATAACGAATTTACTAGAGAATGAGCTTCAGGCAAGAAAATGGATGGAAAAACTATAAGAAGAGGTCTGCGGATATTTTATATACATTTACCTTTAGAACTGTAAATAAATATGGTTTTAGAGATGAATTATAACATGAAGCAACTATATGCTCTGACAATACACAGAGAGTAATCTATCAAAAAAGGAGGATAGAAAGTATAAAAAGTTGATTAAGAAGCTTACTAATATCTCACAAGTATTAGCTGGGAGTCAAAGGATATTACTTCAAATCATTTTTGAGGAGATAAAAATTAAAAATAAAAATAAATTTTAAAAAGTTCTCTCCAAGGAAAAAGACATTTCAAGAGCCTAATCCCACTCAGGGGGAAAATTCCTGTGACACTAGTCTTCCTTTCTGTTGTAAGGAAAAAGAAAACAAGCAAACAAAAGCATAGTCAACAGAGGTCAGTGATTTTATAAAGGTAAACTGGGAATGACATAGCCAGGAAGGAGGTAGGAAGCAGGGTGAAAAACTAACAAAATATACTACTGGAAAACGACTTTTGAAAGCCACAGCACTGAGATAGGAGACCACTAAAAGACTGAGATTTAATCAGAAAATCACAGAATCTCTCTAAGAAAAACATGTAAATTCCTCCTTCCTCTGCTTTTGGTTCTTTTTAATGCCCTCAAGGGACTGGATGATGCCCACTCGCATTGGGTAGGGTAACAACCTACTGAGCCCACTGATTCAAAAACTAATCTTATTCAGACATCCTGGTCACATCCATAAATAATATATAATCCAGCACTTCACAATCAGTCAAGTTAACATATAAAATTAACCATTATAAGAGCTCTCTATAATATATTTGCAATTTTCTGTAAATCTAAAACTATTCTAAAGTTTTATTAAGAGTTAAGAAACATTAGCCGATTAAAATGTATGAATTTGAATTTGATTCTGATATTTTTAAAAATGACATTTATGAGATAATTAAAATTTTGAGCATAGATTGGCTATTTGATGCTAGGTATTTCTGTTAATATTTTGGATAATCCAGTATTTTATTCATTTTTTTAAGAGACAACTTTTGCTATAGAAGTGTAAACTGAAATGTTTACTGGTGAAATAATTTATTATCATGGACTGCTGTGGATTAAGAATGGAGAGGGGAATCTTGGGTATGGATGAAGCAGGACTGACAAGTTGAAGGTTGCTTACACTGGATTATAGATGCACGGGGCTCATGGTTCTGTTCTGTCTGATTTTTTATAAGGAAAACATCAAAATGAAAAGCTAAAAGAGAGTCTCATAAGGAAACATGCACCATTTATTTCTTCACTACTGTTGTGAGGGATTAAGAGCAAACAAAAAACAGATGAACTAAATTTCTTTCAAAGTTAATAAAGAGCAGTTGAGCAAAAACACGTCAAAATTTCGCAAACTTGGATTCTTTAAATATAATAATTTCATTATAACAAAAAAGTGTCATTCATTAATAGACTATCTGGGTGCTGACCTTGCCAACATGCCTTGCATTCCTAACTGCTCAAGGCACAGATAAGCTAAAAAGTAGCAGTGTGTACAGATAAAAAAGAAGAAGGCTTTCCCCAGCAAATACTGAAATAAACTAGTGGACAGCAAGTAGCAATTAGATGCACATGCTGGAATGCCAAGTGAGATGGCATAGGCGCTTCATGAGAAGTGAGGCCAATCATGGGATTCAGGCACAGAACATTCTGCCTCTTCAAAAGCACTGTATATGAGTAAAGGGCTACTCTTAGAAATAAGGCTTGAGGTATGGATAAGATGAAAGTGTAAATGGGTCGTAAAAATAATTTTCACCTTTTGTTCTAACGAGCAAAGCTACTCTTTAAAGATATATTATACTCATTAAGGTATCTATGAAACCACAGATGGCCAGACACACCACACACATAAACACACACATTATTTTGCATTCAAAATCAAGAAGATGACATATCAAATGTATACATCATTCTTAGAAATAAATGAAGATTTGAAGGTGTGGGGAATAGATCCTTTATGAAACAGTAAAGAAGGCTCTCAGGTATAACTGAAGCTCAAATTGTATAATAAAAAGAGGTTTAAAACTATTCTGGCTTTAGGCTTTTTACAAGTCATTAATATATACCACTTCAACTACTTCAAACTAGGCATCCCAGCAGTTAAGTTCACATTTTCTTTGCTTCAAGAAAAGAATAAAAATGTAAGGCCAAAAAATACATATATAACATACGGCATTTCAGTGCTGAAATACAGGAACACAGGGCAAGAAATATAAAGGAATATAGAAAGACACTGAATTGAAATTCTGTGGCTCTGCAGATGTCATCTCACTTCTATAATTTTCAGCTTTGTGGAGATTAGTAACGGCTGAAGATGTGTAAAATTGAAAATCATGTTGAACAAAGGGGACAAGCCTCTGTATGCTGGTGACATGGACTCCAGAGAGAACAGTCACTAGCTGACTCTAAGTAGGCTTTTGAATGGAGGCATCTCCATGAGGAAGGAGAAATAAACAGCTCTTATAGTGATTTACCCTACTGAGGCATTTCAGGGAAAGTTTGTAATTTAAATTCATATGTCATATATGTTATATTTTGTTCTGTGTTAAAGTATATCCACACGGATTTCTATGCTAGGTGCTATTATGTATGAGTATAGAGGACTTTAAGCACAAGTTCTGCTAGCCAAAATTATTTCTGGTGTGAGTTTTTCATCTCAAAAAAATATATGGACCAAGATATGGCAATAGGCAGAGAGGTCAATTTGAGTTCTAAAAGTTAAAGAAACAGAGAAGTTTTCTGAAACATTTGGAAGTCTAGGATATAATCACAAATACTGTGATGTAAATCATGAAAAATTATAATACCAAAAAGACATACAGAGATCTATGAGCTCTTGAAAGATTAACCAAGCAAAAAGAAAACAGAATGTGGAGAAAGAGGTGTAATTATTTATTCAATGTTGATTTTGTTGTCAAGAGTTTAAATTATTACACGAGTAAGTGCAATAGATGTAAAGGATTTAGCAATTGCTAAAATCTTTAATACATTGCCACAAGGCATCTTACTGAAGATTTAATTCAAATTAGCTTGGAAATAAACACTATCACCTCATAGAATCTGTAAGCTTGGCTAAGAGAAGATAACCGGATGAAGTCAAAGTAAATGAAATGATTAGAACTACAAAACACAAAAGTCAATATTTTGGCTAATTTTTCTTTGCAAGTGTTTTATCTTCTTAGGCTACAAGATATTTACATGGGTGATATTTCCCACCTCCTTTAATAAGAATGCTTTGGAAGAAGTGGTAATATGCAAGCTACCTGTAGTAGACGCAGTCATAGTCTCCTGTTGTGGTGACAATGAAATTTATAAGACGTAAGCAAACAGCATGTGCATTTGTAGACAAAGGCATGAAAGAAAATCATCCCCCACATGGTATAAAGACTTTATTGGGATTGAAAGGAATCACAAATTAGCCATCCTGAAACTGCTTTTTGGAATACTGATTTTAAACTGTTTATTAAGAAATAAGACTTAGAAGGGACCTTTGGCCCTCCTCACTTTCCTGCCCAAGAGGTTGTGATAGAAAAACCTGCCTTAGGAAGGGAGCCTTGGCTTAATCACCTGAAGAACCTTCACCCTAGGATTAGTCAGGTAGACTCTAAGCCTGTAAGCAGGATACCCGTGTCCCGTGGTTTCTGAGTTGCCCAGCAAGATTTTGCCTGTAGTGTATGTTCCCCTCTTTCTCAATCGCCTGTAAATCACCCGTTCTCACTTCTGAAATGTAATACCCCAGCCCACCCCCTTTTTTTAACTTTGTCCAAATTGGCTCATATACTCAATGTTGCCTCACTGTCTTTGGAATTTTCATGCTTATGTGAATTCCCCAGGCACATGTATTAAAACTTTGATTTTCTGTTAATCTCTCTCTGTCGATTCGATTATTAGCCCAGCTAGAAGAACTTAGAAGATGGGAGGAAAAGTATTCATTTTTTTTATCCCCCACAAGTTCTTTCCTAAAATTTCTTTGCTTCTTTTCTTGACTCTCTTCTTAGCTACTCTAAAAACTCTTCTCTAATTTTACTTATTTATTCACTGGCTTCAGATCTTTTGAGCATATACACTTATTAAAATAAACATGGGCCCCACATTTACTTTTCTGTTCTTGTTCTCTCTGCTAAATGTTGTCAACATGGATGTTTCATAGATCATCCTCGATATTCACTACATTAAAAACAGAATTCCTTTGTTTCTCCCAAAGGAAGAGCCCCACCAGCCACTGGGACCGGATCTGATGACACCATAGCTGATTCCAGATCTAGACACAAATGTCCAATCAGTAGCACCCATGACCCCAATCCCAACTCCCTTAGTTTCCATGGCTAAGGATTTTCCTCTGTATAATCTATCCCAAGACATCCCAGGCGACCAGGTCTTTGAGCGATTCCTTGCCTATGTCTCCGGAACTTGCAACTCTCTAAGATAAACAATCACATTTTTTGCTGCAAAACCTGTATGTATTTCATTGACTTAGACACACAGGCAGACAGACCCCTTTGTTCTGATAACAATATAATTCATCCTACTGGCAATACTTCAAGTGACCACTATATTTATATATTCTATTAGTAGCTTATTAAACTATAAGATTGCTGATATACCAGTTTCAGACACATAGATGTTCAATAAATGTTATGAGAATTGTGATCTTTCCTGTAATCTACAGAAAAATTATAATTTCTTGAGAGTAATTTCTAAAATAAAGAAATTCTAAATACTTGTTTAATTTTTTTATGTATCTATAAATTTCTTGCTTGTGAGAGTCTGTTCCCTCTTCCTATCACACTCTGTATAATGCCAGTCCATTAGTCACTCACACACACACACACACACACACAAAATCAATCTAATTACATGGTTTCTATGACACAAAGAAAGAAAAACAAAAAAATTAACTGACCACCACTGCAGTGCTATGCACAGAGCAGCTGTTCTATACATGTTGCTTACTCAGATTTCTAATATAACTAGTTAACATTTTTAATGCAAATATTTGGAATTAACATCGGAAAGTATATTTGAATAAAGTAGCATACCAGACTCCAACATAGTTTAGGGTTTTAGGAAAACTGGATGATACAGTAAGAATTCAGGCCCTGAAATCAGAACTGATACCTAATTTTTCAAAACTCACATCATATGGCTGTTATGAAGATTAAATGAAATAATGCATGCAGAAGAGCTGGCATATAGTTGCCTAATGATTGTTATAATGACTATAATTGCATTATCTATAAACTGAGGAGAGAATGTGGGCTGGAGAATCAGACAGATTTAAATTTAATTATTTGTCAGCTATGTGACCCAGCATAGTTACTTAACTAGATTTTTTTTGTGTTGTTAACTGGATCTATAATTAACATTAGATAGAATTTTATAGTTTTTAAATGATAAACATTGCAACTAAAATGAAAACTGGCACACAGAAGATACTAAAAATGGTTGATTTTTTCTCTTCCCCTCATGCAAAAGGCCAATTTTACAATTATATTTTTTAAAGTACAAGTTATAAACACAATATTATAAACACAATAGATTATTAATTATATCAGAATTTGATAGCTTATTTATTCACAATAGATATAAATTTCTCAGAGTTAGCCCTGACTAGAGGCCCTTCACTAGAATGGTTTTAGGTTCTGATATTTCTAAAATTAACAATAAATAAACAAAAATGTTCATTTAGGGGACAAGAATTATGCTACTACAGTAAAAGATTTCAAAGTATAGCCCCTATGATTATACATGAGTAGCTCAAAAGTCCTTAAAACCTCAGCAAAATAAAAAAATAAACCCCAAACATGGATCTCTATTATCACCTGTCAATTATTTCCAAAAATATCTAGAATTAGTTTGAGAATGAAATCTTGTAAATAACAAATTTCCATTGTTTTAATCTTGGTGGTTTAGACATACAACCTTGATATTTTCACCAATTCTTAAAAAAAGATAAACAAGTCTAGAACATTAAGATCAGTGAAAAAAGGAATGAGAATTTTTCCTCTATTAAACTTAACTATATTTTTACTAATGTAATGTGTTGTTACATTTATTTGCATAAACTATACATTTCTAGTTATCATATTACATGCAGAAGACCTAAAACAATGGAAACTATACATTTTTCTTTACAATTTCAGATATAACCAAGAATTCAGAATGCCTTAAATAATAGGCCATATGTGTTTTCCCTCAATGGAATAAGTACTTTGAGAAGATTCAATAATTATTTTTTTTTAACCAATTCTGAGGGCATATGAATATTTAATTCTTAAACAGTCTTCCTAGACAGGCTAACAGGCTTACTCTCACTAAATTTGTTTTTTTAAATTCACATCAATTTACTTGCAAAAATGGAAGAGAACATCGAGTTTTCTATCTCTTCTATCAGGACTTACTTTCTTCAGCATCTCCTGTCCTATAAATCTCACTTTTTGCACTTAGAAAATATAATTTTGATTAATGACCTAATTTGAAAAATGTTAAACAGAAAACCACAGACCCCAAATGGAGTCACTTGTGCTAAAGCCCATGACACTAAATCTGAACTTAATACCTGACTTAATTGCAGTTTCAACTTTCTCTAGAAATGTTATCTCAGTTGGGCAATCTGGAATATTCTGGTCAAAATGAGGTAATCTGTTATGTGGGCCCTCTCGATCTCCTCAAAGGAAGCTGAAATTTTGTTCTTTAATGACAAAATAGTATGATTAACCAGCATTTTCCTGAGAAGTGTCAGTTTTAGAGCAAGGCCTCCATGTGGCAATTCAGGGTATTTATGATCTCTAAATACCTGCTAAGCTTCCTAAATATACTGACTACACAAGTTTTTCATGATATATTGGTTTAAAAGTACTTTGCATAGTTTTACAGAAAAACAATTTTACACAAAATATATCAGTAACATTGCTTTTCTTATATGCCCTAATTTTTGTAGAGCTGAATCAGAATCTGTTTATTCCATGCATATTGAGTATTATCAGCATTAATATGATTAGATCCAATTGAAAGAAACCATTTGCTGCCTAACTGCAAGTTCTCATCCTCTTGCTGCTTTAAAGTTATTCTCTTTGTGTTTGGATTTCAACAGATTGGCTATGATCTATCTACTTGCAATAAATTAATAATTCATCAAAAATAATTCATCATAAAAATTCATCTTAAATACCAGGAACTATTAAGTCTCTTCACCTTTGCCAAAGAGGTTCTATGGACATATTGAAACAAATCAGACAGCTTACAGTGCTGCCGTAGCCTTCATTTCCTACTGGTACAGAGCCTTGAGGTCAGCCAGAGGTGAAATGATACTTCTTTTTCAGGTCTTTCCTAAGCATGAACACAGATCTGCCTATGTGTCCTTGTAGATCCCCAGGTATATGTCAGAAGGGCTTTCCAAAGTCCTCTATGGATATTTCATATTCCAATATTCTAAGTTTTTTGGTCAGCTTGTTTTGAGTCCAAACTGGCATCGCCACCTTAGGCAACTGCAATATTCACAAATTGCTGCTGACTGTTTTTGACAAATACCCTAAGAATAAGGTTGATGGAGAAATATGGCTGTATGCACAGAACAAGTACTGAGTCAGGTCAAAGAGAGACAACTCCTGATGGCAAAGCTTTTCAGGAAACTGTCGTAAAGATCAAATAAAGACAACTCTCTGAGGATGAGGTCTTTAGTGAGCTCCAGCCCTATTCTGCCCATTCAGTGGCTGCCAGACAACATGTTTCCACAGCTACTGTACTATCAAAGACACTACAGATCCTGGAAGAGGAAATTGGAAAGAGGGCAAGTTAAAACACCACAAAGTTTGCTAGTCTTACTGAGAGTTCACTGTTTTTCTCCAATGATATTCCTTGGATTTGCAAGCTTTTATACAATTTCCAGAGTTTTAAAAAGAGTTAATTTTGACAATATTTGCCACTCATTTTTTTTTTTCTTTTCCTTTTTTTACTGAACAGTGAATTTTGAGGAGTCTTTACTATACAATTCTCAAGTACAACACTCTGGATATTAGGTTTTTGAATTTTAGTTCAGTGTGCTACCCAACTTCACATTTTAAAGATGTGAATACAGTAGATTGAATGACTGTGTCCATATCACAATATAGAAACTGATGAAGCTACTAGAAAATGGGATTTCTTACTCCCAACCAAGTGATTATTCCTTTCCATTCCTCGCCTCAATTTCAAAATCAGTTAGTTAACATTTTTTATTAAATGCTGGAAACATCCTAAATGAACTGTCCTAGAGAACATAAAAGTTAAATATAACTGAAAAACAACACAATTTATAATCTAAGAAATAACTAGGATTTATACACATTAAAAAATAGAAATGCATGATTAAAATATGCAAAATTCCTAATTATATGTAAACTCAACTATTAAAATTTGTGTTGTTTTTTAGCAAGTGACTGGCATAATGATTATCATCATAATAAGGTGCTCAGGAAAAGATACATATGGTTAACTCGTGAATTTGGAATGAAGGACACCTTCAATCTAATTCATGACAGCCATCTTGCCCTAAACAAGTCTTTCCTTAATTCTTTAGTCAGAGTCAATCTCCCATAGCACTTTACTCATAGGTTTCTTAGAGTGCTTACATAGTACTTAGTGATATAATTCACCTCTTCTCTACCTGCCTTTTCCACTAGACTATGCTCATCTCTGAAAGCAAACACTGCCATTCTGTATCCCCTAGATCTAAAAAAGACACGTAGTATTTATTTAGCAATTGTTTCTTGAATGGTTAGATAATGCCTGAATTTACCCTTCATTTTGATTGGGCAAATAGAGACTCAGAATTGATATAATCCCATGAACTTTACCCTGGAGGAGAATGCGGGTAGGTTTAAGTCACTAGATTGTGTCTATTGACATTCAAAGTGAAAGGCTGAATTCAGCTACTGGAGGGATAACTACAAAAAGATATGACGGGAATTTTTTTCCTTAAATAAACACAAGTACCAAGAGTCTAGGAATGAATAAACTCTATTCGTATCAGGTAACTTTGCTTCCACCTATGCAGAAAAAGTGAGCCAGGACAAGGGAGTATAGATTTAAAATCTATCTTCTCTATTGTGCTGACATCAGCTGTGCCTTGAAGAGCTCTCAGTCCATTGCTTTTACACAAAACATGAAAAAGAGGTATTCTCAGGAAATGGTACAAAACCACTTCTGCCTATTATTTTTAAATTTGGTGTTACCAACAGTGGATGCAAAGTCTTGGCAGAAATAAGGCCAAAGGATTTCATTGTCGTGAATTACTCACTACATAAATTTTTTTGTTCACTTCCATAATTTACCATAATAAAAGAGATATAGCCTCAAGTAACAAAAGTAGACATAAAGCACATAAAGTTGGATGTAACATGATATAGGTACAACAAGATGAAACAGTTAAAAAGGCATTCCTTATTAAAAATAGAATTACTCACCTACTTAATGAATGAACTTCATTTTCAAACCTAAGGATGAATTGTAAATATTTACAGTATTTTTGTTTCCATGATAAAAAATAATGCTTTGAGAAATCAGTTTTCTATAAAAAAAAAAATCTGTGAAGACTACACATGCATAAAGCTAACTCACATTATATTACCTATATATTGTATCCATTATTTAAAAAATGCCAGATCAGGTATTCTGTGCTCTGAGGTGCCTATTAAAATTAGATAATTATAAATTCTTTCATATTGCTTGGGGAGCACTAATCATCCCATTATCTCTATTAAATACTATCAAGTTTTTATTATTATTACTTTTATATTGCTAATATACTGTCTCCAGTCACTCGTTTTTTCTTTAATGTTATCAAATAACTACAATAGTCCATGGGGAAAAATAAGTCCCAAAAGTGTCCTCTATCACTCTTCATGTATATTTTGATGGAAAAAAAATGAGGGTTTATTGCTTTGTACTCAGTCAAAATAGGTCCAAGTTTTCCACATGAGAGGCCTTGGAGTCTAGTTTTTAGCAGTTGTGGATATTCATGTTTCCTAAGAATGGTAAAGACAGTTGTACATATATTGATGACCAATCTTTTCACCTTGATACTAACGTAGGAAAGTACGAAATCAGAACGCTTTAATTTGTAATGCAAATGTTGTATTATGACCATGGAGGTCAAATAAGAAAAGCTTAATTTCTCTTAGAACCTGTTTAATTTCATAGCGATACTAGATTTCTTTAATTCTTTCTTAAAGTAAACTTTTTCTTAAATTTTCTATCTGATAAATGGATGCGAAGTGTCATCTGGTAAACCATTATCTAGAGAAAGCTATGGCAAAATATAACGTGATTAGAAACATAAAACTGAAATTTAAAGAATATCAAAATTAAAGTCCTGTCAAAATTTAACTTGCTAATTTGAAGTTTTCATTCTTTCATGAATAAAAAATCTAAATGTTTCTTTGCTAATTCTCCACATAATGTCACTTGTGGCTGGGATCATCCAGAGTATAATAATTTACTCTAGAGAAGCACTTTTTATTAGATAAGAAAGAGGGATAAACAGAAGGAGGGAGAGATAAAAAAGAGAGGGAGAGAGAAGAAATAAGGAAAGAAAAAAGGAAGGAAGGAAACAAAGTTTTAAGAAGTTATAATAGTAAGTGAAATATGCTGAGTTAATTACAAAGCAGCAAATTTTGATTCTTTATGCCAGTATTGTCCCAAAGTATAACAAATAAAAATTTGTTCTTGCAAAGAATTGCAAGTTTTAAAACACTAAGAAATTAGGCAGACATTTTAGCTCTATTCTTTCATATATCTTTAAAAGTTAAATGGCATAAATACAACCCCCAGCCCACCCCAATAACCACTTCTGAGAGACTCTAGCAGATTTAGGGGCACCTGGAAACAAAGGTACAGTCCAGTGCGGGTGCTATTTAATTATTGTATTTTGCATGTACCTGTGAGGTATGAGGTCAAAATAGATTCAAACTTTGGAAACAGAAGAACAGGAATTAGTCCAGCCTCTTCTTTTATTGTGTGTGTGTGGTGCATATGCATGTGCATAGAAGAGAAAGAAAGAAAAAGGGAGAGAGAGAAATTGGAATTTCTCAATATTGGGAATCTTGGTTGCCAGCAGCTTTATGCATTTGCTGGCTAATATAGAAAGCAATAAGAAAATGTATAAACATGGGGGGAAAAAAGGAATGGACTTCTCAGATAAGAGATATCTGTGGAAATTTGCAGTGCTAGAAGCTTTCCTGGAATACAAATATTTGTTGTTATTTATTTATTTATTTATTTTTACAAATAATTTGCCTTATTTCCTTCTGAATTTTACTTAGAACTAAGCAATGAAATTTGTTTGACTTAGAATAATTTGTCTTTCCATTTCTGTTATAGCTTAGAGTCTTCAATAAAGTCTGTTCCTCCCCTTATGCCACCTCTGCACTGAAGTCTCTCATTTAAACAAGAATACACCTGATTAAGGAGCAGATGTCTTGTCCTTGGGTGGTTGGTTTATTTTTATGCAACTATTATATTACAGAAAAGGAATTATGTTTGCTAAAGAGATAACTTCCCTTTAGAAAAATAAGTCTTTAAATTGGTCTTTTCCACTTCTGAAAAAGGAAAGTATCATATTCCATATACAAAACCAAAATGCCGCCATTACCAAAATCAGCTGAGAGTTTTATAGAAAAAGCTCTGGGCTCAAACACAGAAGTCTTTACCAGCTGATTAAACCTGGAAGGGTCCTTTAACTGTTTTCATTCTCAGGTTCCTCATCTGTGACACACAGGAGTTTGACAACGTTGACCTCTAAGGGCTGCTGTGGAGGGTGGGCCCACACTGGGCTATTGTTGCCATGGAAATATTTAACAGTATCACAGTATTATAATATTATAATTGAAAGTTTCACAGTTTGAGAAATAATTTTAGTTTGAACTCAAGAAAGAATAAAGCTTCCTATCAAAAAAGAGTTAAAAACTCCCTACCCTACTTCCCTCAAAACACACAGGGAGAACAATAATTTTAAAGAACCCAATTCTGGGATCCATTCTCCATTCAGAAAGCAAGGAAACTGTAACACTGAAGAGTTGTTCTTAGCTCTAAGTATTAATTAGCTGTTCTTAAGGAGGGAATAGTGCAGGAATAAATGTCTTCTAAATGAAGAGAAAAAACAATTAAGACTTAGATAATATAAGTTAAACATATGTAAGCAAAGTCGAAGAACTATTTATGATTTGGAATCTTCTTTTTTATGAAGCAAAAAATACATCCCCCAGCAAAAAGTGAAGAAACAAGACAGATACCTTGAGGTTATATAAACCGTATGAAGCACAGACTGGGCCTTTATATAATTTAAAAGTTGGCTGTAGAATAACAAGTTAGCAAAAGCCAAATACTACTGCATTATAAAAATATATTTGGTGGTTTGAAAGCTGGAACATAAGCTTAGCTGTCAAAAAGGAAGTTCTATTACCAGTGAGCTAAGATCTATTTTTATTTTCCTAACTGTGACAGTTGCATATGTGGCCTCCTCTGAGTTCAAACTAATGGTAAGAGAACTATACTGACATTATAGGAGGGGGCATCTATTGGTATAGGAGACGAGAGCCAGGTAGTTATTCTCCTGTTGGCTTGAGAACCAGAGAATTTGTGCTAGGCTTCTCCTCCTCCTTCAAACCTTCACTATCCTCTTCATCTCTTCAGGTTTAAAGTCAGGTGTCCATTAGTCAGAATTCCATCTGTGCTGGAAAGTGCTAGGTACCTAAGGCTAGAATTGAGTGTACGGGGCTTTGTTCAATTGTCTACCTTACATGTTAGTCTTATCAGTCTGTTGCAAGCATAAAAATTTATCCCTAAAACTGAATATGTAACTCATTACAGCCAGGACCATGTGTACCTCTAGGGTGAATCATTGAATAAGTTCAGTATTAAAGCACTAATTTCTAGAGTTTAAATCATTCTTTAGACATCATGATGTTTTTTCCAGAAAAGACCACAATAAGCAGAATTATCACATATGTAAAGTCAACCTTTCTAACTAAGAACATTTCATAATTTGAGTTTTAAAATGAAATGGTAGTACGAGTAAATTTTTGAGAATTTAAAAAATCACATATAAAACAAATGATGTTATTTATATAATTAAATATTTGAGCATATTAAATAACTTAAAACACATACATTTTATTGATCTAAAATTGAAGTAAGAAGAGTAGCTATTGATTACATTTCCTTTAAACACTAAAAGGTTTGAAAGGTAAAAAAAAAAAGCTTCAAAATATAACTTGGATTTGCTGAACACAAAGCTTTTAAAATATGTGTTTGAAGATTAATGAATCCTGGAATTTCTCCACTCCTAAGAAGAAATAGTTGAGTCAATGCTAACAGCAAGCAATTCCTTCAAAGAGCACTGCAGATTAATGTTAGACTCTTAGAAACAATGATGTTAAATTACAAAGTGATATCATGGCCCTATAATCTGTCATCAAAGTTCCCCCTTTACGACAAGAGAAGGCATTTGAGTGTGCAAAACAGAGAGATAAGACACAAGGTAACATGCTGTCATCCATCTGTGGAGATTTATGCTGGCAGAAGGAAATGGAGCTTGAGAGAATCAGTCCAGAGGTAGACATGCATCACTGAAACTGATTTTGGGTGGGATGAAAAATGATCAATGGACAGGATAGCAAGATCTTTTTGACAAAGATATTGCTAAATGTATAAAACCATTGTTATATATTTTTTTAACTTGAATTTCTTCATTATGCACAGATAAAACCAAAATGCTTTATCACATTAAGGATTCGTTCTATAAGCCTTAAATAGTATATAGAAAGAGTGTCTTTATGGGTTCATGTACTATGTTTTAATGGCTATATAAATATTTGTGGCTTATAAGAATGCACTTTTAAACTAGTCCAGAAAGTTGACCTTTTGTAGTTCATTTTTTTGTTGTTTTGAAATAACTTATATGTACCCTGTTTCCTTAGTTAATTGTAATGTTGGTCCACTGCAGTAATAAAATAGTTATATATTGAGTATCTGGGATGGACCACTCTGCACTGTTATATTGTAACTGTTAATAACGTTGTAATGCCTTCATAAATGTGATTCATTACAGTAATAAACCTGTAAGACAACTGCAGTATCTTGCTTTTTCTTTGCCCAAGTTGCTATGGCCTTGATACTCAGATATGATTTTCGCCTCCTCCATGAACAGAAACACAGAAAGTCTATGATTTGGTTTCATAGACTTATTTTAGTTTATATTTTTTCCAATATTATAGAATCTCATAGAAAAGTAGATTATAATAGGATGAGTTAGGATTGCTTGTAATTAAGAGTATATATCCTACATGGAGAATATAAAAATTATCAAAATGTAAGAAATCAGAACTTCTAGTTAAAAGTTCAGAAAAATAAAATTTAGAATGCAGGTAAAGGGTGTTGGGAAGGGGTATAAAAGGACAGTGAGCATTTTTACTCTACTTCTAGTAGAGCTAGAACTAAAGGAAATAAAATCAAATTGTAAAGTAGCTTTTGGTGAGGAAGAGAAAGGGGGCATATCTTCTGCTTTCAGTGTTTATGACTACTTGTACTATTAGAAGCACTATATAAAGGAACATTTTGCAAATATTCTGTGGATATCTTTAAAGATAAACTAGAATTCTATTAGAAAAGAATTACCTAGCAATTTTTTTTTTTTTCTAAACAGAGAATAACTGAATGCTCTGTGTCTGGCTTCAGAAGCCTGTTTTATGGGGATTCTCAGTTTCCCACAATTCTTTGCTACAGGCTCTGATGTTTTCAATTAGTGCCAACCAGTTATAGGATCAGATTTTTAAAAAGAAAGCAAGACATTGGGAGTCTCATCCTCATCCAAAAATAAAATTAACCTGCAATGTCTAGTCAGCCCTGCATAATTCTGACTACAGAGCTATGGCCTTATCCCAGTTCTATTCTACCTGTGTCAATTTCATATGAGGATGTTGGGTGAAGTCACAATGGATTTGATAACTGGTCTGAAATCTAGTCTATTTTAACTGGAACCCTGGTATGCTACTCTGTTTCTATTAAGCTCATAATTTGGGGTTTGGACAATACTTCTCAGGACATTCACATTGCTAGCTGGAGTCCCCTCTAATCATATGGACCACCATAAATCCAATCTTCAGATGCCTGACTTCTTTATCTGGGAAATAACAATAACAAAACCTGCCCTGCATAGTTTTTTTTTTTTTTTTTTTTGAGAACTAAATAAGTTTTATGAGATAAGATATATACAACTTAAATATAGCGGATTCCCTAATCATTGGTTCTATCCTTTTTATGCTCCCAAGCATTATCATTAACTATAAGCTCTAATAACATATCCTTACCGGTAAAGCTGACTCTCCTTAGACACTGACAATTGCTAAAGTATAACACAGCCCTCTGCATTGAGTATTCCAGTCATCTGGTTACTACTACAGTTTATCTACTCTTTCTAGTTTTATCTCTAGGTGTTCTGAATTTCCTCAAATACTTTCACATAAACTTGCCACTTAGGTCTTGGCATGCAATACGGCCAAATTATTTGGGGCTAAGATATTATTCTATGATAATAAAAACAGGTACCAAGTTCTGAGTCCAATTAGGATGTGAACGAATGTGAAAAACCTGCTTTACACAAAATGCTAAAAGAAGTTTTCCAAGCTAAAGAGTAATAACAGCATTGTGTTGTGGGGGTTTACCATATGTAGCTGCAAATATATTACAAAAATAACAACAAGGATGGGGTGCTAAATGAAATTATCCTGTGGTAAGAGTTTTACACTGTATGTGAAATGGCACTGTATTCTAGTGTAGTCATGCATATTCTAGTTTCTAGAGCAACCACTAAAAATAGATCAATGAAACAAAGAGGTAGAAATAGAACCTAAAATATATATAAAATACTAAAAAAATATATAATTAATCCAAAATGAAGCAGAAAATGAGAGTAATAAACAAAGAAGAAATGATATAGATAAGAAACAAATAGCCAGGTGCTGGTCTTAAACAAAAGCGTTTATAATATTTAACATTAAAAGTAAATGGGTTAAATACTCCAACTAGGTAACTGCCATTTTCAGAATAAGATAGTAAGAGCAAGCAAGCAAGTAAGCAAGAATGACCTAACTATATTGTGTTTAAAAGAGACACATCTCAAAAATACAGATAGGAAAATACAAATAGACAGGAAGTATGGAATCAGATATACTATGTAAACACCAATGATAAGAAAGCTAGTGTGGCTATATTTATATCAGAAAAAGTAGATCTCAGAACAAAAACTATTACCACAGATTTTTAAAAAATATAGTGATAAAGCAACAATTCATCAGAGGCATGAAAATACTAAATGTTCATGGACCTAATTACATAGTTTCAAAGTATATGTAGCAAAAATGGACAACACTAAATGGAAAAATAGACAAATCTAATATTGCATTTGGATATTTTAATACTCTCAGCTATTGAGAGGTAGACTAAAAGCAAGTAAGCATATAGAAAATGTGAATCATATTATCAACCAAATTAATCTAATAGAAGTTACAGAACATTATAATTAACAGTTGCAGAATACACATTATTTTAAAGTACACTTGTAACATTTATCAAGATAAAACTCTTGCTAGGTCATATAATGTCTCAATACATTTCAAAAATTTAAATCATAAAGCATGTTGTACCTAAACAACATAAAACTAGAAATAAGAATTAAAAAATTGACAAAAATTCTCTTATTTACAAATAAAGTCTTGCACATATATATATACACACATATATGTGTTGTGTATATATGTATATATGTTTATGTAACTATATATAAATATATACACACATATACATACATACATATATATACATATATATGTGTATATATATTTATATATAGTTATATAACCTTAGAGTCAAAGAAGAAAGGACAATAGAAATTAGAAAATATTCTGAGGTGAATAAAAATGAAAGCATGATATTAAATTTGTAGGATGTAGCTATAATGATGTTTAAAGGATATTTCATATCATTAGTGGTTTATATTTAAAAAGAAATACTCGAAGGTAGTGATCTAAGCCAGGGATTGGTAAACTTTTCCTTAAGAAGCTAGGGAATAAATATTTTAGGCTAATGGTCCATGGTCTTTATAGCAGCTATATATATATATATATAAATATATACACACATATATACACACATATATATATAAATATATACACACATATATATATATAAATGATTAAATGTATCTGTGTTCCAAAAACTTTATTTCAAAGAACAGACATCTGGCCTGTAGCTATAGTTTCTTTCCATGTAAATAAGCTATGGGAAAAGAAGAATATTACACAGGAAGTAGAAGAAAATTAATAAAGATAAAAGTAGAAAGACAAAAATTGAGAAAATCAGCAAAGCTAGAATTTGGTTCTTTAAAATGTTTAATATAAATTATAAACCTAGCAAGAATTATCAAAAATTATATATGTGTGTGTGTGTGTGTGTGTGTGTGTGTGTGTATGAAAAAATTACGCACATTGAGAATGAAAAATGAGCCATCATTACAGATCCTATAAGCTCTAAAGAGAATAAAAAAAATATTAGGAATAACTTCACAGCAATAAATTAGCAACGTAAATGAAATGCACAGCATTATTGATCAAAAGGAAAAAAAAAAACACCTTATCGAAACAAACATAAAAGTGGAACTAATTGAATTTGTAATTGAAAATCTCCTCATAAAGATAACCATAGGTGCACAGAAAGGCATAGTATCTCAAAAAATTGCCTCAATTCATTTTATGAAGTCAGATTAACATTAAAAAGAAAATCTAATGGGATTTTTGAGGAAAAAGGAATTATAGATCAATATCTCACATGAATGTAGGAAAATACATTATAAAGTCTAAGAAAATCAAATTTAGCAATATATAAAACAAGATAAGACATCATGTCCAGAGGAGATTATTCAGGAATGCAAACTTTATTTGATATTTAAATATCAATTCCTAGGGCACAAAGATGATTCAATATGATCATATCAATAGATGCAGAAAAAGCATTTGACAAGATACAGCATAGATTTATGATTAAAACACTTACTGGATATAGAAAGAAAATACCTTAATCTAACAAAGGCCACACATGATAAACCCCCAGCTAATATCATACTTAAATGTGAAAAACAAAGCTTTTCCTTTAAGATTTGAAAAAGACAAGGATGTCTGCTCTTGTGACTCTTATGTATTGGAAGTACTAGCTAGAGCAATCAGGCATCCAAATTGAGAATGAAAAAGTCAAATTGTCACTTTTTGCACATGACATGATTCTTTATATAGAAAACCTTAAAGACTCAAACAAAAAATATTAGAAACAATAAACAAATACAGTAAAGTTGAAAGATACAAAATCAATGTATAAAAATCCATTGTATTCCTATGTACTAACAATAAATTTTCAGTAAAAAAAAATGAAAAAAAATAAATAAAACAGTCCTTTTGCATTTGCAACAAAAAGAATGAAACACGTACGAATAAACTTAACAAAAGATGTGAAGAACCTATACTTGAAAACTACAAGATATTAAAAGAAATATAAGAAGACACAAAGATATGGAAAGATATTCCATGTTCATGGACTGAAAGAATCAACAGTTAAAATGGCCATATTACCCAAAGCAATATACAGATTTAATGCAATCTCCATCAAAATACCAATGGCATCTTTAAAAGAAACAGAACAAAAAATTATCAGATTTATACAGAATCACAAAAGACCCTGAATCATCAAAGCGATCTTGAGGGGGGGGAAAAAAAAAAAACAAGGCCAGGGGTATCACACTATCTGACTTCAAATTATACTATGAAGTGACAATAATCAAAACAGCATGGTATTGGCAGAAAACCAGACACATGGACCAATGGAACAGAAATGAGAGTCCAGAAATAAACTCACATAGATATGGGGAAAGTATTTCTGACAAAGGAGCCAAACACATCCAATGGAGAAAAGAATACCTCTTCAACAAATAGTGCTGGGAAAATTGGAAAGCCACATGCAAAAGGATGAAACTAGACTGCTATCTATCATCATACACCAAAATGAACTCAAAATAGATCAAAGACCTAAATATAAGACCTGAAACAACAAATTGCATAGAAGAAAACATAAGTACTAAACTCATGGACCTTGAATTTAGAGAGAAGTTTATGAATTTGACCTTACAGGCAAGGTAAGTAAAAGCAAAAATAAATGAATGGGACTATAGCAAACTAAAAAGCTTCTGCACAACAAAATAAACTATTAACAAAACAGGCAACCAACTGAATGGAAGAATATATTTTCAAACAATGCCTTTGATAAGGGGCTAATATCCAAAATATATAAAGAACTCATACAACAACAACAACAACAACAAAACAAACAATCCAATTAAAAAGTGGGCAAAGGATCTCAGCAGACATAGTTTCCCAAGAATACATACAAACAGCCAACAGACATATGAAAAAGTGCTCAACTTCACTACTAGGGAAATACAAATCAAAATCACAATGAGATACCATCTTACACCTGTTAGAATGGCTATCATCAACAAGACAAGCAATAACAAGTGTTGGAGAGGTTGCAGAGGAAAAGGAACCATCATACACTGTTGGTGGGAATGTAAGTTGGTACAGACACTATGGAAAACAGTAACTTTTTGAGGTTCCTTGAGCCAGCATTCCCTCTTCTGGGTATCTACCCTTAAAATTTGAAAATATTTATCCATAAAGATATATGAACCCCGATGCTCACTGCAACATTATTCATGGTGGCCAAGACATGGAAACAACTGAAGCATCTTTCAATAGATAATTGGATCAAGATGTGGTACATATGTGCAATAGAATATTACTTGGCCATAAAAAAAGATGAAATATTGCCATTTGCGACAGACAACATGGATGGATTTTGAGATCACCGTGCTAAGTGAAATAAATCAGAAAAAAGTTGAGAGCCATATGATTTCACTCATATGTGAGCTATAAAACTGAAAGCTACAAACAAACAAGACAAAACTCATAGACATAGACAATGGTTTAGTGGTTACCAGAGGGAAAGGGGGGAAAGGAGAGGTAGATAAAGGTAAAGGGGATCAAATATACAGTGATAGAAGATTTGACTTTGGGTTGTGAACATACATTGTAATATACAGATGATATATTATTGAATTGTACTTGAATCCCTTAAATTTTATTAACTATTGTCACCCAAATTTAATTAAAAATTAAATAGTATCTGAGATCAGAAGAGATCGGGTGCGCTCAGAGTGGTATGGCTGTAAATATATATATGCCTTACTGTTAAAGTGTACAGCTGAAACTTGTTGGATTTCATTAACCAATGTCACCATAAAAACAATAATATACAAACAAACAAACAAATAGTAATAAATATTGATAAATGTAATGTATTACATTTAATACAGGAGAAAAATACGCTATAATACTAATAAGTGTAGAAAAGTCATTTGACCAAATTCAACACCTATTTATGATAAAATCATTCTGTCATCTAGCAACACAAGGAAATTGTCAGAATAAGATAATGGATAGGCATGAAAAACCTAGAGCTAACATTTTTATGGTAAAATTATAAATACTTTTGTTCTAAGCCTAAAATCAGATGACACAAATATATACAATTTGATTCTTTCTATTCAGTTGTATACTAGAGAGCCTATCAAATGAAATAGGCAAATAATAATTAAATGTATAAAATTTGGAAAAAGAGAAATAAAATTTTACTTGCAGAAAACATTATTTATAAAGAAAATCTGAAGAAATCTGCAAAACCACTAAACCTAATGAGTTAATTCAGAAAGGCCTCAGGACATAAAGTCGGCATACAAAAATCAATTGTATTTCAATGTACTGGCAACCAAAATGCTGGAAAATAAACTTAAAAATAAATATCACATAAAAATGTAGACCACTTAGAAACAAATTCAATAAAATGTATAAGAGCTCTACATTAAAAACTATAAAACATTGCTGAGAGAATGAAGTAAAAAGAGATATACTATGTTTATATGTAGGAAGAAGCAATATTTTAAATATGACAATTAGATCTAAATTGCTTCATAAAATAAATGCTATATAGTTTTTTTTGGTAGAAACTGATAAGTCAATAACAACATGTATATGAAAATATGAAGGATCTAAAATTGTCAAAAATTTCTTGAAAAACAAGTACAGTTTTAGAGGACTTAAATGACTTGATTTTAATTATTATTATAACACAAGTTTTAATGAGTGTGGTATTAGTGTAAATATAAATAAATGAAGCAATGGAGCATAAGAGAAAAATCCAGTAGTGGACTCAAATATGGTCAAGTGATTTTTACCAAGGATTCAAAGCAATCTAAAAGGTATAGAGTAGTTATTTTAACAGGTGGTTCTGGAATTCACCTGTCACACCACATACAAAAATTAGCTCAAGATGGATTGCAGACTTAAAAATAATCCCAAAGGTATAAAAACCCTAGAAAAAAACACGGACAAATATTTTTGAAACCCTGCATAAATAGGCAAAGATAACTTGAGCAAATTCCCAAAAATCTTAGAAGAAAAAATAATTAATAATTTGAACTTCATCAAAATTAAAAACTTCAGCTCCTCAAGGAGATAAACAATCTAATTCAAATATTCTGTTCTAAGGATCTGCTTCCAGAGACTATTTCCAGTTAAAACTGGCTTAATTTGGGTTTCCTCCGAGATAAAGATATGAGAGAGGTAATATATTTGGGAGATAGTATCAGGAAACATTAAAAGGAGAGTAGAGAAATGAGGCATGAAAGTAATAATGTCTATAAAGGTTGCATCATTAAGAAAGTTACAACTCAATCCTACTGGAATACACTGGGATAGTTTAAAACATTCCTTAGAGATTTCTCAGTTTAGGGGCAGAGAGGCTGTGCTATTTATTCTATTTATCCTGGAGCTCATTGGCTGAAAAGCATACCCACACACACACAAACAAATTTACTCATGTTAAAATATACATGTAAGGTATATTTTCATAAATCTAAACAAACAACAACAGCAAAACAGAAGGAAAGATTCTCAGCATACACACACAAAATATACCATTCAAAACTTGGAACAAGAGCTTTTTTCTAAAAATAATTATTTTTGATTATCTGAATAGATTTTAAGAGGCATTAGAAGAAAATTCAACATCCATTCCTGGTTTAAAAATTAAAAAAAAAAATTAAAAATTATAAAAGCAAGGATCATAAAGTTTATAGAAGAAAATTGGAAAACAATCTCACAATCTTGGTATAGGGGCAAATTTCTTACCTATGTCACAAAAAAGCACTGTGAAAGATAAAAAAATAAATTGGACTTCATTAAAATATTAAATTTTTGCTCATTAAAAGACACTAAGAAAATGAAAAGGCAAGCCAGAGATTGGGTGAAAATATCTGTTAAATATTTATCTGATAAAAGACTTCTATCTAGAATATATAGACATTTTGTAACTCAATATTTAGAAAACAAAGTTCAACAAAGTAAAAGATTTGAAAAAAACACTGAAAAAAATAGATTTATTAACAAGTGTCAGAGTCAAGAAGATCAACAAAATAAAACTAATAAAAACAGGGAGATGAATGAAAGTAGGGGAGAATCAGAAGTGTGAAAGCTAACATATACTAATTTCTAATTCTTCTGATATTAATCAAGTCAAGGATGCTATTTAAAGTTGTTAAAGTAATAATGAGAACATTGAATATGATTTTCTTAAATTAGAAAGATAATCTCCAGAACACCTAAAACATATAATCTTTCAAAATTATGAGATCATATATATTGACACAATATAAAAAGTGTAAACCCATGTTATAAAGATAGAATCAAATCGATGAAGCTTAAAAATCAGCATATATAGCATATAGAATTCAGAACAATCAGATCAATCAAATACATGTTAAACATAAATCTATAACTTAATTAAAAATACATTAAGAATTGATTGATAAAAATCATTCAATTATTTACACATAATATGTATTTAAAAGAAAGAGATGTAAAAATTGGGAAACTATAAGAATAGGTAAAATATGTTTAGGGTCTTACGAACTAACAAAAATATTAAGAGCCACAATAGCAAAATTGGTCATTTTAATTCTTCAGGTAGAGCCATAAACAAAGACAGATAAAGAGTAGACACTATAACTTATTTCACTGAACATATATCTTTAAGAGCCACCTCATTTTTTAGTTATTTTGAGGAATGCCAGAGTATATACAAGCATAGTCTGTAAGGCTAAATCCTGACTCCTCACTTTCTTGCTGTGACCTCAGACAAACTAGTTAACTTTGCTATGACTCGGTTTCCACATATTATTAAAAACAATTCTGCAAAGATATTAATGTCTTTTTGTACCCATGTGTTTCTATAAGATGATATCTTAGAAGCATTAAAGAATATGAATTTTATATTTTAAAAACTTATTTAATAATGCTAAATTTCTCCCGAAAGGTTGTTCTATTTCTATTGTATAAAAATGTTTATTTCCCACAAACTTGCCAGTGCTAGTTACTATTAATCTTTCTTTAAACTGTGCCATTTTGATGATCAAAATAAAACTTAATTTTTAAAATTCATGTTTTGCTGGTTAATAAAGACATCAATATGCTTGAATATATTTGTATTTCTTCTTGAATTACCTAATCATATTTATTCTTTTTTCTAATAAGAGTGATATCTATATTTTATTACTTTGTTTGAGATCTTTATATATATTTGGATATGAGTATTTTCATATAATATATCAAGTGAACTTTGTGTTTGCTTGTTTTCCAATCTAACCCTTGTTTATAAACTTTCTAAAGGTAGCTTTATTTCAGTGTAACATAATGGTTTAATATATGCTCTCTGGGGTCAGATTTTATTTGGTCAAACCTTGCCTCTGTCACCTACTCCCTCTATGACCATCTGCAAATTGCCTAATTCTCTTATCCTCAGTTATATCTCTTTTCTAAAATAAGTATAATAATATTGGCTACCTCAGGTTTTAATGAAGATTAATTATTAGCTGTTATTATTTTTGTTTTTTACTTTGAAAGTTTTTTTTATTTATATCTTGATTAGTAAGGCCTATCTCACAACAAATATAATCGGAATTATGGATTATTGTTGATATTTATTTTCTTCTTTATATTTTTCACATACTATTTTTATAATAAGAATAGTTAAAACAAAGACACAGCCATTTAAAAAAATAAACAATTATTCTGTGTGTCAATTTCAAAGAACCAGAGTCATGGGCCACACTGTTTGTCTCTCTGTTAACAGCAGACAGGTCACCACTATCTATGTGACCAGGAAAAAGTATGTATGGTTTTAAGAACTAATTTGGGGGTAAGAAATAAACAGAACACTTAACATCATAACTGATGGTCCATAGAAGTTTTTCGGCGATGTAAAATCTTGACTGCTTTTATTTTCTGTAGCACAAAACTAGACTCTAAGAAGCAAAATGTTGAGTATAGGAATAAGTGACCACAAAGATGGTAAATGCACAACAAAGATAAAAAAAAACTGAAGGAGGAGAGAAAAGGATAAAAATAACAGAAAAGGCAACAGTCTTGTCTCTTTTAACCAAATTTGTTGGATAGAGTTACATATTTTTTTTTGTTATCTTTCTTCCACATCTCTTTTACTTTCTTAGATCTGTGGATGTTTGTGTTGGAAAACGTTTTGGTGGTAATCTCTGACCTTCTCATTCCAAATGCAGGGATCGGGAAAGATGCCCCTGGACTTGTATTAATGGTGAAACTCATTCCTCTGTTAGAAAGACTGTGTTTCCTTCTTCTTTTTTTAAATCTCTAAAAATGAGACTATCAATTTACATATTCAGCCAGACTTGTTTCCAAATCTTCACACCACCTTCCTGTCCTGTGAAACACCAAGAATATGAGCACAGAGTCCCTGTTTCAGAAGGTCACCCTTCAAATATCTGACGGTCTGACTCTGCTGAATGCCTCTTGTTCAGTCTCCATCACTGTCTTAATAAAATGTGTTTTGTTATTTTTCATCCAAGTCACCCTTTTATGGATATGCTACACATTGTCAATACTGCCCTTCAGCCAGACAGAATGATCCAGGTATGGTAGTAGCCAGAGCAGAATACACCAGAGTGAATGTTTGCCTTGCACTAGACATTAAATTTTTATAATTGCCGCCCAGACTATATTAACTCTGAGAAGCTGCATCTATATTTCTGTTTCGTGTTGAGCTTGCACTTGATTTAACTCCATAAGTCTAGCATAAAAAATACAATTTAGGTAAATTCAGGTTTTTCTTATATATCTATATAATGTATTTTTAAAATAAATTTTACATGTATAAACTTTAAAATGTACCTCTTTTATTATAATCTGTCAAGTTAATTAGACGTTTGGTACTAACATAGCACTTTCAGTATCCAATAAATGACTGAAGGGTTTTACTTTTCACATTTCATTTACTATCTTTAATACAATTACCTACACATTTATTTGTTAGAAAACAGAGACTCCGCAAGGCTACATAATTTGACAAAGATCACGAAGAGCATAAACAGCAAGGCTAGAGACTGAATCCAGGTCTGTGTCAAAACACACTTTCTCCCACAACACTCAGGGTAGAGTAGTAACTCTCCCTTGCAACATTCCTCTTTTAAAAAATTTGAAAAGTATGCCTTTCATATAATTATCTGAGCTATTTGCAAACAAGTTAAGCATGGCAGTGCCAAGGACAGAGCTCTGTATCATGCCACCAGGGAACTCTTTAGTGTTGGCAATAGTCCATTAGTCAATACTCTGAGAAGAGTGATTCCACCAGCCAAAAGCTGACCTAATTTTGCTAAAGCCCAATCCGTATATCATCATCACATTTACAAGAATTTTGTAAAATATTTTATCAAAAAGCTTGTTGAAATTTGAAACATTTTGCTTACCTGCAGCATTTTCAAAATTCTGTTACACTTGAAGATAAATTGGGGTCACAATTATTTAACAAAAAGTACTTGGTTCTAGTCCTTCGAGATTTTTCAAAGTCTTTACAATGTTAGTATCCAGTGTGATTGTGAAGGACAGTATATTTGTGATAATATACTTTGCCATAGTATCCTGTTTTTCTTAAAGCATGTACTGGATCTATTTAAGACTAGTGTTCTGTGGAACGTACTTTCTAAAGAATTGATTCATCAATTAATTTCAGTCTGGAATCTCTAACACAATGTAAATTGCAATTACTTTGGTTTAACTTTACATATCATTGATGGCCTAAGACAAATACATATAGACACACACAAACACTCATATGTGAGTGTCACACACACGTATACACACACCATTTATAAGATTGTAGAATTCGGGTAATTCTGTCATCAAATTAACCATGTTTGTTTCTTTTAGGCTCTTCCACACATAGACTGCTTTATGTGCCTATGCTCATTCTTCTGTTGAAGCCACGCATGAAAAGTGATATGTTTATTTCTACTCAGATCCACTTTTCTCTATGTTCTCACAACGCCAACAAATTCCTTAACCAAAGATCAACCACATTCTCTACGTGATGTACTCTCACAAAGATAGTGAACAGCCATATCTCCACAGAACCTCCAGTCACGTGAATTACCCAGGCCACTCAATAAAGAACACCTTGCTTACTTGGTTCCAAATCTTTCCCACTACTTCTACATAACAATTTTGAAAAATATTCTTTTGTGCTCTCTTTCTGTATGTTTTCCCCAGTGTTCTACATGTATGTATGATTTATTATTTTTGCCTTGACATCCATTTTGTTTCACTCTCCAATTTTTCTCATAGTCTTCCTTTTAGCTATTTGCTTTCCAGCATCAGTACTGCCCACAAAATATTAGTCATGAGATAATGAAACATACGTCATCAACTACTTATCTCTTATATGGACGAGGAAGAGGAAAAGATTAGTTCATAGTATTGGGAAAAAAGTATATTGGACACCTTTTATTCCCCACCACAGATCCTCTCAAACCGTCTTTCAATCTAATCACTGCTGCAGTGGCCAGTCACATATATGTATCCTGCCAGCACCTGGATTCTAGAGAGTTATGTATCTCTTGCTTCCTTTTCTGGGCTTCTGTGAGTCCCGTGTATGGGATATCTGTGGGAACTCTCATGACACTCACATATAGGTAACTTGGAAGAGTGAGGGAGTTACACATAGGTGACTCTTGACCTCTCTAGGGGCATGAGAGTTAACGGATAAACATTTCCGCTGTATTCTTCAAGCAGACAATCCTGAGGCACATTCTACATGTCAGAAAGACCCCAAAAGATCAAGTCCCAGTGATTCACAATGGCAGAAACCTGGCTGCGTACCTTTTAAAAATTATTTCCCCTTCTTTGTTTTACTCTCTGCATTCTCTTACCTCTATTTCCTGGGATTGCTTCACAGATAAACTACCTAGAGGCAAGCCCTTGTCCATAACTCTGTCACTGGGGAAACCCAGGCTAGAACAGAAAGCATCATCGCCTTCATGTTTGGTACAATGTGACATTCATATTTGGCTCCTTTATCAAAACAGAAAATAAATTTTCTTGCCAAAATAGGATTAAAATTCACCCTCAAATGTCCCAATATCCACTTACTCTTCCAGTCTCATATAAAAAATGCAGCTGCCAAATAGTACACAAATACAGACACGAAGGACACAGTGCACTCAGAAGAGAAAGTAAAAGTGCAGGATAACAGCTATTATTCAGTTGAGGGTGGGACGTATCTTAGTATAGCAAAGTCTTAGACAGAAACCAATTGATAAACTCTGGGCTATGATATCATCATGATCATTTTTATCAATGCCCTAAATCCAGAAGTATCCCAGTACACATAAGGGGCGGAGGTGGGGGGGATAAACCACTGTGGAACATTGCCAGTGTGTGTGGAGTTAGCCAGAATAATTCCTTTAGCCACATAGGTTTCTGGGATGACAAACTAACTGAAATATTTCTTGTATATTTGTTATATATAAATGTAAACTATTTTCATTTAGAACTATTTGCAGAAATTCCCTTTAATGCTTTTGTCCTACTCTTAAAATCTAAAATTAGAACACTCATATATTAATCATAATATAGAGTTCATAATATGGGTTCATTCAACCGATCTACCTCACTTAGAATGAGGTTTTTGTTGTTGTTGTAAGTAACAAAAAACGTCAACTTAAACTATATTAAGGAGTAAGAAAATGTTTTATCTTCTGTAAAAAGAAAACCTGAATATAGTAGTTGCCAAGATTAATTGATTCAGCTGCTCAGTGATGATAACAAGGACCCAGGTTCTTTCCGTCTATAGGCCTTTCCATGCTGTACAGCTACTTCTTCACACTGTAACAAGGAAGCTATAGTTGTCCCTAGGGGCCTTTTTACACTGTCAATGTTTAGCTATGGAAAGGGTACCTCGGGTTTTATCTTAGGAACTTGGGTCATTTTACCTTGAAATTCTGATTTCTCATTAGCAAGAATTCGGTCGCATGTCCCAACTAAATCTATTGATGACAATGGGAATAAAATCCCCATAGTCTGAGCCGGTATATATGTTGAAGAGTAAACCACAGTGTTTAAGACACACACTTGATTTGATATATAAGAATCAAAGGCTCTTACATAGAGAGTAAACAAAGGCAGATAATGATTCCCCTTAACCAAATGAAGCTTGTTTTAGTGCTCACAGCAGCAGTACAAAATTATTTTTACGCCATAGAAAATGCTGGTTCAGAAAGATTTTTAGCACAATTTCACACATCAAAGTCTTTTCTGCAAGATCCAGATCATTATCTGAACACTGAGCATAATGAGGTCACTATAAACACTTCTTTTTTGTGTTTATTGGCTTTCATGTCACAAAGTTACACACTAGAGAAGTTCTTTGAAGTTCAAAAGAAGACAAATCAATAGCTGATGTAACAAACCTGTCTCACACCTTTTAAATTATATCCCTATATAATTTATGTATTCTATATTTTTGATTGGCTGTTGTGCAATTTCCATCCAGAAGTTTAATCACTGGCTTGAGGTCAAGCTCAACATGAATGAACACTTACTAAAGTGCCAATTGCAATTCATACTATTATGAAGTCCTGACATTTTATTGGGGGCTTCTTTCCAGCTTGAATCTTCTGTCATTTTGACAATTGAATCTCATTTACAAGGAAAGGATGAAAAAGAAAAATCTACGTCTTGACATCTTCTGACGTCTCTCTGGAGGTGATGGATCCCTGTTTTGGGTAAGGCTCAAAATAATTGAGCAATGGAAAGTAAATGAGAGAATAGTTTTCACAGTAGCTTCATTTTAACCATCTGTCAAACCATCTTGTCAGGTTACAAAACAATGATTTAAATCCCAAATGCAACTCATCTTGCACCCATATGAGGTAGTTACACATGTGTGCTCAAAATACATGCATATATACATCAGAAATATTCTCCAAGGTTGTGAAATATGCCACATTTTATTTCCATATTGGTAAACATGAAAAAATTCCATATTCAAAAACCAAATCACTATAGTACAGCAAACACCAATCTGCTATATATGTGATTATTTGAAACTAATTTGATTGACATTCTAGGAAAAACATTGACCTAAAAGACTAATCCCTGAGCTCCAGCTTTGCTGCAGATCACACAAAATGACAAGGCATTTGTCTTCAGAGGTTTTCAAATTTCTTCATCTATAATAAGTGTAATGATTTATTATGTGTCTATGCCTATAGAATGATCACTTTTTTTAACTTTGGTTCAAAACTAACTATATCAAAATCCCACACTCCACTGATCTCTATTTGTAAAATAAATTTAAAAATATTTCTTATAAAATTTCTGAGTATGTAATCACCTTGTATTTTCCCCTTGAAAATATAAAATTTATAAGCATTTGTTCAAAAGGAGCAGCTACATAAAGACTGCCTGTCATTGGGTTTAATCCTTCGCTTAATAAATTTTATTGATCACTTACTTCTAAATGCTGGAGAAATTATAATAAACAAGACTGACAGTGTTTCTTGGCCCCAGTAGAACCTACACTCTAGTGGCTAAATTCACTCATCCATATGGGTTTTTGATGGGGATGCTAATGCAAGCATTGACTCTCAGTTTCCCAACCAAGTCCAGTCTTGGGGCATTAGGGTGTTCAGTGGGCTGGAAACGAAACCAGCTCTCCTGCCTCTGGAATTTACAGCTAAAGTCTCAATCTGACTTCTAAAATGGGAACATACATTTCCAATATCATTCTTCAGTTCTTCAAAATTATCTCCCATTGTCTTTCTCTCTGAAATATACTCAGCTATGTGATCTTAAAACTTGTTTTAGTAAATTGTGGCATTTTCAAAGTAGTACTTAAAGAAGTGAAATATTATTATTCAACTTTAAAATTCAGATCAATTTTGACACCAATTAATTGTCCTTTCTTCTTTTGTTTAGTAAACCAGAGGATGAACATCTCTCAGATATATAAAATCATCTAAGGCTGGTGGACAATAAGGAAAGGGAACTTACAGAATCTTGTCAATGCCCATTTTCATTGAGAAATATTTATTTAGGTAGGAATCTCGAATCAGCCTCCTCAGTTAAAGACAACTATAAATGTGTACATTATTATTTGTATTGTCTCAGTGACAAATACAGTTAATGATGCAATAGCACTTTTTATACTTAATACGTATTGAGGAGTTACTATGTATAGGCACTTTTAAGTTGCTTGGGTTATGGTAATGAACAAAATTCCTTGCTCTTGAAAAGCTTATGTTCATTTAATACTCCTTGCAACCTCTTGAACTGTGTGTTATTATTAATCCTATTTCTCAGAAGATAGCGTAATGGGATTTAGAGGTTAATTAATTTGTCATATAGCTATTAAGTTGAAAGACTAGCTGTGAATCTTGGTTTGTTAAATCTAGAGCTTGAATTCTTAATTTAAATACAAAGCCCAAAGGGTAATGCATTCTAGTTGACCACAAACTGGTAGTACTTTCTTTAATCTTAAAGACTTTGAAATATAAAATATATGGAGTTAATTGTGAAAAATAAATAAATAAACTTCAGCAAACCTGCTACTTCCTTCTTGAATCCCCCATTTCAAAGGCTTACAGCTGCAGTAACAAACATTAGAGGCAAAACAAAATAAGCAATAAGCGTACAGGACTATGGAGTCAGAAAGACAGTATCTGCTCTTTTCATGCGTCTTGCTAGATATGTGATATTGAGCAATTACATAATGCCTCAAAGCCTTGGTTTATAGTCACCTATACAATGGAGTAGCTAATAGTACTTTTCAAAGCAGCCTGTTGTGCAGCTTAAGAAAAGAGGCTGCATGCCCAGAGCTTAGCACAGCGCCTGGCCTAATACATATTCACACTCAACAGAAATTTGATATGACTCGTCCTACTCTTAAATCCGTGACTAAATATTTAAGGCAGAGAACTACCCATATAATGGTTAAAGATATCTGGGACATTAAAGTGAAGATAAATTATGGCTTCTCACAGCTCTTGGTTTTTCATAGCCTTAGATATTTCTCAGATATATAACCTTGAGATAAAAAATTTGAGGTCTTCATCTTAAAGACACCTAATTACTTGCCTTTTCTTTAATTTATAAGCACATAAAGGTATTCATTTGTGTTACAGGATAGCACCAAATTTTGCAGAGAATTACCTAAAACTAAAAACACTTTTAATATCACATTGGTTATGTTTCTGACAAATAATTCATTACAAAGAATTTCAAGTAATATTTCTTATTTTTAAACTTAAAAAAACTGATGACCATATTTTTTTGTTTTAGCTTTAAAGGGTTAATTGTGTGTGTGTGTGTGTGTGTGTAAAGATATATATATACACACACACATACACACATACACACACACACATTCATACATACAGTCTCTAAGTAAATACCAATAGGAAAGCATAACAAACAAGATCGATATATTTGACTTCATAGTAAGTGAACATTCCACATGGAAAACAATGCATTAACAAAGTTTTTAAACATATTACAAACCAGAAGATGAATAGTAACACATATGATATGCAAAATTCTTTCTATTCTATATGCATAGGTCCCAAATCACTAAGGGGAAAAAATAAATTCTTAGGAAAAAAATAAGCAAGGGACATAAAAGGCATTTCACACATAGGAAAAACAAAACCACAAGTGACACGGAAGTATTTTTAAAAATGTTCAAATTTCTCATAATTGAACAACTGCAAACAAAAACAAAAACTTTTTTTTTTAACAATATAAACCAACATATATCAAAAAAGAGTAAATAAATGCCCAGCATTGGCAAAGTATGGGGAACAAGGCACTTATTGTTCATAAGAATATAAATTTGTGCATCTCTAGAGAGCAATTTGACAAAATATTAAACAAATATATAACAAAAATACTAAAATACAAGTACCTTTTTATTCAGTATTTTTATTCCTGGGTTTTACATTATAGATATGCAGACTGTATATACAAAAATATTCATTGAAAAATTTTACCATTATTTATGGAAGCCAAATGCTAAAATGTATGTTAATGTTTATCAAGATTGGATTGGTAAAACAAATTCTATGACATCCACACAATGGTAAATAAATAGATCTATTTATATGGGCTATGATGGAATTATCTCTAAAATATATTAAAAGAAGAAAACATGCAAGGCAGAGAAATTTATTTACTCTAGTAAGATCTCCCATTTGAGTTAAAAAAAATAAATACAGTAGCCCTTCCCTTATCTGTGGAGGATATGTTCCAGGGCCCCCAGTGGTTGCCAGAAACTGGGGATAATACTAAATCCTGTATATACAATGTTTTTCTCTATACATGCATACATTTTCATTTAAAGGAAGCACTTCATGGCTTCTTTGACACATCCAAATTGCCAGCATCACTACTCTTATGCTTTAGGCCATTATTAGGTAAAATAAAAGTTAAAACACAAGCACTGCAATACCATGACAGTCTATGAGTAGGAAGCATATACAGTGCGAATATGCTGGAAAAAGGAATGATTCCCATCCCAGCAGGACGAAGTAGGACATAGAGATTTTATTATGCTACTCAGAAGTGTGGAATTTAAAACTTAGGTATTGTTTATTTCTGAAATTTTCCATTTAATATTTCAGATCATGGTTGACCATGGGTAACTGATACCATGGAAAGTATAATCTCAGAAAGCAGAACTGTGGATAAAGGGAGACTACTGTATCTGAGTGTGAGCCAAGGAGAAAAAAGAGAGATTTATTTTTCTCATCTACATTGTATATTCATTGCATTTTCATTTTTAGTTATTAAAATGTATATGAATAAGTACTATCCAAAGAAGAGGACAAATCTAAACAGCCAGAACAGATAATGGTGAGAGAGAGAAAAAATTGAGAAAGAATGCTAGAGATAGAAAATAAAAGTATAAATGATATTAAAAACCAATTTATGAGGTTTAAAGATATTTATTATGCATTCTAAAAAATGTTCAGAAAAGACGAAGTGTGTATAAGAAAAGAATCATTTAATTAATAAATAAATTCCCAAAGCCAAAGATCTTTATCGTCAAATTAAAAAGACAAAGCGGAATGAATGAATAAAGACTACCACCTAAAATTTGGCATTTCAGAACACACAGTTTAAAGAAAATGGCCTAAAATATTTCAGAGAAGAGAGGAAAAACGGCTACCTATCAAAGAACAAAATCGAGTTTAATATCAATAGTCTTATTTGCCATTCTGGTTTCTAAATATTAATGATGGAACTCATTAAAACTCTGGAGGAAAAGGTAATTACTAACCTATCATTCTATACTCAGCCAAAATGTCAGTGTGAAGGCTAAGTAGGGAAGTAAGAACTTTGTCAGACATGAAGAGACTTCACAGTATTATTTTCTATGCATTTTTCCTTTAAAATTTACACAAGGATGCATTTCAGGATAAAACAATGATAATAAGAAGACATGCAATTCAAAAAGAAACGAAACTAACAGCAGAAACCAAAATAATGCCATGGATAATGGCTATATAACAAAAAAAGGAAATCTCCTCAAATTTTGATAGCAACTCACATATTTCCAATAAATACTTCTTTAATAAGAAAAAGTTAATTGATTAGCTTAAACAAGTAATATAAAATATTAAAATATTTGTTGATCAGGTAACGATTCTGTGCCTCTGAACTAAATAATATTTAACTCCTAAGATTATCCCTCTAGTATGTTCTTTCTCTAAAATTATTACTTTATAATTTTAATATTACATGGCTTGTGTTTAAACATTATAAAGCACATAAAAATAGCCTTATTTAATACTGGCATTATAATATTTATTCACTATTTTAGTGAGCATCTTGCTTGTTCTAGATATAAGATGACATCATTTAAAAGGAACAGTTTTTTTTATAAGTGACTTCATATAAAGCTGACAAAAAAAATGAATACTAAAATCTCTAAGAGGAGGTACAAATAGCAACAGAAATGAGGAGCTGTGGATTAAACGATATGGGTCTTAAAAAACCTCATTAACTCCAGAAAACATTTCCAATTATTTCTTAATTGTAAATTAGTTGAAAGCTAGGTCTTTGAAGACACATGCCACACTATATTATGTGAATTTAGTTTGAATTAAGAAAAAAAACTAAAGTTTTCTTTATGGAGAGTTAAAAAGGTGAAATCACTGGGATGCAGTTACAGCCAGCCTAACTGACAAACAGGAACAGATAAAACATCACTTTGTCATCAGCTTCATGGCTTTGACTGAGTGATGTTTAGAGAAAGAAAATGTGTATAATTATCTGATTATATCACACTGCTGTGTAGAAGTTCTGATATAAAGAAAACAGTTTAGTTACTTTCTCTGGACCTATTTATTTGATACTAACATCCTTCTTTTTTCTCATCACCAAAGACCTACATATTATACTAAATGCAATTTTAAAGCAAATTTAAACTAAAATTGATTTCCAATATCACATAAAATATATGGAACCATACATTAGCTGAGAACAATAATTGAAGATTCCATAAATTAATAGGCAGCCATATAAATTAATGCAAACATAAAAGTTATTCTTTAGGCTACTGATCAATAACATTTGCTGCATCAGAAAAAGGGTCATAAAATTGTATTAAGACACTAAACCATGAGTTGTGAAATCAGTTTAGGTGTCCTACAGGGCTGCCTCTGTAGGTGGGTAAAATAGGATTACGGATGTTCTGAATGTAAATGAGACAGAGCATGATAGGGTTTCCAGGATCTGGGGTTTAGTTTTCTTTTTCATTGTCAAATTCACTGGAATATTGTTTTAGATGATTAACAGTACCAATATAGTACAGATAAATAAATATTTCTAGAACTGTGATTTCTCTCAAAACAAAAAACCTTATGGTACAATCACTCACATTAGTGGATAATTTATTGTGTTACACTCAAAGCTCAGAAAACTCACCTTATATATGTTGGATTAGTGCAGCCAGTTTAAAACCTGTCTCTTTTTTTACTGTGCCATTATGAAGGAAGACTATTGCTTATTGAGTAATCAAAATAGCAAACATTTATTGCAGTGAATTAGAGAATTGGACTTAGTTGGAGTAGAGGGAACTATATTGGGGCAAATGTCTTTTCTATCTCTCTTTATATGCATTCCCTTTGACGAGTCTTAAAGGGCATGATAGAACAGGAGAACGCCTAGACCTTTGAATTGAAGAACAGTGTGTTGTGAGAGGCCTGGGCTCCTACCTTCCCTTTCTCCAACATGCTTATCACTCTCTCCAGGGACTGACAGAATAGGCTGGGCCTGTGGCCTTTTTCTCAAACTAAGTAAACCAGGCCGTAGATGATTTAATCCCACTCTTTTCTGGACAGAGAGGACAACTCACTTCTTTTTACCTCATGTAGTCTTGACTGGACATTCTTTACCTCTAAAGCCATAAGTCTTGAGACAGGGATGTAAAAGAGGATGCTCCAACCAATACTGCTGTAAATCTAAACAAATTTGCTTATTTACATGCTCCGACCTGATCAATAAACTGCATCGAAATTTGGGGCCAAGATACTTGCTAGTAATAACTGTTCCTTTTCCTGACTTTGTCCTCTATTTATATATTTTCCTTAAGAAACTGAGAGGGGAAAAAAAAGAACTGGTAAAAGATAGAGCAATCCTCATTCACAGCTTGATATCACTGTTTCTGTAATTAAATACCTATTGGAAGTGCTTTGGAATGTATACTGAAGTAAATTTTTCTTTTCTTTTGTTTTGTTTTTTTTCCTATATCACATACTCCATGTTAGAATTTTAGACAATAAAGTAGAACAAATATAACAATTTAATACTGCCTCTCTCGAAAGTCTCTTCAACAAATAGCATTGCAAACACTAGAAAGCTATATAAAAAAAGACGAAACTAGAACATTATCTTATACCATACATGAAAATTAACTTAAAGACTTAAATATAAGACCTGAAACAATAAAATAACATAGAAGAAAACAGGCACAAAGCTTCTGGATATTGGTTTCAGAGGTGTTTTTATGAATTTGACTCCAAAGGTGAGTCAAACTAAAGCAAAAGTAAATAAATGAGACTACGTCAAACTTAAAATCTGCACAGCAAGAGAAACCATCAACAAAACAAAAAGGCAACTAACCAAATGGGAAAAGATGTTTGCAAATGATACTTCAGATAAGTGGTTAATATTCAAAAAACATAAAAATTCATATAACTCAATAACAAAAAAGAAATTTTAAAAAGGTCAAGAGCTCTGAATAGATTTTTTTGTTTTCAAAAAACATATGAATGGCCAAAAACACCTGAAAAGATCACTAACCATTAGGGAAATACAAATCACAACCACCATGAAGCATCACCTCACACCTGTTAGAATGGCTATTGTCAAAAAGACAAGAAATAACAAGTATTGGAGAGGATGCAAAGAAAAGAGAACCCTGTGCACTGTTGGTGGGAATGTAAATTAGTGAAACTACCATTAAAAGTCTGAAGTTTCCATAATGTTTAAGGATAGACCTATCATATGATTAAGCAACTCTTCTTCTGGGTATTTACCCTCAAAATATGAAAACACTAATGTAAAGATGTATGTACCTCTATGTTTATTGCAGCATTATTTACAATAACCAAGAAATGGAAACAATCAAAGTGTCCATCAACAGAAGAACTGATAAAAAAAGACAATAGAATAGAATCGCTGCCCAGGAGACACGCACACACAATAGAATATTATTCAACCATGAAAAAGATAAAATATTGTCATTTGCAACAACATGGATGAATCTTGAGGGTATTATGCTAAGTGAAATATGTCGGACATAAAAAGATAAAAACCATATGATTTTACTCATATGTGAAATATAAAACAAAAAAGTAACAAATGAACTAACAAAACAAGCAAAAACAAACTTATAGATAGACAACAGAAAGGCGGTTATCATAGGGGAAGGGTGGTGGGAAGGGAGTGTGAATTGAGTAAAAGGGGTCAATATATGGTAACGAAAAGAAACTAGACTTTTGGTGGTGAGCACACAATAGAGTATACTGATACCAAATTATAATGTTGCATACCTGAAATTTATATAATGTTATTAACTAATATTACCTGATTAAATTTAATAAAAAATAAAAAATAAATAAAGGCTGTTTTATCACAGAACTGAGATTACTTTGAAAATAATGGTATTTTTATATATTAATAGTAAAAATAAGAGGTTCAAAATCCAGAGAAATGAATATGCATGTGGATATAAAAACAGAATTTTGTGGAATTAATATTAAACATACCAACAATTGACTTTTGTAGGACATTAGAAAGTAGAGAATTGTCTCCTGCGAAGACAAATGTCTGAGAGCTCTTCTGCAACAGATACCGAGGGGGACACTTATGCACCATTTGGCACATTAGAAATCCTAATTCTTAACTCATTCCCAGTCAAAAGCAAAGAAGAAATGCAGTGTCAACTAATATGAAAAAATTATACTGATTCGTTCATGGGGAAATTACCTACAAAAATGAATTTTGAGGAGCTTAAGGCTTACTCAAAAGCATATTTTTTCTTGAAGAATGAGTTTTAAATCATGTAGATACCAATCATAAAAATCTGTAATTAACCTTTCTAATCATACTACATTTACTTTGAAATAATTGATCATTTGCACCTCTCCCCCTTTTTTACCCAGTAATCTTCTTAAAAAGATCTCTAAATAGCATCCAAATACCCTGGGTATTAATTTATTCCTAATATAAAGTATACATCTATGAATTTGGAAATTACATTGCAATTTTATGGAATGCATTACTATAAGTTATACCTGGGAGTTAACGATTTGAACTCCCTTCTGTGTTTGGTCCCCTGATAAGCTCCACTGTGTTACAAAATTCTACAGTCACAAAGAGATTGGTGATGAGTCGCTAATGATAGAGTACCTCTCCCCCAACAGACCCAGTTCCAGAATATGATAGTACGCAGAAAGAGCACCAGTCAGTTTCAAGGTTCCATAACACACAGATAATCCTGAGTGACTCCCTTTAACCAGAAACATATAATACAGTGTAATATATTTTGGAAGTTGAAAATGCTGAACAATAAAAATACTCTTTATTTTTGCTAATCCTTAGCTCTAATGTAGGATGAGACTTGCTTTGGAGTCTGATGCAGAATTACCTCTAATAATGTCTCATTACTAAGACGCTCAAAATAAAACAGTATGATGTTAAAAATATCTGGTATACATTAATATTTGAAATGTACTAGATTGTATCTTGCATTTTCCTATTGGATATTTCTCTTTTATTTTAAATGATTATAGAATTTTACAAAGCCCTTTGTGACAGAGGTAATATTATACCACAAAGAACATGTATTATAGAGAAGAATTGTCATCTTACTCTCCCCATTCAAATTTGCAGCTGCCCATGAGACACACAACTTCAGCTGGAAAATTATTTTTTTGTGTGCTTAAAGAGACAGACAGTCATAATGCAAAACTGTAAATCCTGCCCAGCTTCGTTTAAAGTGAAGCTTTCTGCTAATACCGAGGAATTAAAAAATTATTACTATGTAAAACCTTTATTTAGGTGAAAAAAAAGGAGTAAAAGAGATACTGTAGAAAGGGAAAAAAAATTCCAAGGTATTTAAGATATTAAATTTTCACACTGTCTTTTCATGGCTTTAAAGTCATGTTTTTTAACAGTAGTAAAGAAAAAGTTTCCATTTAAAAGAGAGATCACTAGGGTTGAAAAGTTAACTGGTAATGGTTCTCATTTAAAGGTCCACCTAAAATGATGAATTAAAGATCTAGTTTGTGTCTGTTTTAAAATACATTTACATCAATGCTTAAAATTCAATATTTGCATATTCACACAAAGACCTGAACACCAGCATTCGCACAGTTTTATTCCTCTTAGTTTAAAGCTAGAGTCAACCCGAATATCTACCAATTAATGAAAACGTGGTTACGTAGGCAATGGTATATCACTATAACACAGACAAATCACTACAATGCAGACAAATCCAAAAACATTCTGCTCAATGAATGAAGTCAGATACCAAAGAGTTCCTACTATTGTTCTATCATGCTACATTAAGGAAAAAGAAAACTAGAGTGACAGAAAGCAGACCAGTGATTATCAGGGGCCAGGGTTAGAAAAAGGATAAACTTCAAAGGTGCAGGAAGTTATTCTTTGTGGTGATGAATATGTTTTATATCTTAATTGTAATGATTACACAATTCTGCACATTTCTTAGAAATCATCAAACTGCACATTTATATTAGGTCAATTTTGTTGTGTTAAATTATATTTTAATAAAGCTGATTTTTATTTAATTTTTATTTTTCAATTAGAGTTGACATTCAATATTATTTTATATTAGCTGCAGGAGTACAGCATAGTGGTTAGATATTTATATAATTTTCCCTTATATAAGATTCCCTTGACTTAGAATTCAGTAAATTTCTATCAAGGGGTAATAGACTAAACTAGAGAGCATTAAAAATGAGGTTAAAAAAATTAGCAAATATGCACATCAGCTCCCAAGAGCAGCTTGTGCCAAAAGGCAAATGAACAAGTTAAAGTGTCAGTTCCACCACATGCATCCAAGTTGTGCAAAAAGAGAGTAATAATATCTAATTTCTAGGTTTTTGTAAAAATTAAATGAGATAATATGTGTAACATGCTAAGTAGAAAACCTGGAACACAGCAAGGACGCAAAAAAATTTAAGCATTTTATTATCGCCAAGGCAAATTATGTAAGTAATTATTTATAGCGTTAATATGTCTTCTTAATTAGGTTTGATAATAATTTATATTAGTTCCAACTACTGCCTCCCAACCAAGGATCCTAATTTATTGAAGTGATCCTACTTTTAAAGTTTCTGCTATTCATCACTCATTCATTCAACAAATACTTAGTGATTGCTTTCCATGTGCCAGGCACTTTGCTGAGTACTGGGGATAATATATTAAATACATTGCATATGGTCTTCTACCCTCATGGAAAGGCAGACATTAAACAAACATGTTATTAAATGTTTAAGTTCAAAATATGAAAAAGTGCTACAAATTAGAATATGGTATTGTTCTAGATAATAACAGAGGGATGTAATTTAGATTAGCAATCTATGTGGGGGTTTTCTTTAAGAAAGGAATATTTGAGCTGAATCAAGCATTTGTATGTAGAGAGAACAGGGAAGACCCTGCAGTATAAAAAAAGATTTGATAAACCTGAGCAACTGGAAAATAAAACAAACCAAGAAAAATGTGTGTGCCTAGTGGCTAATGATAGAAGTGGAAAGCAGCAAATGAGCTTGGAGATGTAGACAGGCAGATGATGAAGAGGCTGGTGGGCCATGTTAACATAATCCTTCAAGTATAGTTTTACTTAAAATAATAGTAGTATTATCATGCCCATTTTATACCACAGTCAACTATGTAATCTGCCCAAGATCATAGATAGAATCAAAACAGCAAACAAAGACAGGCTCTCTAGCTTCAGAACCCACTGACTTAACCACTGTGCTATGCAGCTTCTCTCTGCTATACCGCCTCTTAGTTTAAGACTCAAGCATGTTGTAACAGAATCTACTTTATAAATTGAAAAGTTCACCCCATCTGTTGTGGAAAGAATGGGCTACAGAGGGACAATAATGGATGTAGGGAGAACAGTTAGAAAATATCTGCATAATCAAAGCTGGATTTACTGGTATATAAACTGTGCGGTGGCATCGGACCCTATACTTAGAAGGGCCTTCCCTTGGTTTAATTCTGCTCTAGCTGTCTCAAAATCCAAAATAATTTCTGAATAAGGGGAACCGCATTTTCATTTTACACTGAACTTCACAAATTATATAGCTGGCCCTAGCAGTATTCTACGTAAGAGATATGAGTGGCTTAGGGTTTTAGATTAATTCATTCTCATCTGATGTCTAGGGCTCTGCATTGCCCTTATCAATTGCCTTCCTTGGGGGTTAAAAAGAATTGCCATTTATTAAGCATTGAGCTAGTCAGAGTCCTAGAGCTTAACACATATGATTCAGTTAATCTGCACAACCACTTTTTAAAGTAGGTTCCATTATCAGCATTTTGTTAAATGAGAAAACTATCCCTCGGAGAAGTTAAATAATGTAACATGGCTGATAGATGACAGAGCTAAGGCTGTAATTCCATTCTTCTAAACCAAATTTTGACTCTTAAGGCCCTAGTTTGTATTGCCCACCCTAGAATGCTATTGCTATGCTTTGCTGACTGGTTGAAATATCTCACTAATGCTTTGGAGTGTTGGGACCAACCCTTTCTTTAGCCTAACCAGTCACTGGAGGCTACCCTTTCACGTAAAGGTCATGCCTATCCCCTACTAGAGCCTGAACTGACCATTTCCCAAGCCCTAACAATCGGTAAATAACAGATATCTTTTAGTAACATTTAAAAAAATACAATAAAGCACCATGAAAAAAATCCCTACAAATTTGCAATATTTTCCTTAAACCCTGGCATCTGTGCATCCACTGGATCTAGAGGGTGACACTACCTCAAGGCTATTGACAACCACATAGGCTTTTTATTTGTGCCTCTTGTCTGCCCATTGAGAGAGTGTCGATGGTGCAACCCTGCTCACTGATTCATAGTCTCTCAAAACTACAGAGATCAAAGAATTTACCCAGGGTCAAGGTGATACTTAATTTCCACTCTGATTCTCCTTAGTCTCAGACAACATTCTATGTTTCAGCTGAACTCTTCCAGTAATAAGCACGGCAGTGCATAAAAAACAAATTCAGCCATTGAGGGAAATTCTGAATTTATTATGTAATGTAAACATTTTGTAAAATATGAAAGTAAAATATAACTCATTTACTATACAAGTTTTAGAATTTGGTCACCAATTAAAAATAAAGCAAAGAAAAAGGTTCCGATCAAGTTTTTACAACAAATTTTAATTATAATAAAATAACTATTTTATCAGTATAGTTTTCCTGACAATTTTTCATTAGCTATATAAAATTGAAATTGGTGTGATAGCTCTAATTACCTGGAACAATATTCAATATGTGTTCAATTATTAATGTGAATTTGGTTTTCAAAATCTTTATTTCCATCCCATTGCATGCCTTAAAATAAAACACACACACACACACACACACACGATTCTATTGGATTCTTTTAAATACTGGATAAGAATAACAACAAAAAAATGCTACATTTTGCTGAGAGGAACTTAAAGATGCATCATTTCCCATTTACTAGATATTTAGTGATATCCAGTATCCAATAATGTTTAGGCCACATACCTACTTAAATTCTTAATTTTCTGTCCTTTTCAAGAGTGGGAGTCTCATTCTAACATAGTATGATTTGTTCATTAGAAGAAAAATCAGGTGCTGTTAAGGACATTGTACCTAATAGCATTCAAACTGAACACTAACCTTTCTGCACTGCTCAGGATGGAATTCAACTTGACACTTTTCATTTCCATGAAATTGACAGTTTCAGCCTTTCGGAAAGTTTTCTTGAACTTCAGGTTCCAAGATAGACACAAATACTACCTAGTCTCCCAATTACATTAAGTGGAATGCTTTGCCAAAATAGAGGGGGCTTTCTTTGTGGTTTATGGCTTACTTATCAATTGACACAGAGTAGAAAGCTTTTGTTTCAGACTAATATCCTTTATTAGTCAATAAGATTTTGTTTGTTTTCTTTCCCTGTCTGCTATAACCATTTCCTGGGTGAGTGGAATGAGTCATGAAGATTCCCACATTCATTTTTCTTTTGCCTGAAGTGGTTAGGATAGCATATTAAATAAACAGGTATAAGAATCAGTTGACATCCCATTTACTAACTAATTAGCAAAACAGGAAAAAAAAAAAAAAAACATCGAACTGAATTCACTGAAAGGTGAATAATTGTGAGGGGGTTTGGGACCTGTACTTGGTAAGATACAAGATTATTAGAAAATATTAGAGCTGTCAATCAACATTATTTGCTCCATAAGTGACAAATCCTCTAAAGATGAGAACTTTAGGTCACTAATTAAAAGTGAATAGTCTTTTGATGGATTGGTCAAGAAATGTTAATTAAAGATCAATGTACAACTTATAACTAGTGTGATCATGTAATTTATTACCTAAACAGAAATACCTTTAAAAGAAGGGATTAATAATTACACTGAGGCAGTAGGAATAAAATAGGAGTGTCATTTTGCCCTCTGTGCATACCCAATTTAAGGCAGATCATTCAAGAACTAACAAATAGAGTGAATAAGCAAACAGGATATTAAACACTTAAATCAATTAAATATAGAACTGTATATAGGAAACACATATATTTTATTCTTAGAACTGCAGCCACAGTTCTAGTTAGGAGGAAAAAGAAGTACCATTAAGCATACAGTCTTTAGGTAAAATGATGAAGGTCCACAAAAAGAGGATGGGATAGAAAAGGATCTAGGAACATGACATGCGAGAAACTTTTGAAAGGCCTGAGGAGATTTAGCAGTCAGTCATAAAAACTATTTGTAAAGCCTTTGAAGACTCTCATAAACTAGAGGTTATACTCATTTTCTGTGCTGCCAGAGGTCAGAGCTAAGATTAAAGTCTAAAAGAAAGAGGGGAATAGATCTTTAGCTCAACAAAGGAGATCATTTTTGAGCAACGGACAGTGCCCAACAATAGAATAGTCTATCATATGAGTAAGTGAGTTCCTCGACAATCGAAGTACACAAGGAGAATAGGGATTCAAGCAGAGATCTTCTCTTGTGGTGTCTCCATCTTAAGTGTGAAAAATATTTTCCCAGAAGTCCTCTAGCAGATTTCCCCTCACATATCATTGAACAAAAATCTGTCATATGATTGCCTCTAACCAATCACCGGCAAGGGGAATGGATCTATTATGATTGAATTCCACCAATTAAGATTTACCCCTGATTCAAATTGGGGGAGAAATGGGTACCAAGAAAATGTTTCTATCAATAAGAAGAGGCCAATCAATATTAGTAGGCTATTTAATAGATCCTACAGTCTTACTATTCATAGAATAGCAATAGCTATAGCACCGGGAAGCTTGGTTAGATATGCACAATTCCAGACCCTGCCCCAGAACCAATGAGTAAGAAATGATTTGTGTTTACATTAAAGTTTAAAAAATCTTTCCTATAGTGCCAGCTATAGGCGGCCCTAGATTATATAATCTTATGAAAACATAATATAAAGGAGTAAAATCACAATGATAGAACCAAGTTTGAATTGGAGTTTTTGATGTCAATTATAGAGTAAATCTACAGCCCAAAACTCAGGCTAGCCATGTGAATTCTGGATACTTCGTCATGTCATGTTAATATATCATGGCCATGCCAGTTACCAAGGGTCTTCATGAGGAGAGGGAGAGAGAGTGTGTGTGTGTGTATGCACGCACATATCTTTTTATCAGTTTTCACTTTTCTGTTAGTGTAAACCATCAGGGTACTCTTTTTAAAGAATCACGCAATCACTAATATGTTTGTCAATTCCACAGACTCTTTCATCTGGAGATTGATTCAGATAATTGGGCTTTTCGGGGGAGGTGAGATAAAGTGGTGATTTGTAAATTTGTATTTGAGGTTGGCAAATTGGAATATTACCATAATTTTGAGAAAGCTAATATAAAAAAAGACAACATGGCTCTGTGGAGCCTTTTATGGGATGGCACAGTAATAAATTGGTTGCATCATGGCCAAAGGTTTATATCTGAGCAGCTGCTTCCTTACAAAGCCTGCATAATCTGTAGCCAAAGGGTTATCATGAAAGAAAAAAAAAAATACACAAGAAAGGTTTGTTTACTTGTGATAGTGTTGGCCCTTTTCAACTAGAAATTAATTTTATGCCCTGCATTCCTTTCTCGTGCAGGCCTTCTGCAAACTTTGCCTTGGATAGAAGAAAGCAGCTCAGCCAGGTGGTCGAGATGTGAATATAGAGAGTTATAATCTATTTATAGGGCTCCTCTCACTCTAAGTAATAGATCCATGTATCCTTCCTTTGGAGATGCACTATAGGTGCTTCTAATTTAATAAATACACTGCATCTTCAAAGATGTCACCCCATCATTTCAAAGTCTTTCCTGTGTGCTGGCACTTCAGTTGTATCCTTAAGAGGCCATTCTCACATTCTTTGAGGCTGATTGCTTCAGGGAAATACAATACCTGGGTGATACCTCCAGTGGATTCCATGATTAAAGCCCACTCCCAACCTCTTTCAATATTAAGTGGGTCTACTAGGTGGATGCTAGCTATCCTGTGTGATATTCCATGCCTGTGTGGCTTTGGCATTATAAGTTACAGATAGCTACGCTGGTCAAGGTTATGCAGGCAGGAAAGGCAAATCCATATCTGAAATAGTTATTTTTCTCTGTAAGGATGAACTGTTGGCCCTTCTAGGAGGAAAGGGATCCAATGTGGTCAATTCTACCAAGTGGCCAGTTGGTCTCTTCGAGGAACATTGTCATATTAGAGATCAGTGTTTTCTGTATTATTGACACTCCAAGGAAGTAATAATTAGATCAATCTAATAAGTGGGGAAAAAATGCTGTGAGGACTTTACATGACCTTTGTCTTTGCCACTATGGTTACGTTATTCATGTGTCCATCATGACATTACTGGGGTAGCCAATGGCAAAAGCTGGCTAATGTCAACTGATTGAGTTGTTCAATGCATCTACCATGACAGATGTTTCCTGTGGCCAATAATGCGTGATACAAAAATCTTCACATTTTGCACCTACTTCTATATGCCTATTCCTATCTCATATCTACTTATTGCTGATCTTCCAGCTCTTTATCTTTTAGGGCACTGACCAAAATGCAAGGTAATTGGCCACTGCCAAGAATCATAAATATTCTCATGCTGAGGCAGTTCTCCTTTTACTCAAAGTATATAACCTGTTGCACTGCTCACTACTTTTTGGGAAGATCTTTTTCTCTCTCCTTTTTCAGAATCACCTCTGAATGTGGCTGTAATGTAGCAGACATGTATTTTTGGTTTGCATCCAGAAACTCAGCTGACCCATCCATAAATCTATTTCAGATTTTTATCTCCTCTTGCAGTTGATCATATAGTATCTCCCACGTGGCTACAGGTGAAAGCAAGGTGAGGGGCACTGTCAGTAGGTGACATGCGGGTCTGTTCATGATCTCTAATCCTGCATGGTCTTAATTCTAACTGTAACATTTCCATCTTACAATATGCTGATTGATGTTGGCCCTGTCTAACTTTATGGCTTAGTGGGTCCAATAGAACTTCGATCATAACATAAAGTTATAGATGTATTGTCACTTTGTGCCCATGCTTAAGCATTCCATGTCCATCAAGGACATTCCATGTCCATAAAGCTGTTTCTTGAAATTATTTGCTTTGATGGCATGGTCTTAATACAGAATTCCAGGACTTGCATTGCAATTCTCTCACTGGGGCTTGCCACTGCGGTCCAAACTGCATCTTTTCCTACCAGTTACACTCCTAATACCATAAGTGGCAGCACTGCTTGCACCATAGCCTGGAATTACTGCAGTTCCCTTTCCTGTCCCAGGCCTCTGGTAACCTTCTGTATTACCTGCAGTATGGGCCTCCAGAATCCAAGGGGCATGCCAGGCACTATAGAAGGCTTCTTTCTTTGTGGTAGGGGATGCAAAATGTAGCAATTTGTCTTTTACTTTGCAGAGGATGTCCAAGCGTAGCCTTGATCACTGGATTCCTATAAATTCACTAATGTGACAGTTCCCTGAATCTTCATAAGATTCATTTTTCACTCTTTGTAGCAGATGTGTTTTACCAATGCTTCCAGCTTACTAGTCACCTCTTGCTCATTCCATCTAATCAAAATGATGTCATCAATGTAATGATGAATCGCTATATTTGGTAGGATATACATGCCCAGATCTCTTCAGACTGTGTTGTGACAGAGGGCAGGGGAGTGAACATAGCTCTGAGGCAAAGCTGTCAGTGAATATTGCTGTTTGTTTCAGATGAATATAAATTGCTTCTGATTGTCTTCTAATTATAAGAGGGAAAAGTGCATATATCAAATCAACAATAGCATGTACTCAAGATATTTTTAATCTGTTCAAGAAATAACACCACATTTGACCCAGCAGCTGTGATAGGGTCTCTTACTTGGTTAAGTCTATGGTCATCTACAATCATTCTTTAGAGTCTATCAGATTCCAAAGGGGTCAGACTGGCTAATTAAATGGAGATGTTAATTGTGGCCTCTTGGCTTCTACAAGTTAAGCACTGCCACCTGGCCATTCTTACTTCAAGGCCACATCAACCCATGAATAATAATGAGCCCAAGTCTGTGACCACATCTTCAATCATCAGCTTTGGCATATAAAGGAAAATCACTATTAAACTTTGAAGTGATGTTAGTGCCCTTTGCATCTCCACATTACTAGCGATCTTGATGAACTGTGTATTCTCTAGGCTCTCTTATAGACATCATTCTTTGATGGATCTTCTGATCTTACGTAATATTCCCATTCCAGCATACCTATTTATTTCTCTTTATTCCCTCCTCTGCTACCTCCCAGGGCAACTCAGACATTTCAACTTCACTGATACTAAACAACTGTTTATTCTAGGCTTCTAAGAACTAACCCAGCAGTGAGTCTGCTCTGTCCCCTGGATTTCTTGCTAGGATGTTAAATACTGAGTCCCAAGAGAGTGGCCGCAAATTAGTACTTGTTCATCCAGACTTACACTCCTGTCTCTTGATAATGCCTACTCAAAATCTAATCCCAGTAGTATTCTCCTGGCTCCTACTGGTTTATGCAAACTTGTTTTTGCAGTTTTTAGGTATAAAGACTCTTTACCTCCTTATAAAGCTCAATAGATCTCCAGACTAGTTATGTTAAGATTAAACCCTAATTATCAGCCTCAGATCCAGGAGAGAAAATAAAGGCAGCACCTGAGGGGCATTCTTACTTCTTTATGGGGAGGAGACTTCTACAGCTTTAATTTTTTAATTTTTTGAAGGCATCATCACACCTGTCACAGCATTCCCTGCCACTGTGACATTTTCCTAGGTCATTACTGGAAAATCTTTATTAATTGAGTTACGACATCTACCTATGCCCCATCTACCAACCAAGATGGCATCCTCTTCACTGGGTAGTCCCACATTCTCATCTTATTATCTGTTTTCTCAGATCACTTGGTTATCTGTATGAAAGAGAATGGCCAGGAAGCTGTGGAGCCATTAGAACATGATGTGTAATGGATAAGTAATGGATAGGGAAGTCAAGTTTGGGTGAAAAGACCTAAACAGCTGAGCAGTCTACAGAAAGTTTGGCGAAGCCACTCAGGAGGCCTTAAGCCAAAAACAGTTGTCAACAGACTCCCATGTATGTATCTCATGAATGGGCTTGTCTTTAAAGACTGCTACACTCAGTCTCTGCCTGAAGCATCCCATGAAAAACATGTCCTTGACCACAATATGGGGATGGATTTTGGAGTATTGCATCTGGATTCATGGACAGCTTCATGGGCGTGCAGCCTGTGCCTGAACAAAGAGCCCTGAACTTGGCTGGGACCTGCATTTGTTTAAGTGATCTTCTATTATCTCAAAATGCTTAATAATTTTTTCTTTAAACTTATGTTTTATAAAGAACAATGGATCATGTGCACTAACAGAGGAAACACATGTAATGTGTGCGTTGGCCATTCCTTCCTACCTCATTCACATATAGGACTTATGATGCCCCACAAGCACAGAATTCTAGTAGACCCACAATGTACAGGCATTCAAGCGAGACTCAAAACCAGTACAAGATAAGTCTGTCTTATATATGAGTGAGTAAGCTGAGTTACTGACACAGACTATGAGGCCACAAACCAGAACTTGCTTGAAATTAAAAAGGCAGTGTATTTTAAGAAACATGAATGACCAAGGAACTACATCATAACTTGTTACTATTCTGTATTAAACAATAATTTGTGCTAAAAATGATGATGTAGAAAGAAAGGAATAGATAGGGCAACCCATAGTTCCTTTTCCTTTCAAAGTCTTTCCTTACTTATTAGAAAGCTGAAGGTAGAGAATGTTGGTAGGATGCGTTATATCAAGAAGTAAAATAAAAACACTTGTGTTACTTCTGTGGAGTTTCCATTTTTCTGGTAAGACAAAATACACAGGCATGTACAAGCTATAAAATACAAATTGTGCAATTCAGAGATTTTGCAATTAAGTTAAATACTCATATTCCCATTTAAAACTGGCATCATACAATGTAAAGATGAATAGTGAAATTAAAGCTAGTAATTTAAAATTTTAACTATGTCTTAGGAAAACATTAAATATCGAATTTTTTTAAAAAACACCATAAAAAGTCAAGGGAGAGATTGCAGAAGAAAAAGATTTATATTTTAGTACTTTCCTTGATAATTTTTTTCTGCCTTTTGAACAAAGTTGTTATGTTATGTTGAAATAGGGCCTGCAAACAATATGAGCAGCCCTCCCTGGGGCCCTTGTTCAATTATGCTCCTTACAATTGGAGATCTGCAAATTACATTGTCATAGCTATGAGTTTTTAAATACAGAAAATCCAGGATGCAAACCTGTACACCTGAATCTTAATTATTTGCTTAGCTTTCCAACCCACATGTCCTTTTAGTATAGATGCCCCCATCTATTTTT